>NW_028142774.1:0-600000 GCF_055691185.1 Crinia signifera | reverse complement strand
GGGCAGCATTAACCTGCTCGCTAGTCTGCGAATAAGCGCAACCTAGTGAGCAGGTATGAATTACCCCCAAAGACTCCCATGTATTAAATGAGAAAAAACCTTTCTAGGCACTTGTTTCATTGTAGCTACAATAAGAAACGTGTACATTCACAGTGTTCAGATGACCCGTGGGTCGCCGTCCATCTGTCCTGAAGAAATCCATAGGGTACCTGTGGAAGGAATTATACTTACAAGGCTCCTCCAGCATAGATCTGATCGTCTTCTGTCCATGTAGCATCCCCGGGTCTTAGCAAAAAAAACAAACCGAACCCCGATCCAAGCCGCACTAAGGTAGGAGCTGCACACTGTCCTGAATGTCGCTATTGGCTGCCTAGTGGCACCAAGCAGCAAATCAGGAGCCGCTAGGCTGCTAGCTGGCCAATAGCTGCATTCGGGAGGAGGAGCCTCACAAAGTATACAAAGACAATGTGCGGCTCCTATCTTGGTCCGGCTTGGATCGGTTTGGTTTGTTTTTTTGCCAAGACCCAAGGATGCTACATGGACAGAAGAGGACCAGATCTACGCTGGAGGAGCCTTGTAAGTATAATTTCCTTCCACAGGTACCCTATGGATTTCTTCAGGACGGATGGATGCATGGCGACCTATGGGCTCAAGATAGGTAAGTATCATTATGTGTGGGCTATGTATGTAATACATTTCTCTTATTCTGGTGTGTTTGTGCGTTTGTTTAACTATTTGTATTGTGGAAGCACAAGCTCCAGGGGGCCCTTTAATGCCCGCATACTGGGACTTGTGGTTCTCCAAGTCCCAGCATGCAGGGGAGGCTTGCTGGGACTCAATATACATTATTTATTTCTACTTTTTACAGCATTTATCAGCCCGGTGCTCACCTTCCAGGGGCACCGGAGACAGCCCCAGGCTTCAGCCTGGGCAGATAAATTCTGAAGGGGGCGACCCCTGCATTGGGGAGTCCCCACTCCCCCAGGACTCCTGCCTAGGCTGACTGGTCAGGGGGTTAATGCTTTGGCCTGGGGGACTTGTAAAGAAAGTCTCCACCTGGCTGTGGCATTGCCCTGCTGGCTGGTTGGGCCTGGTGCTGGTTCTTATCATATGAGGGACCCCATTTCATTTTGTCTCCTGTATTTTGGGAACCAGGACCGTCCCTTGGGCCTGGTGCTGGTTTTTAAAAATAAGGAGAACCCCAACATGATTGTATCCCTGATTTTTTAAAACCAGGACTGGCTCTTTGAGCCTGGGGGTGGATATGAAACAACAAAAGCGTACCAACCACAAGTGCGCAATTAAAACAAAGTGCAGCTAGTGTGAATCACTTCGGGTATAACATCCAGGAAAATACCACCAAATGGATAACAATAAACAAAAAAAGGGTGTTGCACACACAGCGCTCAATGTATAACCTTAAAACACAATAGTAATAAGCAGAGATATCACCATTTTTTTTGCAAATAGATTTTGCATTGGAGATTTCTCAATCCAGTGATAATATCTGAAAAGATAACCACCAATTCTCACATAGTATGTGAGTAGGTGGAATAGAGGAAAATCATAGTGCAGATTATCTTTGGTTAAAAAGAAGTTTTAATACAAGTCCGCACTTACAACAAGTAGACTTTTTCACAGCATATATGATATAACCCTCGGGCAAGTACAACAGTACTAGCAGCTTTGCCCGAGGGTTATATCATATATGCTGTGAAAAAGTCTACTTGTTGTAAGTGCGGACTTGTATTAAAACTTCTTTTTAACCAAAGATAATCTGCACTATGATTTTCCTCTATTCCACCTACTCACATACTATGTGAGAATTGGTGGTTATCTTTTCAGATATTATCACTGGATTGAGAAATCTCCAATGCAAAATCTATTTGGAAAAAAATGGTGATATCTCTGCTTATTACTATTGTGTTTTAAGGTTATACATTGAGCGCTGTGTGTGCAACACCCTTTTTTTGTTTATTGGGGCTGGATATGGCCGCAGGGGGGACCCCACGCCGTTTTTTTAATTATTTCTTTTTATTTCTTTTTCTTTTTTTTTAACACTGCAGCCAATAGGAATGTGTATTTAAAAATACGAAGTGGAATTTAAAATACAAATTTGTATCGGGAAAAATTGTTGTATCTGCAATACGATTTACTGCACTGTATAACAAACAATTTAATTTTTCAGAGTGGAGTAAATGGTGACAATTCAGATGCAGTTTTGAAACTAGTACAGAACGGTTTGGTACCTGCTGCGGTAAGTGCTCTGGAATATGTGCGTGCTTTATATATATTAACAAATATCATCTATTGGTGCTACACTATAACACAACATACTGTAGTTTTAGTTACATTTTCATGTAATAACATAGGGATGTAATCTGATGTTATGCTCATGATATTCGTTTCTAATAGGTCCTACACACATCGGCCCTTATTCTGATCTGTGCGGAAATTCCTGCATTCTTACGGAGCGGTCCGCACGCCACGGTGTTTTGCCGCATGCGGCCATCGTCCGTAGAAACGCCCACGTGTCCTCCGCATTCGGACGGACTCACTCTTTAAGAACAGGGCGTGTTTACGGACGACATACAAAGCATGCGTGTGCGGGAGAAACACTCCGATTCGGCACGGTATTACAGAGTATTACAGTGTATGCTCGGGAATACCGCATCCGAACGGGAGCCAAGCGGTGCTACCGCACGTAAGCGGAGTATTTACGCCAAACAACCCACTATGAAGTATCTTCTGCAATACATCACATGACCCACTTATTCAATTACCTATCCTCAGAAAAAACAGCTTATTCGGAATTGGAATCAATTAGATTCCAATATATCCTTACAAGCATGCCTAACACATGCATTGCACACATTAACCCTTACAGCAATGTAAGTGCAATGGTTTGTATTACACCCTGTGTAAAAGATTATAAACAATCTACACATATACTATTTAAAGTGCAAATAAAACCAACAACTGTGAACTTGCATAAATAATTTATTCAACCACACAATTAACATAACTAAAAAAAAATATAAAATTATAATTTAAAGAAGCAGATCTTTCAGGTCCTGCAGGTCTGCTTGAGCCAGCCACAGATGGTGCTCCAGTCGCAGGAGGGCCCCACGCACCCCCTCATCTGCCGGTGTGGTGTCATCTGTGGGCATGTCAAAGGGGCAACAATTAGTCATGTTATTCTTGCATACATTTCACATACTGCGACATAAATTGCACAAATGCTTGGTGACATGTGTGTATATATATATATATATATATCTATGTAGAGCATGGGTCCTCAAACTGCGGCCCTCCAGATGTTGTGAAACTACAAATCCCAGCATGCCTTGCCACAGTTTTGCTATAAGGAAGTGTTAAAACTGTGGCAAGGCATGCCGGGATTTGTAGTTTCACAACATCTGGAGGGCCGCAGTTTGAGGACCCATGATGTAGAGAGATAGAGACACACATAGATAAATAGATATGACACATACATATATACATACATGCTAACTTATTTACTACATACTGTCTAGATTCTATTGGGTTCAGGTGTTAATGGTTGTAGTCATTAGGCGTACGTTCGCCTACCGCATGAACGAGTGGTGTCCGCAAAGCAATAGTACACTTGTGGACACCGCACATTTCTGCCCTTTTTGATCGCGTGCATTCGGAGTGGTTTCCGAATGTACGCCCCCCAACATAAGTGTACTCCCCCGTGTCCGCCCATGTTTCCGCCCCGTTTTGCCCACTTTGAAACTACGCCCATGTGTCATTCCGCATGACGCCCATAATACGCCCCTATTTCCCGACTGATAGCGGTGAACAGTTTTGGACGGGATTTGGCCGAACTGGTACCGAGTCAAGGCGTGGCACATGCGCGTAGCGTTCTCCACGCATGCGCAGACGCCATAAAGACGCGATCCGTAAGTACGCGGTAAAGTCCGCGTCAATCAGAATAAGGGCCATAGTGAGTGTGCTGAGTGATCTGAGCTATGCTAAATTGCTCAAATCGCTTAGCACACAGCGCTGCTCAGCACACACACAAAATATCCTTATTTTTGTAAGAAAAGCACTGTTTTCTTCATGTAGATAACATTAAATTAATGGGAAATACACTCCATACATTGTTGTTATTATTATTATTATTATTATTATTATTATTATTATTAATAATAATAATAACTATACTAGCTGCAAACATCTGTTTTTTTAAAGGAATGTCAACATGCAGATAGAGCCATCCTCATCTAGCCCTTTAATAGGATTAAATGAGCCAAAGCTGTCAGACTTAATCCTCTGCTAATCCCCTACTGTATTGATCTATGCATTGTATTTCAGCTGAGAACAATAGGCCTTGGTGAGCTATGGCTCCCCATGGCTACCCAGAGAAGGCTAGTTGAAGAAGGCTCCATCTGTAGGTGTATATAGGCCCATTTCCAACATTCATCACTCCAGTGTTCTATTAGTACGATGTTTGCTAATCACTTTAGAAGACTAATGAATGATTATAAAACCTATTAAAACTCTTGTGCAACTATGTTATGCACAGCTGAAAATGGGTTTATTGGTTGGAGAAGCTATAAAACTGGCCTTCCTTTTAGCTAGTTGAGAATCTAACATTGGTGGGTTCGATTATACTCACAAAATGGCCAAAAAAGAGAACTTTCATGTGAAACTCGACAGTCTACTCTTGTTCTTAGAAATGAAGGTTATTCTATGTGAGAAATTGCCAAGAAACCAAACATTTCCTACAGCGATGTGTACTACTACCACGGCCGGTGCAAGGTTTCTCAGCACCCTAGACAATCTGTCAGCCCAACACCCCTCGACTCCCCATGGCCAAAATACCCTGCGGACACGCCATCTTGTAGGTTACACAGCTACCACCTGATAATTTAGCATTTTGTGTTGGGGTATTACAATTAGATTGGTGTATAGGATTAGGGTTTAAGGGATAGGATATTAGGGTTGAATTACCAGCTTGGCTTAAGGCGTTACAGTTAGAAGTTAACAGCCTGCTAAAACAGGCTGCCCAAGCTGTCACTGCATAAATAACCAAGCATCCCGATTGGTGAGTATGTGGGGAGCGGAGCAGGAGTGGTTGGCCAGGGAAAGCTGGGGGGGTTAGGTATTGCCACTAGTGGAGGAACTAGAGTTAGGATGTGGGAGGGGGTGGTTTACATTCAGATCCTGCCTTAGGCATAGGCAAACTATGCAATTGCCTAGGGCATTTGGAATGCCTAGGGGCACCAGCAGCTTCTGCTGATTAAAATGATATGCAGCATGCCTATATTATGTGTGTGAGTGAGGCTGTATCTGCATATGAAATAGTGTAATTATGGAAATCACTGTAACATAGCATTCCGTATGCAGGTACAGCCACAGTCGCACACAGAATATAGGCATGCCACATATCATTTTAATCATCGGAAGCTCCTTGTGTGCACTGGTCACATAACAATGCAAATAAGATGAATTTTCAGCAAAAAAGGCACCCAACGTTAGCAGAACTGGCCAGGAGCTGCATGGCCTATTGAGACAAGATGTTTAAGGAAACATCTGTATCCAAGCAGAGGCAGAGGTCACAGTGTTAGTGGCTGTGCGAGTGCTGTCTGCGGGTGGATTGGTTGTGCAATAGTGTTCAGCATATGAGTAAGGGGCATTATGTGTGTCATGTATAAAGGCATTAATAATGTGCAACATATGTGTAATGAGCATTATGTGTGTCATGTGAATAAGGGCATTAATAATGTGCAACATACGTGTAAGGGGCATTATATATGTCATTATGTGTATGAAGGGCATAATAAAGGTTGGCATAATGTGTAAGGGGCATTATGGTTAAAAGGACATTAATAATGTGTGTCATGTACTGGGTGGTATTATCAGGGGTGTTGAGAGAAAGGGGCAAATTACCCAGGCCAAAGTCTGATGGAAGGGCCCAGTGGGGGCCCCGGGCCCCCTCCCCTTAAGTGACAGCAGCAGCTGCAGCTCTTCTCCTATGCCCAGCATACACTGCTTTGTGCTGGGTTGCAGTGTGGCCATGGAGGTGCTTAAAATACAATATTTTTAGGATTTTTTTCTAAGGGTATAATGTGAATAATATGAGGAGTAATGTATATAAGGTAAAGTGGTACTATTGTGTGATGTAAAGTGAATAAGGGACACCATTGCATGATATAATGTGAATAAAGTTGCACTACAGTGTGGCATAATTTGAATTGGGGGTACTATTGTGTGGCCATGCCCCTTCCCAGCAAGAACGCACCCCTGTTTGGGCTGGGAACCAAATGTGTGCACTGTTTCTATTTAAAATATTGCAAGTAGGAGCACCAAAATGATGACTGCTATGATGAGGGTTGATGGTGCTGGGAAAGGGGAGCAGGGTCAGAGGCTGAACTAGTGGCGGTGCTACGGGTCACCAGCTAAAATCTTGCCTAGGGCATCATTTAGGCTAGGGCCGGCTCTGTTTACATTGCAGGGAGGGCAGATTTGGCAATTAGAACAGGGGTTCAGGGTTTTCCAGGCTGTGGTGCTGGGGCTTTGGTTCAAGCAGAGTGGAATGAGGTTAGGCAGGGGGGTTGAGGGCCAGATCACCACCGATGGAATAATATATGTATCCCCTTCTACGTGGTTGTATCTACGGATAAGGAATTCCGCCCTTAAAGTCTCATGGGCTATTAATGGCTGAGATTGGATTATGTCGCCAACGCTGGTTGGGGATGGCTGTGAAGGGAAATTGGATCAGCTGGTGTTTGGGGAAGCTTGTTCAGCCCCAGGTGAAGGTGCCATACCCAGCCTCTAGCAGTTTCATGGCCTGGTTGCATCATTTGTGGTTCCAGTGGAAGGAGCAGCAAGGCAACGAGTAATGTGAACATTAATAGAACAGAATAGAAGTGCGCTGTATCACCAATACCAATCCTTAAAAAGGTGACTCTTAAATTCAAATACATCAATGATTTGTAAAAACAAATGGACATTTATTAGATTTTTTCCAATATGTATAGCATGGGTCTTCAAACTGTGGCCCTCCAGATGTTGTTGAACTACATGTCCCAGCATGCCCTGACAGTTTTGGCATGCTCTTATAGGAAAAAACGCGGCAATGCATGTTGGAACATGTAGCTTCACAACATCTGGAGGGCCACAGTTTGAAGAACCATTATGTATAGATTCATCAGCGTTTTCACAGGTGTCACTTAAAAGATCAATCCACAGCCCAATGCGTTTCGTCCCTCAGGGCTTCATCAGGGGCAATGAATAAATCTCTATAAATGGTGAAAAAAATCTGCTGTTACACACATACTGTATATAGAATATAATAAAACATATACATACTGTATATATATACATATATTTATAAACATATAGAATATGTGTATACTGTATATATATATATATATATATATATATATATATATATATATATATATATATATATATATATAGATAGACATTGGATGGGCTCTGCACACACTAAATTAACTGATAATAAATAGTGGAGATTTGGTTCATGAATTGATCAATGCATTTAAGCCTGCAGCCCCCGTCAAGGGCTGCAGGCATATATGTATATGTATGTGCACATGTTTTATTATATTCTATATATGTGTGTATCGGCAGATTTTTTCACCACTCGCCCGCAGTTTGGATGCCTATTATCACGTATTTCCAACATTCCTTCACTAGTTCTAAACAGTATAAATGTGGTAACACTTAATTGTTTAAACTTTAAACTATCCATTCACTACAGAGAAATATGTCTGACATAGCCATATACGTTTATATATATTTAATCCCGGTTAAAACATACAGGAAGTGATGTAGGTCTGCCCTTTTGATAAATACCAGCACCATCCAGTTTGTCCCCACCCCCTGATGAAGTCCTAAGCGACAAAACATGTTGGCCAACTTCTAAGACTGCATCTCCCGCACAAAAGCCACATATGTAGCTACACCATTGAGGTCATTTGTTTAGCTCAGTATATGTTGCAATAAAACATATAGAATTATTTTATTTCAGAGAAAACTGCTGACTGAACTAGGTGTAAATCTGGATACGCCAATTGACAATTTAGGAACCGCTGCAAATGGAGTTACAGGGGGCCTTTTATGTGTACTGGTAAGTGTTAAATACTACATGAAATTGGAAAATATTTACTAGTAATTTTAACACATATATATATATATATATATATATATATATATATATATATAAACAAGAACAAGCGAACCAGCACTCAGAAATCCAAATAACAGCTGCCCAGGGTGCCAACAATGGATTTATCTGGCAGTTGCACATGAAGTCTAGATAAAGATACTTGAGTGTATCGAAATGTCGACCTATTGTCATGTAATGCTGCTTATTGAAATATAAAAAAATGTCCAAAGTCCCCTGGAGTGACACAACCATTCTTCTTATCTATCTATCTATCTATCTATCTATCTATCTATCTATCTATCTATCGTTATATATAGTTAGGGATGTAATAGTGTCTGAGTTTCCTGGAGGTGCAGGATACCTGGCTAATGACTTTGATAGCATCCCATAACTCCGGTGAACTCAGACACTATTACATCCTGCCAATAATATGAGTAGCATTAGACAATCTACAGACAGAGATCTCTGACAAATAAAACTAATATAAAATGGTTTTAAAAATTTCCAAAATAGTAGTGAAATGTTAGTGAGAATTATATCAGAAAAGTGACTTCTGCATCCCCATATGTAAGCCTAGAACTGTGCCTACACAGAGGCGTAACACCTTGAGGCAATGGAGGCACCAGCCTCCAGGCTCCAAGCCCTGAAGGGGATGCAGTTACAATCCCGGTGGTCAGAATCCCGCATTCAAAATCCAGACACCAGAATCCCGACAGTCGAAATCCCGACACTTTCTCCCTCTGTCGGTGCCCACGACACCCATAGAGGGAGAATGAATTAGTGTGCAGAGTGCAGCAAGGCACCGGACCCCCTGCGTGGCGAGTGCAGGGGGTCCCCCCCTTGTCAGGATTGTGACGGTCGGGAATCCGGCGTCGGGATTTTGAAAACCGGGATTCCGACCAACGGGATTTAGTACCAATCCCCCCTGAAGGGGCTGCATGTATAGAAGCCCTTTATTGTTTAGGGGGGAGGGAACCACCAAAGTCCAACTTGCTTCCAGTCGATTTGGATGAATTTATGCTTCTGTGCCCTTAGCTGCCATCAGAGAACACATCCCCTTATGGTGCTGGCTGCCCATGAATCTGATTATTTAGGGGTAACTTCATTGTTGCAACTCCATAGCCAGCTGCTGGTTATCATGTTGTTCCGGCTGCATGCACCAGTTTCCAGCTGTTTGACAAGTTACCTACTCCTCAGACTGGGATTTTAGTGCAGCTAAAGATAGTCTTAGTCACAAATTTTAATTGTCCTTGGCATTCAGTTATTAATCTAATAAAAATCCGCAAAAATTACATTAAAAAATAGAAAAGTCCTATGTAGATGCTCTATTTAGCCTGATAAAATGCAAGAACACTCATATACAATTGTGCACTTTTTGACACTTTTAAGTAAACTGCTAATAACAATACTATTCTATTTATTTCATTTAAGCTGACTAAGGGTCTTAATGGCCTTCCTGGGATTCCATCCATTGGTATTTGGTAAGTGAGTTACGTATAGGATAGTAATATACTGTATTAATTATAAATTAACATAATCCATTACTGCTGGAGTAATCACACATCTGAGAACAGGTTATTATTTAGAGCACTATTGTGGTCATACAGATTATTTTCTTTCTTCACTGCAATGTAACCAGAACACATCAGCAGGGCAGCTGGGCAACACTCTGCTGCATACCTCCCAACTTTGATCCCTCCGGAGGAGGGAAACTCATATTCACGCCGCAGACTTGCAAACATATTGGGGGATGGGCCTAATGAAAGGGAGCATGGCCTATGCTTGCGACTCCTGCGAGGCCACATTCCCATTTTTGCCGGTGAGGGGGCATGCCCAGCAGCTACATGAGCTGCTGGCTATGCCCCCAGCCCCTACAGTTGCAGAAATAGATGCTGTGCGCATGTGCAAGGCGGTTATTCAGGGTGACTCCCAACTGCCCCCCGCGGGACACTGCCGTCCGTGGGAGGGACGCAGGAACTTCCCAAAAAAACCTGACGTTCCCGTGATAAGCGGGACAGTTGGGAGGTATTCTGCTGTCCTGACAGTACTGGCCTACAGTGAGAGGGGTTAGCTTACAGTAATGGCTGGCCAAAATGTGTGTCGTATGCACCAGCGACAGAGTAAGAAAATATTATTATGTTCTAGACAAACTGATCTGATGACAACAGAACAGGTATAAATATGTGACATAGGCTTCCCCATGCAAATGTGGGTTATCTCCAGCAGGAACAATGCTATCACTGATACTAACCCTTTTGTGTTAATGTGAATGCCCAAATTGCCAAATGAAATGCCCGGTTATCTGGCAATAAGGTCCTTTATCATAAATACAGTATGTCCATTATAATTCTTAAAAAGTGGAACAAATACAAATCATTTTTAATAAGTTTATTCATCCTGTTATAACACATCAATTGCCCGCACTGACATACTTGCAGCCCTGCACATACACCTTACATTCATCTAGTGATTCTTGGTGTATCACGTACTGTATGCGCTGCAGCCGCACAGCATTTGCACAGATTTCATAGTGCAATCACATCCCGCAGCCAAGATGTAAATGTAGTGTACACCCTTATTGCTATGATGGTGATAATTAATGTAATGCAATCAAAATTAGATTACAATCAAATCGCTAGGTGTCCTCAGCATGCTGGGTGGCCATGCATTGTCCTGCATGACCCCCAGCATGCAATCGCTACCAGTAGCAGAATCTGCTACCTGAATAAGGAACTATGGGGGTCCACCATACCCCGCCTTGTGAATGGTGGCTTGGCCACCACCCATTTGCAGCGTGTGTTTATGTAAAACATCCATTCGCAGCCTGTGGGGTAACTCCCACATCATTTGATGGTCGGCAACCATCGAATGATGTGGAAAGTGCACGCAGATCTAAGGTTGCTCAGAGCAACCTTAGATCTGCGTGCACATTCTGTAGGAAGAGGGTGGGCAGCAGACATCTGTTGATGTCAGATGGTCGCCCCTCGCACCATTGGCCCATTATCATGGGATTGACCATGAAATGCTGGGCATTCCCATATGGTAATAGGGCTGCCCTGCCGCAACAACCCCCGCACACCGCCCACAAGATTGGGTGCGTGCACCCAGCGAACATTATGTTCGCTGTGGCCACACACACCAAACACATGCAAATGCGCATGCGCAAAGTAAAAACAGCGGGGGTGAGAGCGGACCTGAATAAGGTCCTATGTTCCTGCTGACACCTGCTCCCACATATTATCAGCAATATCCTCCATTGTCCGTATATGTGGTACATTAGAGGACATACTATGAAATGCACCAAGGCCTCCGTCCATGGCCCATTGCTGTCAGTAAAGGCAAGTGTGTGTGCACTTGATGATGCAACCAATAGAGGTGACATCACTGGGTACATACATTGGGGAAATTTACTAAGATAAGAATTCTATTTCACATGGAATGTTGCTATGGGCAATCAATCAGAATCTTCTTTTTATTTATTTACCACCTTCTAGAAGATCATAGTATTAACCAATCAGTGTCAGGGCTCAGGTGACTGGTGTTCCCGGCTGTGGCAGCAGTGGGCCAGTGGTGGATGCTGGGAATGTGAACACTGCTGCAGGTAGGATCTGTAAAATGACAAAACGACCTGCGGGGCTGCGCATCAGATCGGAATCGGATCTGATTGGCCCCAAAACATGCCCTATCTACATAAAATCGGTAGGGATTGTATCTTTAGGGGTGAATTGAGCCCAAATCATTTTGGCGTGTACCCTGCATTACTCTTCTGAGCAGCCATGACTAGATCTAATCCGCAGGTGCAGCAAAATAATCCAACCAGGCACAGATTGGAAGAGCTTTCATAGTTTTCTCACTGAAGTGTGTTTAATGCCCATCTAAGCTTTCCCACTTGTAGATACAAAATTAACAAAATGCTGCACTGATCAAGGGAGGAAATAAGTACAACTGTAGCATGTCGTGTGCCAAGGGGGCGGGGCTGAGTGACGCATTGCATCCCAGTGGCAAACGCAGGATTTTCAGAAGGGGGTTTCCAGAGGGGTGGAGCAAAGCACGGAGATAGACACTTAGATGACCCAGGGTACTTATGTAATATCTGGGCTCCCGTTTTTCTTATGAGACCGCATCCCCTCGCGGGGCTCGCTGCGCTCGCCACGCTTCGGGCACGGTGGCTCGCTGCGCTCGCCACACTATATAAAATCAACTCCATGCGTAATTGGATAGTAGGGGTATGAAAAAATTAGGTGCATTTAACATGGGAGCCCAGATAATACATAAGTACCTGACCCAGTATATGCCGGGTCAGTTAAAGTATTATAGATAGACCAAATGTATATAAATAATAATAATAAAATAAAAAACATATATACAAACACACATATATATATATATATATATATACAAATACAGGGACTCAACACTCTCCATAATGAACTAACTCACCTTAGTATACAATCAATCAAATAAATAATGGGGTTTTAGTTCATGAATTGATCAATGCATTTAAGCTTGCAGCCCATCGCCAAGGGACCCCATTTCACTGCAAGTCCTACACTAGCATTTGTTTCTCAAGAGCCTGCCAACTGCCGACACATCATAGCTAAAGTGGACATGTGTATTTTCCTGGTTTAAAGCTCACCTGCCAAGTGCCTTATGGCTTTTAAAGATGAGGCAGTCACCTAACACAACACCTGACTTAGAATTAAAGGGGCAGCTGTAACAGGTTACAGATAAATTAGCTCATCTGGGGTGAAAGAGAAAGCTATGATCACAGTAACAAAGGTTAATAAAAATTAACCCACATATATACACACATACAGAGTACCACAACACTCGCCATCCCTGCGAATGGGGTGCAAACAGCACTCGCCATTCCCAGGTTGGGGTGAAAGTGGCCTGTGACCACATGCTCTAATAAATACAAATACAGGGACTCAACACTCTCCATAATGAACTAACTCACCTTAGTATACAATCAATCAAATAAATAATGGGGTTTTAGTTCATGAATTGATCAATGCATTTAAGCTTGCAGCCCATCGCCAAGGGACCCCATTTCACTGCAAGTCCTACACTAGCATTTGTTTCTCAAGAGCCTGCCAACTGCCGACACATCATAGCTAAAGTGGACATGTGTATTTTCCTGGTTTAAAGCTCACCTGCCAAGTGCCTTATGGCTTTTAAAGATGAGGCAGTCACCTAACACAACACCTGACTTAGAATTAAAGGGGCAGCTGTAACAGGTTACAGATAAATTAGCTCATCTGGGGTGAAAGAGAAAGCTATGATCACAGTAACAAAGGTTAATAAAAATTAACCCACATATATACACACATACAGAGTACCACAACACTCGCCATCCCTGCGAATGGGGTGCAAACAGCACTCGCCATTCCCAGGTTGGGGTGAAAGTGGCCTGTGACCACATGCTCTAATAAATACAAATACAGGGACTCAACACTCTCCATAATGAACTAACTCACCTTAGTATACAATCAATCAAATAAATAATGGGGTTTTAGTTCATGAATTGATCAATGCATTTAAGCTTGCAGCCCATCGCCAAGGGACCCCATTTCACTGCAAGTCCTACACTAGCATTTGTTTCTCAAGAGCCTGCCAACTGCCGACACATCATAGCTAAAGTGGACATGTGTATTTTCCTGGTTTAAAGCTCACCTGCCAAGTGCCTTATGGCTTTTAAAGATGAGGCAGTCACCTAACACAACACCTGACTTAGAATTAAAGGGGCAGCTGTAACAGGTTACAGATAAATTAGCTCATCTGGGGTGAAAGAGAAAGCTATGATCACAGTAACAAAGGTTAATAAAAATTAACCCACATATATACACACATACAGAGTACCACAACACTCGCCATCCCTGCGAATGGGGTGCAAACAGCACTCGCCATTCCCAGGTTGGGGTGAAAGTGGCCTGTGACCACATGCTCTAATAAATACAAATACAGGGACTCAACACTCTCCATAATGAACTAACTCACCTTAGTATACAATCAATCAAATAAATAATGGGGTTTTAGTTCATGAATTGATCAATGCATTTAAGCTTGCAGCCCATCTCCAAGGGACCCCATTTCACTGCAAGTCCTACACTAGCATTTGTTTCTCAAGAGCCTGCCAACTGCCGACACATCATAGCTAAAGTGGACATGTGTATTTTCCTGGTTTAAAGCTCACCTGCCAAGTGCCTTATGGCTTTTAAAGATGAGGCAGTCACCTAACACAACACCTGACTTAGAATTAAAGGGGCAGCTGTAACAGGTTACAGATAAATTAGCTCATCTGGGGTGAAAGAGAAAGCTATGATCACAGTAACAAAGGTTAATAAAAATTAACCCACATATATACACACATACAGAGTACCACAACACTCGCCATCCCTGCGAATGGGGTGCAAACAGCACTCGCCATTCCCAGGTTGGGGTGAAAGTGGCCTGTGACCACATGCTCTAATAAATACAAATACAGGGACTCAACACTCTCCATAATGAACTAACTCACCTTAGTATACAATCAATCAAATAAATAATGGGGTTTTAGTTCATGAATTGATCAATGCATTTAAGC
This sequence comes from Crinia signifera, assembly GCF_055691185.1. NCBI lineage: Eukaryota > Metazoa > Chordata > Amphibia > Anura > Myobatrachidae > Crinia > Crinia signifera. The sequence continues at coordinate 585,250 of NW_028142774.1, read as the reverse complement.
TTGCAGCCCATCGCCAAGGGACCCCATTTCACTGCAAGTCCTACACTAGCATTTGTTTCTCAAGAGCCTGCCAACTGCCGACACATCATAGCTAAAGTGGACATGTGTATTTTCCTGGTTTAAAGCTCACCTGCCAAGTGCCTTATGGCTTTTAAAGATGAGGCAGTCACCTAACACAACACCTGACTTAGAATTAAAGGGGCAGCTGTAACAGGTTACAGATAAATTAGCTCATCTGGGGTGAAAGAGAAAGCTATGATCACAGTAACAAAGGTTAATAAAAATTAACCCACATATATACACACATACAGAGTACCACAACACTCGCCATCCCTGCGAATGGGGTGCAAACAGCACTCGCCATTCCCAGGTTGGGGTGAAAGTGGCCTGTGACCACATGCTCTAATAAATACAAATACAGGGACTCAACACTCTCCATAATGAACTAACTCACCTTAGTATACAATCAATCAAATAAATAATGGGGTTTTAGTTCATGAATTGATCAATGCATTTAAGCTTGCAGCCCATCGCCAAGGGACCCCATTTCACTGCAAGTCCTACACTAGCATTTGTTTCTCAAGAGCCTGCCAACTGCCGACACATCATAGCTAAAGTGGACATGTGTATTTTCCTGGTTTAAAGCTCACCTGCCAAGTGCCTTATGGCTTTTAAAGATGAGGCAGTCACCTAACACAACACCTGACTTAGAATTAAAGGGGCAGCTGTAACAGGTTACAGATAAATTAGCTCATCTGGGGTGAAAGAGAAAGCTATGATCACAGTAACAAAGGTTAATAAAAATTAACCCACATATATACACACATACAGAGTACCACAACACTCGCCATCCCTGCGAATGGGGTGCAAACAGCACTCGCCATTCCCAGGTTGGGGTGAAAGTGGCCTGTGACCACATGCTCTAATAAATACAAATACAGGGACTCAACACTCTCCATAATGAACTAACTCACCTTAGTATACAATCAATCAAATAAATAATGGGGTTTTAGTTCATGAATTGATCAATGCATTTAAGCTTGCAGCCCATCGCCAAGGGACCCCATTTCACTGCAAGTCCTACACTAGCATTTGTTTCTCAAGAGCCTGCCAACTGCCGACACATCATAGCTAAAGTGGACATGTGTATTTTCCTGGTTTAAAGCTCACCTGCCAAGTGCCTTATGGCTTTTAAAGATGAGGCAGTCACCTAACACAACACCTGACTTAGAATTAAAGGGGCAGCTGTAACAGGTTACAGATAAATTAGCTCATCTGGGGTGAAAGAGAAAGCTATGATCACAGTAACAAAGGTTAATAAAAATTAACCCACATATATACACACATACAGAGTACCACAACACTCGCCATCCCTGCGAATGGGGTGCAAACAGCACTCGCCATTCCCAGGTTGGGGTGAAAGTGGCCTGTGACCACATGCTCTAATAAATACAAATACAGGGACTCAACACTCTCCATAATGAACTAACTCACCTTAGTATACAATCAATCAAATAAATAATGGGGTTTTAGTTCATGAATTGATCAATGCATTTAAGCTTGCAGCCCATCGCCAAGGGACCCCATTTCACTGCAAGTCCTACACTAGCATTTGTTTCTCAAGAGCCTGCCAACTGCCGACACATCATAGCTAAAGTGGACATGTGTATTTTCCTGGTTTAAAGCTCACCTGCCAAGTGCCTTATGGCTTTTAAAGATGAGGCAGTCACCTAACACAACACCTGACTTAGAATTAAAGGGGCAGCTGTAACAGGTTACAGATAAATTAGCTCATCTGGGGTGAAAGAGAAAGCTATGATCACAGTAACAAAGGTTAATAAAAATTAACCCACATATATACACACATACAGAGTACCACAACACTCGCCATCCCTGCGAATGGGGTGCAAACAGCACTCGCCATTCCCAGGTTGGGGTGAAAGTGGCCTGTGACCACATGCTCTAATAAATACAAATACAGGGACTCAACACTCTCCATAATGAACTAACTCACCTTAGTATACAATCAATCAAATAAATAATGGGGTTTTAGTTCATGAATTGATCAATGCATTTAAGCTTGCAGCCCATCGCCAAGGGACCCCATTTCACTGCAAGTCCTACACTAGCATTTGTTTCTCAAGAGCCTGCCAACTGCCGACACATCATAGCTAAAGTGGACATGTGTATTTTCCTGGTTTAAAGCTCACCTGCCAAGTGCCTTATGGCTTTTAAAGATGAGGCAGTCACCTAACACTACACCTGACTTAGAATTAAAGGGGCAGCTGTAACAGGTTACAGATAAATTAGCTCATCTGGGGTGAAAGAGAAAGCTATGATCACAGTAACAAAGGTTAATAAAAATTAACCCACATATATACACACATACAGAGTACCACAACACTCGCCATCCCTGCGAATGGGGTGCAAACAGCACTCGCCATTCCCAGGTTGGGGTGAAAGTGGCCTGTGACCACATGCTCTAATAAATACAAATACAGGGACTCAACACTCTCCATAATGAACTAACTCACCTTAGTATACAATCAATCAAATAAATAATGGGGTTTAGTTCATGAATTGATCAATGCATTTAAGCTTGCAGCCCATCGCCAAGGGACCCCATTTCACTGCAAGTCCTACACTAGCATTTGTTTCTTAAGAGCCTGCCAACTGCCGACACATCATAGCTAAAGTGGACATGTGTATTTTCCTGGTTTAAAGCTCACCTGCCAAGTGCCTTATGGCTTTTAAAGATGAGGCAGTCACCTAACACAACACCTGACTTAGAATTAAAGGGGCAGCTGTAACAGGTTACAGATAAATTAGCTCATCTGGGGTGAAAGAGAAAGCTATGATCACAGTAACAAAGGTTAATAAAAATTAACCCACATATATACACACATACAGAGTACCACAACACTCGCCATCCCTGCGAATGGGGTGCAAACAGCACTCGCCATTCCCAGGTTGGGGTGAAAGTGGCCTGTGACCACATGCTCTAATAAATACAAATACAGGGACTCAACACTCTCCATAATGAACTAACTCACCTTAGTATACAATCAATCAAATAAATAATGGGGTTTTAGTTCATGAATTGATCAATGCATTTAAGCTTGCAGCCCATCGCCAAGGGACCCCATTTCACTGCAAGTCCTACACTAGCATTTGTTTCTCAAGAGCCTGCCAACTGCCGACACATCATAGCTAAAGTGGACATGTGTATTTTCCTGGTTTAAAGCTCACCTGCCAAGTGCCTTATGGCTTTTAAAGATGAGGCAGTCACCTAACACAACACCTGACTTAGAATTAAAGTGGCAGCTGTAACAGGTTACAGATAAATTAGCTCATCTGGGGTGAAAGAGAAAGCTATGATCACAGTAACAAAGGTTAATAAAAATTAACCCACATATATACACACATACAGAGTACCACAACACTCGCCATCCCTGCGAATGGGGTGCATACAGCACTCGCCATTCCCAGGTTGGGGTGAAAGTGGCCTGTGACCACATGCTCTAATAAATACAAATACAGGGACTCAACACTCTCCATAATGAACTAACTCACCTTAGTATACAATCAATCAAATAAATAATGGGGTTTTAGTTCATGAATTGATCAATGCATTTAAGCTTGCAGCCCATCGCCAAGGGACCCCATTTCACTGCAAGTCCTACACTAGCATTTGTTTCTCAAGAGCCTGCCAACTGCCGACACATCATAGCTAAAGTGGACATGTGTATTTTCCTGGTTTAAAGCTCACCTGCCAAGTGCCTTATGGCTTTTAAAGATGAGGCAGTCACCTAACACAACACCTGACTTAGAATTAAAGGGGCAGCTGTAACAGGTTACAGATAAATTAGCTCATCTGGGGTGAAAGAGAAAGCTATGATCACAGTAACAAAGGTTAATAAAAATTAACCCACATATATACACACATACAGAGTACCACAACACTCGCCATCCCTGCGAATGGGGTGCAAACAGCACTCGCCATTCCCATACAGGGGAGTTAACAGCAGTGTAGACCCCTGGGCATAGCAATGTATTGGGGCACCTACTGATCCTCCAGCGGTAGGGGTGGGGGAAGCTTTGAGGGGGTATTATATTAACCGCTCAGCATGTAGGGCCTGGATCAGTAATTTCCACTAATTACCCCTTTACTGCACAGATGGTGGGAGATGGGGTGGGAGAAGGCGGCATTTGGCTGAATGAAGGGGCCCTGATACATACCTTCCAGGGTGGTAGAGGATGTTTAATACGCAGAGGAGGGGTGTATAGTGGAGTGGACTTATTATTCATAATTTTCTAGTGGGAGGACAGCTTGCTTGACTGCAGATTTCTTAGATTTTAATGGAAATAAAAACTAGAGGATCCCACCTACCAAGTGGTACTGGGTCTAGGGGATCAAAGTTCAGGAAGCAGAGCAATCTGCCAACGAGGATATAAAACTACATACCAGGTGTGTGGAGCTGGAGTAGTAACCAGCTGCTAGAAGGCTGATATCTCTGGTTCTGAACAAAATAGAGACAAGATACTAGTATTCATGAAAGGGGAAGAGTCCCTGCTTTTGGAATATATCCTCAGAAAAACTCTAAGTCGGACAGAACTTGAAATATCTGACTGGGAAGAGCAATTAACAGGCTTGGATAGGGACCACTGCTTTGAAGTCAGATATCTCCGGTTCCCAAGGGCTGATTTTTTAATTTCTTGTACCCATGGAAAGAGGGGACCCTCAGCTTTCAGCCTAGGGCCTGGAGACTCCGGGGGGGGGGGGGGGGTTCTGGGTACTCAGAAACCCCCCCTGCGTGCGCTACTGCATCCTGGGAGTGTGGATATCTGTTTCTATAAAGAATTGTGAAAAGTTTGCTAATGGTAATCCATTCACCCCCAGACTCTCGCTTCCAGTCAATCATTCTGCAGCTCCTTTTGTGTTTATGAACAGTACACAAGCGTAGCATTCAATAATGTCTCAATCTGTGAATTCTCTAATTAGCGGTCATGTCTGAATCAGGCCCTCAATGCATTTAAATGTAAGCTACTGTGAGCTGCTTTAATTATATATCTAGTTTGTGTTCATCACATTTTATGTGGTAACCAGTGGCATATTTATAACGTGTGCAATGTTCGCGTGCTCACAAGCCCCTGGGTCCCAGGGGGACCAAAACTTCACCCATTTTGTTAATACTTACCCTCAGGAGTCCCGTGATGAAGGCCATGGTGCTGACGGAATTGCTGGAGAAATGGCCAAAGTGCCAATATTCTGGGGGTCTGCGCATGCGCAGAATCTGAGTGCTCTAGTGCTCAGACTCTATTACACTGGGTGGCACAACACGGTGGCCAGCAGAGAGGAGGGAGCCCAAACAGAGGAGGCTGCACATTGGATGGATAAATACAGGCAGATTTATTTTTACACTGCAATTTAGATTTCAGTTTGAACACACACCACTCAAATCTAAAATAATCCCTATGTTTCTAAATGTATTTATATTGTTATATGTTGTTTTGCAGAGTCACATGATTCAATCTGAAGCACATCTGCTTCCAAAGGAGAAAATTGATTCTGAATCTTTGCAAACAAATATTAATAGTCTTCTGAACTCTCATTCTCATTGGATCGCCCAAGTTTTTGAGAAATCTTGATTTTTGCTTTATTTCCTGAGTGATTTGTTTAATCAATAAATTTCTTGCAAGTTAGTGCACTGTGTATTGTCATTAGTTACAGATCCAAAGCAATGAGTTGGAAATATGTACAGTATATTAAAAATGAAGAATAGGACACTAAAATGGATCTAGATACCTGCAGTGCATAAAGGAAACAACAATATATTTGATAATAACCTGCTAATGTAATTGATGGAGCAAAATGTCTCTAAATTTTAACAATAAATGGCTGTAGCTAGGGGCGGAACAATGCGCCCACACAGGAACGGTGCACAGGGTGTGGGGGGAGTGGATGCAGCCACCGACCTGCTCCATGGGGGAGGGTGCAGGTGACACTCACCTGGATCCACAGGGGGGATTGGCAGCCAGTGGCGTAACTACTGTAAGGCAGCCCCAGCTGCTGTTAGGGGAAGCAAGCAGCAGGGTGGTCTGTGTGGGCGCCTGCACCTGCTCGACGCACTGACATGCTATTGCCTGCCACTGCCAACTGACTAAGCACTGGAGGCGAGTCAGCCGCAGCTCGGGTATGGCCATGGCAGAGACGACAAATCCCCCCATTGCTTCAATTGACTGTACGCAGAGCCGGGTGGGGATGATGGGTGTGTTAGGGTGGCCTGGGATGCGTCGGAGCCATGGGAAGCAGCAGTGTCTGCTGGTCTCTCTTCCTCTCTCCTGCTTCAGCTTCTCCGTTATGCATGTGATGTCATCATATCACACGCTGGGGAAACACGCTGGAGAGGAGCCCGGGGGGGGGGGGACACAAACTTTTTGGCAGGGGGGTGCAAAATTTATAGTTACACCACTGTGTGCTGCCACCCCACCGCTCCAATTGGGGGCAGATGCAGCCATGGGCACCACTCACTTCACTCCACATGGGGATGTGCGGTCTCCCCACAGCTCACCCGCTCCACTTGGGGGGTGGATGCTGCTGACGAAATAGAAACATAGAATTTGACCGCAGATAAGAACCACTTAGCCCATCTAGTCTGCCCCTTTTTTAAACATATTGTTTCAAACCATACTTTATCCTTATTTCTTTGTAAGAATAACAATATGCCTATCCCAAGCATGTTTACATTGCTCTACTGTATTTGCCTCTACCACCTATGATGGGAGGCTATTCCACTTATTCACTACCCTTTCTGTGAAGGAATTTTTCCTCAAATTTCCCAGGAATCTTCCTCCCTCTAGTTTCAGTGCATGCCCTAGTGTTATGTTGCTCCTCTTCCTGTGAAGAATGTCTCCCACCTGTACCTTGTTAAAACCCTTGATATATTTGAAAGTTTCTATCATGTCCCCCTTTCCCTTCTCTGCTCTAACTATACATATTAAGAACTTTTAGTCTTTCCGGGTAAGTTTTGTATTGTAGGCCACAGAGCCGGCCCTAGCCTAAATGACGCCCTAGGCAAGATTCTGGCTGGTGCCCCCTAGCACCGCCACTAGTTCCGCCTCTGACCCTGCTCCCCTTTCCAAGCACCATCAACCCTCATCATAGCAGTCATCATTTTGATGCTTCTACCCGCAATATTTTAAATAGAAACCATGCACAGATTCGGCGCACAGCCCAAACAGGGGTGTGTTCTTGGCCACACGATAGTACCCCCAATTCAAATTATGCCACAAAGTAGTGCAACTTTATTCACATTAGATCATGCGATGGTGTCCCTTATTCATGTTACATCACACAGTAGTTCCACTTTACCTTATATACATTACTCCTCACATTATTCACATTATACCGTTAGAAAAAAAATCTTGATAAAATCTTGTATTTTAAGCACCTCCATGGCCACACTGCAACCCAGCACCAAGCAGTGTGTGCTGGGCAGAGGAGAAGAGCTGCAGCTGCTGCTGTCACTTAAGGGGAGGGGGCCCACTGGGCCCTTCCATCAGACTTTGGCCTGGGTAATTTGTACCCCCTACCCATTTCACTCGGCACCCCTGATAATACCACACAGTAATGCCTCTTACACATGACACACATTATTAATGTCCTTATAAACATAATGCCCCTACACATTATGCCAACCTTCATTAATGCCCTTCATACACATAATGACACACATACTGTAATGCCCCTTACACATACTGTATGTTGCACATTATTAATGCCCTTATACACATGACACACATAATGCCCATTACACATATGTTGCACATCATTAATGCCCTTATACACATGACACACATAATGCCTCTTACACATATGTTGCACATTATTAATGCCCTTATACACGACACACATAATGCCTATTACACATGTCGCACATTATTAATGCATGTATACATAACACACATAATGCCCCTTACAAATATGCCGAACACTATTGCACAACCAACCCACCCGCATACAGCACTCGCACAGCCACAAACACTGTGACCTCTGTCTCTGCTTAGATACAGATGTTTCCTCATACATCTTGCCTCAATAGGCCATGCAGCTCCTGGCCAGTTCTGCTAATGTTGGGTGCCTTATTTGCATTGTTATGTGACCAGGACACACAAGGAGCTTCCAATGATTAAAATGATACGCGGCATGCCTATATTCTGTGTGCGACTGTGGCTGTACCTGCATACGGAATGCTATGTTACAGCGATTTCCATGAATACACTATTTCATATGCTGCATATCATTTTAATCAGCAGAAGCTGCTGGTGCCCCTAGGCATTCCAAATGCCCTAGGCAATTGCCTAATTTGCCTATGCCTAAGGCCAGCTCTGGTAAGCTATGCACCATTTTTGTTGCCCTTCTTTGTACAGGCTCAGTATTTATATCGTCTGGGGATATGACCTCCAGAACTGAACACAGTACTCCAGATGAGGTCATACCAAATGATCTATACAGTGGCTTTATTACTTCTTTCTTTCTTCTGCTGATTCCTCTCCCTTTGCAACCAAACATATGACTTTCCTTCTTCATTGCTTTGTTACATTGCCTACCTGCCTTTAATTCCCCTGAAATAGTGACACCTAGATCCCTCTCTTCCTCAGTAGTTTCGATTATAGTGCCATTTATACTACTGTATATTTAGTCTTTGGATTTTTCAGACCCAAGTGCATGATTTTGCTTTTTTTGGCATTAAACTGTAGTTGCCATGCTCTTGACCATTCCTCTAATCTACCTAGATCATCAATCATTTTTTTTACCCCGAATGGTGTGTCTACCCTGTTGCATACCTTTGTGTCATCTGCAAAAATGAACATTTTACCCTCAGTTTCATTTATTTGCAATAACACCAATTAAGATATTAAAAAGCACTGGGTCAAGTACAGATCCCTTAGTACTCCACTTGTAACCTTTCCCTCCTTTGACTGTACTCCATTTACTACAACACTCTGTTTTCTGTCCTTCAACCAAGATCTTATCCATTCAACCATCTTAGAATCCAATCCCAAGCTTTCAAGTTTATTTAACAGTCTGATGTGTGACAGTGTCAAAAGGCTTACTAAAGTTTAGATAAGCTACATCTACAGCCCTGGAACAAAGTTGAAGGGTCAACACTAAGTGTTGTCCTTCTAGAGCGCTTAATTAGCGTTGCTTTGCTTAATGGAGCAGCTGCAGGGGTGAGGATGGTCAGTCCCCACAAAAAAACAAGTTTGTACACAAAGAATTAGCAGCGCTCTTATTAATGATGAGTAAATACCACTTAAAATGAATGTATTTTAATGATAAAAGTTGACAATCTTTAAATATTTAGAATGCACCTACTGTAAGTGCAAATGACAAAAATATACATATAAAAATTGCACAATAACATAAAAACACACAACAATAAAAAAAAGAGTTGTATCAATAAATTGGCTATGTAGCCAGATCTCACGTGGGGAGATGAGTCCAAATGGGGGTATCAATGTGTCCTGCACTGTCCACACTATAATAATCCCAGAAAGTAGATGGAGTCCTAATTGTGCGGCAATAAATACTCCTGTGTACCAATTGAGGGAGTGGCTGTTTGTTGTAAGCCTGACCTACAACATCATGGTCAATTGTATCCAATGGACAGGGAGATGTGCCGATGACTTCCAAATTGTGGGGACCCGGTGGTCAGAGTAGTGAGCAGGTGTAAATTCAGATGTCTCCCCAGATCAATAACAGCACAGTACCACCAACGCGTTTCACTGGGCTACGCCAGCTTTATCAAAGTGATGATTTTGCCTTTTTGGCATTAAACTGTAGTTGCCATGCTCTTGACCATTCCTCTAATCTACCTAGATCATCAATCATTTTTTTTACCCCGAATGGTGTGTCTACCCTGTTGCATACCTTTGTGTCATCTACAAAAATAAACATTTTACCTCCAGTTTAATTTATAACACCAATTAAGATATTAAAAAGCACTGGGCCAAGTACAGATCCCTTAGTACTCCACTTGTAACCTTTCCCTCCTGTACTCCATTTACTACACCTCTCTGTTTTCTGTCCTTCAACCAAGATCTTATCCATTCAACCATCTTAGAATCCAATCCCAAGCTTTCAAGTTTATTTAACAGTCTGATGTGTGACAGTGTCAAAAGCCTTACTAAAGTTTAGATAAGCTACATCTACAGCCCTACCTACTTTAGTCACCCAGTCAAAAAAGTCAATAAGATATGTTTGACATGATCTTCCCAGTAAACCCATGCTGTTTTGGATCCTGTAAGTTGCTGGTTTTGACATACATACTGGTTTCTACAAGTTGATTTGATGAGTGTTTCCATCCATTTCCCTAATACTGATGTAAGGCTTACTAGATGATAGTTGCTTACCTATTCCTTGCTTCCACGTTTGTGCAGTGGAGCTACATTCACTGTTTTCCGGGCCTCTGGAATTACTGCAGTAGCTATTGACTGGTGGAATAATTTACAGTGCCAGATTAAGCCTTCGGGGGGCCCGGGGCACTTTAGACAGGGGGGCCCCCTTGCACTTGACATTACTGGCCGCAAACTGCATGGGAGAATATTACACTGTCAAAACACAGAATAAAGGCAGTATAAACTTGGTCAATGGGTAACTGCAGGGGAGATATATATACACACATATACATATATACACATACATACACATAAATTCATACCACATGAAAAGCCTGTGTTTGTCCCTCTGCACCTTACTCGGTAGCAGACCTCACAGTCCCAGTGCTGCCTCTGATTAAAAACCCTCCCAAGACTAGGCTGCTGCTGCTGTTCTCCATGGGCCTGAGAAGCATGTAATGAGTTCCACCAATCATAGCTCAGCACAAACATCTCAGCCTCTGCCCTCTGGTGCAAAGTGTCATGGGACTTAGTCAACTCCCAGTAATGCACTGCACACTTGTGCAATCAGTGTGCCTTGGCTCCCGATGCTCAGCGCCTTTAATCATTGTCACATTGGCAGATAGGTGAAGCTGCAGAACTACCCCACTCCCATGCACAAAAAAAAAATTATATATATATATATATATATATATATATATATATATATATATATATATATATTATATATTTTTTCAAAATACATGCCAACCACAGGGGGCCCCTAGCTAGAGGAGGCCCAGGGGTACTGACCTTTTAGTATCCTTGAATGTATCCCATCTGGTCCCATTGATTTATCCACTTTCAGTTTTGAACGTTCTGTTAGGACTTTCTCCTTTGTAAATGCATTTGTTTTTCCCTCATTTTACTGTGGCCCCTTCCCCTCTCTTTCAGCATTGAATACTGAGCAGAAATACAGTAATTAATAATATGATCTGCTATTACATTGTCTCCCTCAAGAAGACTTACACTCTCAGGCTTTTATTCAGATCTGATCGCATTACAAATTTGTTTGGAAAATGGGCAAAACCATGTGTACTGCAGGTGGGGCAGATGTAACATGTGCAGAGAGAGTTAGATTTGGGTTTCTGTGCAGGGTAAATACTGGCTGCATTATTTTACACTGCAATTCAGATTTCAGTTTCAACATACCCCACCCAAATGTAACTCTATCTGCACATGTTACATCTGCCCCACCTGCAGTGCACATGGTTTTGCCCATTTTCCACACAAATTTGTACTGCAAACAGATCTGAATAAGGGCCTCTGTCTTTAGTCTTAGTCTAATTACTCCACTTTTTGTTTTTCTCCTTTCACTTATATACCTAAAAAAGTTTACGCCCTTGACTGGACCATTTTCTCCTCAGCCTGTGCTTTTGCACATTTGATTACCTTCTCAGGCTCCTTCTGTCTAACAAGATATAACTTATTGACTTCATTATACTGCGTCTGCTTATATTTCTTAAAGGACTTTTTTTTTTTTGCTTTCACAATACTTGCTACTTCTTTCGCAAACCACACTGACTTCATTTTCCTTGTGTTTCTACTATCTCTTTTAACACAAAGTTCTGTTGCTATTGCACATTTTTATTTTTTCCACTTCTCCTGCACTCCTTCCAAGTTCCTCCACTCTGCCAAAGAATCCCTTTCAGAGTTTCCCATCTCTACAAAATCAGCCTTCCTAAAATCTAACACCTTTATTTTTGTGTGTGATGAGTCGGTCTCTTTCTTTATTCTGAACCATACTGCTTGATGGTCACTGGATCCCTGGTTTTCACCCATATTTACATCAGATAATCTGTCACCATTTGTATGACGGAAGGTATTGTTTGGATCCCGCACTGGATGTTCCACCATGATTGTAAATATTTGTATCATAATAATCAGGTGGAATAAATTTGGTTAATCCAAATCCTCAATTTATACTCTGACAACCATCAGTGTTCCATTATAGGAGTTTGGAGGTGCTCCTCAGAGTCAGGGAAATCATAGGTTAATACAGAGAAAAAAAACCCAATTAGTTGGGGCACGCTAGAGGTATATATGCGTATTGATCAAAAAAGTTTAGTGAAAAGTATCAAGTCCTAAATAAAATGTAATTTTTAATAGTTATTTTTTTTTAAATGGTAACAAATACACACAGCATAAATACAAGATTAAAAGACTAAACAAACACCCTTATGTTACAGACAGAGGTATAATTGTATCCTTAATATGCTTGAAAAGAAATTGTAACTGGTACAAAAAATGAATAACCCACTCAGCAATTATCAGACTGCAACTGGAAATTAGTTTATAATAAGTATCGTGTAAGGGCCCTCATACATTTGGCTGACTTGTCCTAAGGACAAGTCAGCCCTGACTTCCCCTGAGCTCTCCCAGCAGCTCCCCGGGAGAGCTTGATAAGATTTTAAGATTTGGCACTTGATGTGCCATTTTTTACATGTGATAAATTGGCTCAATTTATCACATGTAAACCCGGGGAGCAGCAGGAGAGCAGGGTCTGGTGGGGGGCTGCAGGAGAGGGAACGGTAGCGGCAAGGTCCGGGTCCATGGCAGGGGGCAGGGACCGGAGAGCAGTGTCAGTAGCGGTGAGCAGTGGGAGCATAGAAAAAAATCCTATTAAAAAAACTGGGTGACCGCTGATTGGCTGAGCTTTCAGCCAGTCAGTGGCCGCCCAGGCTTTTGAATAGTTTTTTTTTTCTATTCTCCCACTCACTACAGGATCCAGTGTAGCAGTGAGCATTGGGAGAATAGAAAGAATCCTATTCAAAAGACTGGGGGATCCCTCTCCTGCAGCCCTACCCTAGACCTTGCTCTCCTGCTGCTCCCCGCCACGGACCCTGCAGCTACTGCAACCTCTCCTGCAGCTCCCCCCAGACTATGCTCTCTGGTCCACGCTCCCGCCATGGACCCATACCCTGCTGCTAGCGCTACCTATCCTGCAGCCCCCCCCCCCCCCCAGATATAAGACAGCTAGATCCTCAGAGGATAAACTTAATGGTTAAATATTCATTGTCAACAACACAAAGGGAGGTGCGTGCTTTCCTGGGCATGGCACAATTTTCAGGCAATGGCTTCCAGGGTTTTCTTCTGTTGCATTGCCATTACAGAAGTTAATCTCACAAGACAAACCACAGGTAGTACAACACACACCTGAATCCATTGCAGCATTTACAGAGATAAAGAATCTCTTAATAGCAGCACCCGCTCTGGGTTTGCCAAATTATAATTTGCCTTTTCAGTTATACTGTACTGAAAATCAGGACACTGCATTAGGCGTGTTGACACAAATTCATGGTGGAAAACACTGACCCGTTGGTTACTTCCATGTGCAGCTGGACACAATACAAATGCACTACCAACCTGTTTGCGTGCAGAAGCCGCAGCAGTTCTCATGGTAGAAAAGACACAATACATTGTACTACAGCCAGGGCCGATGCAAGGCACCGGAGCGCCCCAGACGAGTCAGGGTGGGGGCACCCCGGTGCCGGGGGGGGGGGGTGGTACCTGTAAAAAAACTTGCGTCCCCGGCGTCCCTGCTGAGTGCTGGTGTGTGCAGGGGTGTCTGTGCCTCCGGGGGAACCTGCGGCGCTGTTATTGTGTATAAGCTGGCCGCGGCCGGCGGGGTCCCTACAGTGAATAGAAAATAACTAGCGCTATGCGCGCTGCCGAAGAAGCAAGTTTTTTCACAGGTACCACAGTTCGCTAACCCTCCATGCTGGGGGTGAGGGCGAACTGCCGCACTCCAGGTGCCGGCGCCCTAGGCAAATGCCTAGAGCTACAATAGCAACAACAGGAGTGAGTAATGTGATACACAGGCGCAGTGCTTGGAGCTGCCGGGTGGAACTCGTTCGTCTGGGTCCCTCACAAACCCTTCACCATCACCACAAAAACAAAAATACAAACGTGACCTCTCAGGCGCTCCACTTAAGGTAATCAGGGTGTCTCTCCCCAATTTAGATCATAAAAAAGAGGAAATAAAGAAGCAATGGTGAATCAAGTTTTTAACACGCTTCCTCCCCTTTTAATGAATAAAATATATGTATAAAAACATGACATAAAAACAATATCATAAAAACAATAGAAAAGTTATATCCACAATAATTGATAAAGTGCTGTGTGCAGTCACGGAATTCAGATATCCAGACAGGGATGCATATGGAATAATTACCAGGTATGGTGGGAACTGGTCGTTAAACCGTTCCTTACAGCGCTTGCAGCACAAATTGACAACACTGATTTCCTGGCATCTGCTCCCCGGACCTCCGTTCACCGTCTGTCCACAGCGATAGTGTGTATAACAGCCACAGTTTACCAACGCGTTTCGTCCTCCTGTAGGACTTTTTCAAGGTGTACTTGACCATAGGCAGTAATCACACTTATATACCCTAATTGCGTATGCCAGCTGGACCCTAATCAGTGTGTTCCTACAAGTCCCATGGTCCTTAGCTGACATACGCACTTCCGGCCCGCACGCCAATGCAAGCCGGGTTACCTAGGAGACGCTGACGCTCTGACGCAGCAGGCCGTCAGGTCCCATTACCTAGCTTCCGGGATTTATTTCCTTTCTAGCGGCGCGTCACTTCCGGGTTGTCAAGGTGATGCTCGGACGCATTTCTAGTGGCCGTCCGTCCCCGGCTCTTGGCTTTCCTTCGTTACCAAGGTGAAGTAGTGTTGTGATACGTCACTTCCGGGTTTCCTTGGTGATGTTTAAAAGCGCTGTCACATTCTCATTACTGCGGATTCTAGCGCTTTGTATTTTGCCAATAGGACGCCCGTTAGGAATACTCTATTCTTATATGCCCTTGTGGAAGCAGTACAAATATAGAGAAATTAGTACCCATTCTAAAATACATGATCCTTCTGAACCATAACCCATAACCACCAGAAAGTGCATGATAGTGTGAAAGTGCTAAGTGCATTTTGGAAACCACTACAAAAACCACTTAATTTCGAAATCTGAGTTTAATCCTCCAGGGATCAGTGTCCCCAGATCATAAATAAGTTGCATCTCAGCTTTAGCTAATTGTTTTGATAAACCTTTGTGCCTCCAATTTTCTTTAATTTGTTTGAGGCCACAAAGCGTAAATGACGCTGCTACTATTACACATCACGAAATCCCTAATGACGTGTAATAGTAGCAGCGTCATTTACGCCATCGGTTGCAGCTGCAACCTATGGTATATAGGTCGGACTTCTAGGCCACTGAAGGTGCGCCTAGGAGAACACCTTAGGAATATAAGGAAAGGAATGACAACTCATGCACTATCTGAACACTTCAGGATGCACCACCAAAGTGACCCAAAGGGAATAGTTGCTTTTTGTGGCCTCAGACAAATTAAAGAAAATTGGAGGCACAAAGGTTTATCAAAACAATTAGCTAAAGCTGAGATGCAACTTATTTATGATCTGGAGACACTGATCCCTGGAGGATTAAACTCAGATTTCGAAATTAAGTGGTTTTTGTAGTGGTTTCCAAAATGCACTTAGCACTTTCACACTATCATGCACTTTCTGGTGGTTATGGGTTATGGTTCAGAAGGATCATGTATTTTAGAATGGGTACTAATTTCTCTATATTTGTACTTCTTCCACAAGGGCATATAAGAACAGAGTATTCCTAACGGGCGTCCTATTGGCAATATACAAAGCACTAGAATCCGCAGTAATGAGAATGTAACAGCGCTTTTAAACATCACCAAGGAAACCCGGAAGTGACGTATCACAACACTACTTCACCTTGGTAACGAAGGAAAGCCAAGAGCTGGGGACGGACGGCCACTAGAAATGCGTCCGAGCATCACCTTGACAACCCGGAAGTGACGCACCGCTAGAAAGGAAAAAAATCCCGGAAGCTAGGTAATGGGACCTGATGGCCTGCTGCGTCAGAGCGTCAGCATCTCCTAGGTAACCCGGCTCGCATTGGCGTGTGGGCCGGAAATGCGTATGTCAGCTAAGTACCATGGGACTTGTAGGAACACACTGATTAGGGTCCAGCTGGCATACGCAATTAGCATATATAAGTGTGATTACTGCCTATGGTCAAGTACACCTTGAAAAAGTCCTACAGGAGGACGAAACGCGTTGGTGAACTGTGGCTGTTATACACACTATCGCTGTGGACACACAGTGAACGGAGGTCCGGGGAGCAGATGCCAGGAAATCAGTGTCAGCACCACTGCCAATTTGTGCTGCAAGCGCTGTAAGGAACGGTTTAACGACCAGTTCCCACCATACCTGGTAATTATTCCATATGCATCCCTGTCTGGATATCTGAATTCCGTGACTGCACACAGCACTTTATCAATTATTGTGGATATTTTCTATTGTTTTTATGATATTGTTTTTATGTCATGTTTTTATACATATATTTTATTCATTAAAAGGCGAGGGAAGCGTGTTAAAAACTTGCTTCACCATTGCTTCTTTATTTCCTCTTTTTTATGATCTAAATTGGGGAGAGACACCCTGATTACCTTAAGTGGAGCGCCTGAGAGGTCACGTTTGTATTTTTGTTTTTGTGGTGATGGTGAAGGGTTTGTGAGGGACCCAGACGAACGAGTTCCACCCGGCAGCTCCAAGCACTGCACCTGTGTATCACATTACTCACTCCTGTTGTTGCTATTGTATTTTGTCTACCTCATTTGAGTATTGTGATTAATTGGCAGCATATAATGTTCTCACTTAGTGAAGGGAGGAAGACGAAATTTGAATATGTCTTCCGAGAAGAGGGAGATTCCATCATTTTAATTGATGAAAATCTAGAGGGGGTCATGAAGAAATTAGAGACATCACTGTTGAAAGAATACAGAATCTGGTGGGAGGTGGTAACTTTAGAAAAGTACCTGTCCAATCAGATTGTCCCCAAAGGTTTGCTGATTTGTAAAGAAGCCTCATTCTCATCAATGGATGATAAATTCCCCCAGGAATGGGAACACATCCTCAAAACGTGCTCATTGTCATTAATGAGATTGATTGTTCTAGATAGAAAAAGGGATCTGGAACAACTGGATGTAGAAATAAAAAACCTTAGGGAATTAATTCAACCTTTTACTAAATTACCCGAGTATAAAGAACTAGAAAAACGGGTAGAAACAACATTAAGGAAAAATGAGAATGCCATTGTAGAAAGAAAAGTACGTAGGTTTAATAGAGACAGAATGAAGGAATCTGGGGAATTAGAATTGGAAGAAATAAGGGATAAGGACCCCGACACTAAACCCGAAAAAAATAGTAGGAGAAAAACAAGTAAGGGAAATATGAAAGGTAAAACAATTAATCAGGAAAGGAATAATTATCAAACCCCAAATAAATGGATACCCCCCCATAGAAGGAGAAGAAACGAAACTGAAGGATACATAAATAATGGGGGACATATAGAGCCAAGACAGGAAAGATATGAACAAGTACCCATTAAAAGACACTTCCAGAGACGACCATTTTATAACAACCAAAGACGAGAGGGGATAAATAGTCACCATGACGACCATCAATCCAGTTATGCACGCCCTAACCAGAGAAGGTTTGAGGGGAGGGATAATCCACCCAGATATATTAGAGAGCCCCCGCCCCCAAAATGGGAAAATAGGGACAAATATAATTCATGGCAACAGAAAAATTATAGGGGTGAGAACCACAATAGGTTCAACCCATTAAGAGAGGAGGTGGATTTTACACCATCTTTTTTATCTCAACGACGGACGTCATTCCGACCGAGATAGATCACATAAAAACAAAAAGGGGGAAAAGAGGAGGCCGACCCAGAATACATGCCCAGAAAAAAGAAATTTAAAAAGAAAAAATCTGATAAAAAAAATCTGACAAAAAAGATATAGTCTCAGATGTAAATTCGGAAAAAGGAAAAATCAAAATATTCAACCTTAGTAGCCATCAACTTGAAATAGCTGAGATTGCAGTCCTAGAAAAAGGACTTAAATTTAATGCATTTGTGGACCTGAATAAATATATCAGGAAACTCAGCTTAAAGAAATTTTTTCTTAATCAGACCTCCGAACCCTTGAAGGAAGAAAGTAAGACCCCATTTAAACCTAAATCAGTGTTTAATCCAACACATGTTAGGGGCAATTATATCGAAACCTTTTTAAGACTAGTGTCAGATGATATTAAAAGGATGGGAGAAAAACTGGATAATTGCAATCTGACGTTTAAGGAACGTACAGCCCTTAAGAAATTAAGAGATAACGAAGAAATCGTTATAAAACCAACAGATAAGGGGGGGAGGGGGGTGGTGATTATGACAAAGGGGAACTACGATAAGGAAATTTATCGCCAATTAGAGGACAACAATACTTATACTAAACTCAGGGGGGATCCTACCAGAAAAACTTTGGATAAAATAAAAAGCCTCCTCAATATACAAAAGAATGAGGAGGTAATAACTGAAAAAGAGTATGAGTTCCTTTTGAATGAAGAACCATCCATCCCCGTCCTGTATGTCCTCCCGAAGGTCCACAAGGACCCAGTGTGCCCCCCCGGCAGACCTATAATTTCGGGAATTGGGTCTGTAACAGCAAATTTATCTGAATATATAGATTTTTTCTTGCAACCCCTGGTGACAAAGAACAAATCGTATCTCAAAGACACAAGGGATGTGCTGAACACTCTGAAGGGGGTGGGATGGGAAGAGGGACTGATGTTGGTTACGGCCAACGTCAAGTCCCTCTACAACATCATAGATCACCAGAAAGGGCTGCAAGCATTAAAAGAGGCCCTTAGGGTGAGTGAAATAGAAACCCCCATAAAACAATTTTTACTGGAAGGGGTACAATTCATTTTAGAAAATAACTATTTTATGTTCAATGGCAATTTTTACCTTTAGAATATCGGCATTTACGCCATCGGTTGCAGCTGCAACCTATGGTATATAGGTCGGACTTCTAGGCCACTGAAGGTGCGCCTAGGAGAACACCTTAGGAATATAAGGAAAGGAATGACAACTCATGCACTATCTGAACACATCAGGATGCACCACCAAAGTGACCCAAAGGGAATAGTTGCTTTTTGTGGCCTCAGACAAATTAAAGAAAATTGGAGGCACAAAGGTTTATCAAAACAATTAGCTAAAGCTGAGATGCAACTTATTTATGATCTGGGGACACTGATCCCTGGAGGATTAAACTCAGATTTCGAAATTAAGTGGTTTTTGTAGTGGTTTCCAAAATGCACTTAGCACTTTCACACTATCATGCACTTTCTGGTGGTTATGGGTTATGGTTCAGAAGGATCATGTATTTTAGAATGGGTACTAATTTCTCTATATTTGTACTGCTTCCACAAGGGCATATAAAAACAGAGTATTCCTAACGAGCGTCCTATTGGCAATATACAAAGCACTAGAATCCGCAGTAATGAGAATGTAACAGCGCTTTTAAACATCACCAAGGAAACCCGGAAGTGACGTATCACAACACTACTTCACCTTGGTAACGAAGGAAAGCCAAGAGCTGGGGACGGACGGCCACTAGAAATGCGTCCGAGCATCACCTTGACAACCCGGAAGTGACGCACCGCTAGAAAGGAAAAAAATCCCGGAAGCTAGGTAATGGGACCTGATGGCCTGCTGCGTCAGAGCGTCAGCATCTCCTAGGTAACCTGGCTCGCATTGGCGTGTGGGCCGGAAATGCGTATGTCAGCTAAGTACCATGGGACTTGTAGGAACACACTGATTAGGGTCCAGCTGGCATACGCAATTAGCATATATAAGTGTGATTACTGCCTATGGTCAAGTACACCTTGAAAAAGTCCTACAGGAGGACGAAACGCGTTGGTGAACTGTGGCTGTTATACACACTATCGCTGTGGACACACAGTGAACGGAGGTCCGGGGAGCAGATGCCAGGAAATCAGTGTCAGCACCACTGCCAATTTGTGCTGCAAGCGCTGTAAGGAACGGTTTAACGACCAGTTCCCACCATACCTGGTAATTATTCCATATGCATCCCTGTCTGGATATCTGAATCCGTGACTGCACACAGCACTTTATCAATTATTGTGGATATTTTCTATTGTTTTTATGATATTGTTTTTATGTCATGTTTTTATACATATATTTTATTCATTAAAAGGCGAGGGAAGCGTGTTAAAAACTTGCTTCACCATTGCTTCTTTATTTCCTCTTTTTTATGATCTAAATTGGGGAGAGACACCCTGATTACCTTAAGTGGAGCGCCTGAGAGGTCACATTTGTATTTTTGTTTTTGTGGTGATGGTGAAGGGTTTGTGAGGGACCCAGACGAACGAGTTCCACCCGGCAGCTCCAAGCACTGCACCTGTGTATCACATTACTCACTCCTGTTGTTGCTATTGTATTTTGTCTACCTCATTTGAGTATTGTGATTAATTGGCAGCATATAATGTTCTCACTTAGTGAAGGGAGGAAGACGAAATTTGAATATGTCTTCCGAGAAGAGGGAGATTCCATCATTTTAATTGATGAAAATCTAGAGGGGGTCATGAAGAAATTAGAGACATCACTGTTGAAAGAATACAGAATCTGGTGGGAGGTGGTAACTTTAGAAAAGTACCTGTCCAATCAGATTGTCCCCAAAGGTTTGCTGATTTGTAAAGAAGCCTCATTCTCATCAATGGATGATAAATTCCCCCAGGAATGGGAACACATCCTCAAAACGTGCTCATTGTCATTAATGAGATTGATTGTTCTAGATAGAAAAAGGGATCTGGAACAACTGGATGTAGAAATAAAAAACCTTAGGGAATTAATTCAACCTTTTACTAAATTACCCGAGTATAAAGAACTAGAAAAACGGGTAGAAACAACATTAAGGAAAAATGAGAATGCCATTGTAGAAAGAAAAGTACGTAGGTTTAATAGAGACAGAATGAAGGAATCTGGGGAATTAGAATTGGAAGAAATAAGGGATAAGGACCCCGACACTAAACCCGAAAAAAATAGTAGGAGAAAAACAAGTAAGGGAAATATGAAAGGTAAAACAATTAATCAGGAAAGGAATAATTATCAAACCCCAAATAAATGGATACCCCCCCATAGAAGGAGAAGAAACGAAACTGAAGGATACATAAATAATGGGGGACATATAGAGCCAAGACAGGAAAGATATGAACAAGTACCCATTGAAAGACACTTCCAGAGACGACCATTTTATAACAACCAAAGACGAGAGGGGATAAATAGTCACCATGACGACCATCAATCCAGTTATGCACGCCCTAACCAGAGAAGGTTTGAGGGGAGGGATAATCCACCCAGATATATTAGAGAGCCCCCGCCCCCAAAATGGGAAAATAGGGACAAATATAATTCATGGCAACAGAAAAATTATAGGGGTGAGAACCACAATAGGTTCAACCCATTAAGAGAGGAGGTGGATTTTACACCATCTTTTTTATCTCAACGACGGACGTCATTCCGACCGAGATAGATCACATAAAAACAAAAAGGGGGAAAAGAGGAGGCCGACCCAGAATACATGCCCAGAAAAAGAAATTTAAAAAGAAAAAATCTGATAAAAAAATCTGACAAAAAAGATATAGTCTCAGATGTAAATTCGGAAAAAGGAAAAATCAAAATATTCAACCTTAGTAGCCATCAACTTGAAATAGCTGAGATTGCAGTCCTAGAAAAAGGACTTAAGTATGCACCATCCCTTCCACTAAATAAATTTAATACATTTGTGGACCTGAATAAATATATCAGGAAACTCAGCTTAAAGAAATTTTTTCTTAATCAGACCTCCGAACCTTTGAAGGAAGAAAGTAAGACCCCATTTAAACCTAAATCAGTGTTTAATCCAACACATGTTAGGGGCAATTATATCGAAACTTTTTTAAGACTAGTGTCAGATGATATTAAAAGGATGGGAGAAAAACTGGATAATTGCAATCTGACGTTTAAGGAACGTACAGCCCTTAAGAAATTAAGAGATAACGAAGAAATCGTTATAAAACCAACAGATAAGGGGGGGAGGGGGGTGGTGATTATGACAAAGGGGAACTACGATAAGGAAATTTATCGCCAATTAGAGGACAACAATACTTATACTAAACTCAGGGGGGATCCTACCAGAAAAACTTTGGATAAAATAAAAAGCCTCCTCAATATACAAAAGAATGAGGAGGTAATAACTGAAAAAGAGTATGAGTTCCTTTTGAATGAAGAACCATCCATCCCCGTCCTGTATGTCCTCCCGAAGGTCCACAAGGACCCAGTGTGCCCCCCCGGCAGACCTATAATTTCGGGAATTGGGTCTGTAACAGCAAATTTATCTGAATATATAGATTTTTTCTTGCAACCCCTGGTGACAAAGAACAAATCGCATCTCAAAGACACAAGGGATGTGCTGAACACTCTGAAGGGGGTGGGATGGGAAGAGGGACTGATGTTGGTTACGGCCGACGTCAAGTCCCTCTACAACATCATAGATCACCAGAAAGGGCTGCAAGCATTAAAAGAGGCCCTTAGGGTGAGTGAAATAGAAACCCCCATACAACAATTTTTACTGGAAGGGGTACAATTCATTTTAGAAAATAACTATTTTATGTTCAATGGCAATTTTTACCTTTAGAATATCGGCATTTACGCCATCGGTTGCAGCTGCAACCTATGGTATATAGGTCGGACTTCTAGGCCACTGAAGGTGCGCCTAGGAGAACACCTTAGGAATATAAGGAAAGGAATGACAACTCATGCACTATCTGAACACATCAGGATGCACCACCAAAGTGACCCAAAGGGAATAGTTGCTTTTTGTGGCCTCAGACAAATTAAAGAAAATTGGAGGCACAAAGGTTTATCAAAACAATTAGCTAAAGCTGAGATGCAACTTATTTATGATCTGGGGACACTGATCCCTGGAGGATTAAACTCAGATTTCGAAATTAAGTGGTTTTTGTAGTGGTTTCCAAAATGCACTTAGCACTTTCACACTATCATGCACTTTCTGGTGGTTATGGGTTATGGTTCAGAAGGATCATGTATTTTAGAATGGGTACTAATTTCTCTATATTTGTACTGCTTCCACAAGGGCATATAAAAACAGAGTATTCCTAACGGGCGTCCTATTGGCAATATACAAAGCGCTAGAATCCGCAGTAATGAGAATGTGACAGCGCTTTTAAACATCACCAAGGAAACCCGGAAGTGACGTATCACAACACTACTTCACCTTGGTAACAAAGGAAAGCCAAGAGCCGGGGACGGACAGCCACTAGAAATGCGTCCGAGCATCACCTTGACAACCCGGAAGTGACGCGCCGCTAGAAAAGAAAAAAATCCCGGAAGCTAGGTAATGGGACCTGACGGCCTGCTGCGTCAGAGCGTCAGCGTCTCCTAGGTAACCCGGCTCGCATTGGCGTGCGGGCCGGAAGTGCGTATGTCAGCTAAGGACCATGGGACTTGTAGGAACACACTGATTAGGGTCCAGCTGGCATACGCAATTAGGGTATATAAGTGTGATTACTGCCTATGGTCAAGTACACCTTGAAAAAGTCCTACAGGAGGACGAAACGCGTTGGTGAACTGTGGCTGTTATACACACTATCGCTGTGGACAGACGGTGAACGGAGGTCCGGGGAGCAGATGCCAGGAAATCAGTGTTGTCAATTTGTGCTGCAAGCGCTGTAAGGAACGGTTTAACGACCAGTTCCCACCATACCTGGTAATTATTCCATATGCATCCCTGTCTGGATATCTGAATTCCGTGACTGCACACAGCACTTTATCAATTATTGTGGATATAACTTTTCTATTGTTTTTATGATATTGTTTTTATGTCATGTTTTTATACATATATTTTATTCATTAAAAGGAGAGGGAAGCATGTTAAAAACTTGCTTCACCATTGCTTCTTTATTTCCTCTTTTTTATGATCTAAATTGGGGAGAGACACCCTGAATACCTTAAGTGGAGCGCCTGAGAGGTCACGTTTGTATTTTTGTTTTTGTGGAAATGCCTAGAGCTGCCTAGTGGTGGCGCCGGCCCTGACTACAGCATGAATTACACTTGTTTGTCCCACATGCAGTTGCACAAATACTGAACAATGCACAAACCAGACATGTATCCATTGCTCGATTCTCCCGATCGCACTGCTGACTTCCATCAACATCACCATACACAGGTGCATATCTTTAAATCCTGCAACATTGTTGCCCACTTCTTTAGGGAGGAATGAGTTTGAGGAAGAAGGGGAAGACAGTGAGAATGATTGCACAACCTACATGAGCCAAAATGTTTCAGTTAGACCTGACATTTCTCAAACTCCCTTGGACAATCCAGATTTAGTTTTGTTCACTGATGGTAGCTGTCACAGACAAACACATGATGGGTCAATAGCAACAGGCTATGCAGTCACTACATATGATGAGGTAATTGAAGCCAGACCCTTGGGTCCACCACATTCAGCACATGTGGCTGAATTAACAGCATTGATCAGAGCATGTCACATTGCTGAGGGATAAGGGTTAACATTTACACAGATTCAAGAATATGGGTTTGGAGTGGTGCACAATTTCGGGGCTGTGTGGAAACACAGAGGATATCTCACAGCCACAGGAACACCCATTGCAAATGCACGAACTGTGAGAGAACTGATAGATGCCATACAATTACCAAACGAGGTTGCTGTAATTAAATGCCAAGCACATACCAAACAAACTGATCTCATTTCTGTTGGCTGATGAGGCAGCAAGGGAGGCGGCAGTACTCCCCAGCCAGTCAGAACACACTGATACACATTTGGTGGTTTTCAATGACATTACATTTGATAAACTAAGACAGTGTCAACAGGGTGTATCCCTTAATGAGCTTAACTCTTGGAAGTTAAAACAATGTCACCAAAGGGAGGATGAAATCTGGGTAAATCCAGAAGATAAACCTGTATCTGGCCAGTGCACCCCCCCCCCCCCTTCCCCAGCTTATCCTAATGCCTGTGTTGTAAATGTTTGAAAAGGGGTTAAACCCTGCATGCTTGAGTTTGGTAGCAGTGTGGTGGTATGAGCGAACATTTAACATAGATCCCTTGAACATTTAATGCAGAGTTATTGCATGTAAAGGAAAAAAATGATAGACTGAAAGCAGAAGCTATAATTACCAAGGATACGTTGCTTAGTAAAAAAGCGGATTTGTGTCCTGTCCGAGTTTTTATGGTATCGGTAGTGGATGGCGTGCCAGACCGCGCAATTCCATTGGGGACTCCATAGAACAAAGTTGATTTGATATATATATCACAGGATGGACTGGACGTCACCACATCGGACCAACAAGCCACGCCCAATGCTTTTCGTCACCGGATTGGACTTAGTCACCCCCTGATGAAACGCGTTGGTAGTGGCTTGTTGGTCTGACGCGGTGACGTCCAGTACATCCTGTGATCCGGTCGGTTCTCTGGCATCTTCTCCATGGCGGCTCCGGCATTTGGATATCTGTCTAGGGATCTGTGGCTGACTTGCGGGGTTGGAAACAACTGTGGAGTTCCTTACTGTGATTGTGCATTATATCAGGCTGGCAAGCTAATATCTTTAAACCACAATGTATGTGAGCTTATATATCAGTAAATTATTTTATTGTACATCATGCGCTTTCTTCTTTATTTTATATATATATATATATATATTATATATATATAAATAATATATATAAATATATATTTATTTTATATATATATATATATATATATATATATATATATATATATATATATATATATATATATATATATATATATATAGGAGAAAAAACCAGGGTACTTATGTAGTAACTGGGCTGCCGATTTTGAAATCGGGTCCATCGCATCGCATCGCACCCGACCAAATCGCATGCGATGCGATGCGATGCGATGGACCCGATTTTTCCATAGGATTCAATGTTAAAATGGACTGAGTCCATTTTAACATGGAATTCAATGGGAAAAAGGGGTCCTTTTCATACCCCTACTATCCAAGTGGGCATGGAGTTGGATATAAACCTGTGGCGAGCGTAGCGAGCCACCGAGCCCGAAGCGTGGCGAGCGTAGCGAGCCCCGCGAGGGGACACAGAATACCGTCCCCTCGCGGGGCTCGCTTCGCTCGCCACGCTTCGGGCTCGGTGGCTCGCTACGCTCGCCACAGGTTTATATCCAACTCCATGCCCACTTGGATAGTAGGGGTATGAAAAGGACCCCTTTTTCCCATTGAATTTCATGTTAAAATGGACTCAGTCCATTTTAACATTGAATCCTATGGAAAAATCGGGTCATCGCATCGCATCGCATCTGATTGTATGCCTTAACTTAAGGCATACAATCAAAAAATCGGCAGCCCAGATACTACATAAGTACCAAAACCAGAAAGCGCACGATGTGATTATAAATGTATAGAACACTTTTACTGTAGTAATATAGTCACATACATGTAAGGTTTAAAACAGCAGGCATGCAGAGGTATACTTTTTTTTAAATTTTCTTTTAATATAAATATGAATGTCTGAAACATACAAACAGATGTCCTGCAAATTTTTTCTTATCTCTTCTAATAATATATATATATATATATATATTATATATATATATATATATATATTATATATAATATATATATTATATATAATATATATATATATATATATAGTCCAGTATAGGTGCGGCACGAAATATCAAAGTAAAAGTACCAACGTCAGTGGTTTAAGACAACGTTTCAGTTGTATTTATTCACAACTTTTTTCAAGTCATACAGTGTTAGACAGTAATGAACATACCTTTATAGTTGGACAAACACCCTTGTGACATGTGAGGTCCGGGCGAGACGCACATCCGACATGGACGCACATCCGGCATGGACGCCATGTAGTGACGTCATCGCACCGGCTGATATCAGTGACAACAAAATAAACCATCACCATGGCAACCAACAGTGCTGCGGAGAAACAGAGAGAAAGCAATAAATAAATGCATTAGCTGCATAAATACAAGCATGCGCATGAGACGCATACTAACCAAGCATATATACGTAATGGAATGGCATACAATGTGAGAAAGGAGAAAAATACGTCTGTATTATCTATAACATGCTAGAGAGGCACTTTCGTTGAGACCCTTTGGCGCTATGACATCGAGTCTGTATATCCACTGGGCTTCTCTTCTGCGCAGCAACAGTGCACGATTACCTCCTCTGGGTAGTGGTGGAATCGTGTCAATGATGCGATAGCGCAGTGAGTTGATTGGATGTTTTAATTCAGCGAAATGCCTTGCGACTGGTTGTTCGCTGGTACCGGCTTGGATCGCTTTGCGGATGGCAGAGCGGTGGGCTGCCATCCGTTCTTTGAACTTGCACTCCGTTTTCCCAATGTAAGACAGCCCGCATGGGCAAATTAATTGGTAGATAACGTAATTGGTATCACAATTGACTGAGTGTCTAATGGCTATTTTGGTGCCGTTGTGGGGATGCAGGAAGGACGGGCCCGGGAGCATGAACTGACAGGTAACGCACCCGCATCTGGTGCAACCTGCTGGTTTGGATTGCAAGAAAGATTTGATGGTGTGTGGGCCCTTCTGTAATCTAGATACATCTGCCTTGACTAACCAATCTTTTAAATTGCGGCCGCGTGAATAGCAGGGCATGAGGTTGGTGGCATGGAATGGCAAAGATGAATCGGACGCAACTACTGGCCAATGTTTTTTGGCTGAGTGCGTGATTGCAGGGGAAGTCGTGGTGAACTTATTGACCCATGGAAGTTTGTGGCTGATTTGGGTAGTCGGAGGCCGTTTAGTAAGAAGGTTGTCTTGGTTAGAGGAAAGGGCTTTGGTTTTAGCTTGCGAGAGAATTTGTCTAGAATAGCCTCTGTTGATAAATTTGGCAATGAGCTCGTCTATTTGTTGGATGGCAACTTCGCGGTTGCTATTTATTCACAAAATGCGAATCATTTGCGAGAATGGTAGACCGCGTTTGAGACCCGCGGGATGACAGCTACTGTATTTCAAGGGCAAGTTCCTGTCTGTAGGTTTTCTATACAGCGAGGTAATGAGGCAATTGTCTTTTAAAGTGACAGTGACATCAAGAAAATGCATAACATTTTGATCAAGTGTGTATGTAAATTTTATGGGGCTGGTAGATGCATTGTAGATGTCAATCATAGAAGTAAAAGCCTCTTTAGAGGAGGACCACACAATGAAGATGTCATCTATATACCTGCCAAAAAAGATGATATTATGCATGATGTCAACATGGTTGTACAATAATTCATCTTCAATTGTATACATCACAAGATTAGCGTAGCTCGGAGCTGCGCTAGAGCCCATCGCACAGCCCCGAGCCTGTTGGTAATATTGGCCGTCATAGAGGAAAAAGTTGTTAGTCAAGACAAGTTCTAATAACAAAATGATGACATGCGTTTGATCACTGGGAAAGTGACTTTTGCTTAATAAAAAACGTTTGACAGCCTGTAAACCAAAGTCATGTGGAATGGATGTGTAGAGACTTACAACATCGAGTCCAACCAGCCAACTTGATGGGGGAATTTCTTCAAGCAACTTGAGTTTTGTAAGAAAGTCACCGGTGTCTAGAAGAAAACTGCGTTCTTGCTGAACCAAGGGCTGGAGAATGGAATCAAGAAAAATTGCAGTTGGTTGAAAGAGGGAGTCTCTTGCTGAAACAATAGGTCGTCCAGGGGGATTGATAAGTTGTTTGTGGACTTTGGGTAGGGTATAAAGTAATGGTGTTACAGGAAACTCAGGTATGAGCACTTCGTAAGTAGATTCAGTAATAAGTTGAACTTCTACTGCTTGTCTGAGTGCTGCGGACAATGAGCGACGAAAGAATGGTGTAGGATCTTTGGCCAGACGGGTATAAATTGCCTTGTCTGATAGTTGAGACTCAATTTCTTTGCGGTAATCACAAGTGTCTTGAATAACAATTCCGCCGCCCTTATCAGCGCTGCGAAAGATTAGACTCGGGTTATCCGCCAGGGATTTGAGGGCTAATCGTTCTGCTGGAGTAAGGTTGGGATGAATTTCTGGTGCTGATGAAGTAATCTGTTCAACATCCTGATCCAACATGCGCATGAAGGTTTTTATGCTGGCATTGTAAGATGTGGGTTCAAAAGTAGATGGAGGCTTGAATTGTTTCAACTGTTGTGGTAGTGTGGAAGTCGACGTTGTTGGTTGTGGAGGTTGATTTGCAAAAAACTCTTTTAGTTTCAGGTTACGATGAAGAGCTGCTCGTTCAATTTTACCTCGAAATGGGTCAAATTTGACCGTGGGGATGAAAGAGAGGCCTTTATTTAAAAGGCTTAATTCGCTGGATGAAAGTTCGTAGGAGGATAAATTGAAGATTAACGACTCCTGCCCAGAGGGGGCTTGTTTGCCCGTACATTGCCTCTGGTTTTGTCGCCCGCGGCGCGTGTGTTTGCGCGGCCTCGTCCGCCACCCTTGTTGGTGGCCGGAGTAACCCCTAAAGGGTGAGCTGATGTAGTGGCTTGGTCTTGGTCGGTGTTGGAGCTCGCAGAATCATTTGATGATGCTGTCTCAAATCGGTCTTGTACACGACGATTGCGCCTGAAGAAGGGGCGTTTGCGTTCTTGATTTTGCTGGTTGTAGATCCATCTGTACACCGTGTGTCGCTCATAGTCGGTGTTGACTTTTTGTAATTTTTCTTTTTTATATTTAATTAAGTCCCGTTTGTACTGGGAGACTTGGTTGTTGAGTTTCTCTACCCAGTTTTGTTCTGTATCCAAAGTTAAAGAAGGCATGTGTGCAGCTTCGAAAATGGAGATTTTTTCTTGAATGGATGCAAGTTCTTTAGCAGAGTGGTCGATAACCAGAAGGATCAAATCAAAAGAACATTTGTTGAGGATTGCCACCCATCGGCGACAGAACTGCGGGTCATGTCGACCGATGGTGGGGCAATTCCTCACACGAAATCCTCTTGGAATTTTGTTGGCTTTATAGTAATCACTTAGAGACAGTCGATGAAGGTGGAAATCTGTCTCCTTCTTTTTTAATCTGAGGAGGTCACGGAAGAGGGATTCTGGTGCACTGGCTTCATTCTCATCATTAATGCCTTCGTTGCACACAATTTTTTGCGCCTCCGATTCAGAATATGAAAACCTTTCGCCCACAGGGTATGTGGCTTGGGGGAATTGTTCCTCAGCTTCCTCCGCCATACTGGAGATTGCCAACACAGGTGTATGGTGGTGCACAAACAATGAGTGCAGAAAAGAGAAAAAGCAATAACCCTTTAAAGTGACACAAAAGTGTTATGTCTTGAAGATGATGAAGATGGGTGCCATGGACGAGATCTCTCACACGGAATCCGGTGTCAGATCAAATATTGTATCCAAGGGTCCGGCACTCCCAATGAAGATTTGTAACTTTGGCTGGTGCCTTCACAGAAATTGTAAAGTCCAGTATAGGTGCGGCACTCAGCACGAAATATCAAAGTAAAAGTACCAACGTCAGTGGTTTAAGACAACGTTTCAGTTGTATTTATTCACAACTTTTTTCAAGTCATACAGTGTTAGACAGTAATGAACATACCTTTATAGTTGGACAAACACCCTTGTGACATGTGAGGTCCGGGCGAGACGCACATCCGACATGGACGCACATCCGGCATGGACGCCATGTAGTGACGTCATCGCACCGGCTGATATCAGTGACAACAAAATAAACCATCACCATGGCAACCAACAGTGCTGCGGAGAAACAGAGAGAAAGCAATAAATAAATGCATTAGCTGCATAAATACAAGCATGCGCATGAGACGCATACTAACCAAGCATATATACGTAATGGAATGGCATACAATGTGAGAAAGGAGAAAAATACGTCTGTATTATCTATAACATGCTAGAGAGGCACTTTCGTTGAGACCCTTTGGCGCTATGACATCGAGTCTGTATATCCACTGGGCTTCTCTTCTGCGCAGCAACAGTGCACGATTACCTCCTCTGGGTAGTGGTGGAATCGTGTCAATGATGCGATAGCGCAGTGAGTTGATTGGATGTTTTAATTCAGCGAAATGCCTTGCGACTGGTTGTTCGCTGGTACCGGCTTGGATCGCTTTGCGGATGGCAGAGCGGTGGGCTGCCATCCGTTCTTTGAACTTGCACTCCGTTTTCCCAATGTAAGACAGCCCGCATGGGCAAATTAATTGGTAGATAACGTAATTTTTCTTGATTCCATTCTCCAGCCCTTGGTTCAGCAAGAACGCAGTTTTCTTCTAGACACCGGTGACTTTCTTACAAAACTCAAGTTGCTTGAAGAAATTCCCCCATCAAGTTGGCTGGTTGGACTCGATGTTGTAAGTCTCTACACATCCATTCCACATGACTTTGGTTTACAGGCTGTCAAACGTTTTTTATTAAGCAAAAGTCACTTTCCCAGTGATCAAACGCATGTCATCATTTTGTTATTAGAACTTGTCTTGACTAACAACTTTTTCCTCTATGACGGCCAATATTACCAACAGGCTCGGGGCTGTGCGATGGGCTCTAGCGCAGCTCCGAGCTACGCTAATCTTGTGATGTATACAATTGAAGATGAATTATTGTACAACCATGTTGACATCATGCATAATATCATCTTTTTTGGCAGGTATATAGATGACATCTTCATTGTGTGGTCCTCCTCTAAAGAGGCTTTTACTTCTATGATTGACATCTACAATGCATCTACCAGCCCCATAAAATTTACATACACACTTGATCAAAATGTTATGCATTTTCTTGATGTCACTGTCACTTTAAAAGACAATTGCCTCATTACCTCGCTGTATAGAAAACCTACAGACAGGAACTTGCCCTTGAAATACAGTAGCTGTCATCCCGCGGGTCTCAAACGCGGTCTACCATTCTCGCAAATGATTCGCATTTTGCGAATAAATAGCAACCGCGAAGTTGCCATCCAACAAATAGACGAGCTCATTGCCAAATTTATCAACAGAGGCTATTCTAGACAAATTCTCTCGCAAGCTAAAACCAAAGCCCTTTCCTCTAACCAAGACAACCTTCTTACTAAACGGCCTCCGACTACCCAAATCAGCCACAAACTTCCATGGGTCAATAAGTTCACCACGACTTCCCCTGCAATCACGCACTCAGCCAAAAAACATTGGCCAGTAGTTGCGTCCGATTCATCTTTGCCATTCCATGCCACCAACCTCATGCCCTGCTATTCACGCGGCCGCAATTTAAAAGATTGGTTAGTCAAGGCAGATGTATCTAGATTACAGAAGGGCCCACACACCATCAAATCTTTCTTGCAATCCAAACCAGCAGGTTGCACCAGATGCGGGTGCGTTACCTGTCAGTTCATGCTCCCGGGCCCGTCCTTCCCGCATCCCCACAACGGCACCAAAATAGCCATTAGACACTCAGTCAATTGTGATACCAATTACGTTATCTACCAATTAATTTGCCCATGCGGGCTGTCTTACATTGGGAAAACGGAGTGCAAGTTCAAAGAACGGATGGCAGCCCACCGCTCTGCCATCCGCAAAGCGATCCAAGCCGGTACCAGCGAACAACCAGTCGCAAGGCATTTCGCTGAATTAAAACATCCAATCAACTCACTGCGCTATCGCATCATTGACACGATTCCACCACTACCCAGAGGAGGTAATCGTGCACTGTTGCTGCGCAGAAGAGAAGCCCAGTGGATATACAGACTCGATGTCATAGCGCCAAAGGGTCTCAACGAAAGTGCCTCTCTAGCATGTTATAGATAATACAGACGTATTTTTCTCCTTTCTCACATTGTATGCCATTCCATTACGTATATATGCTTGGTTAGTATGCGTCTCATGCGCATGCTTGTATTTATGCAGCTAATGCATTTATTTATTGCTTTCTCTCTGTTTCTCCGCAGCACTGTTGGTTGCCATGGTGATGGTTTATTTTGTTGTCACTGATATCAGCCGGTGCGATGACGTCACTACATGGCGTCCATGCCGGATGTGCGTCCATGTCGGATGTGCGTCTCGCCCGGACCTCACATGTCACAAGGGTGTTTGTCCAACTATAAAGGTATGTTCATTACTGTCTAACACTGTATGACTTGAAAAAAGTTGTGAATAAATACAACTGAAACGTTGTCTTAAACCACTGACGTTGGTACTTTTACTTTGATATTTCGTGCTGAGTGCCGCACCTATACTGGACTTTACAATTTCTGTGAAGGCACCAGCCAAAGTTACAAATCTTCATTGGGAGTGCCGGACCCTTGGATACAATATTTGATCTGACACCGGATTCCGTGTGAGAGATCTCGTCCATGGCACCCATCTTCATCATCTTCAAGACATAACACTTTTGTGTCACTTTAAAGGGTTATTGCTTTTTCTCTTTTCTGCACTCATTGTTTGTGCACCACCATACACCTGTGTTGGCAATCTCCAGTATGGCGGAGGAAGCTGAGGAACAATTCCCCCAAGCCACATACCCTGTGGGCGAAAGGTTTTCATATTCTGAATCGGAGGCGCAAAAAATTGTGTGCAACGAAGGCATTAATGATGAGAATGAAGCCAGTGCACCAGAATCCCTCTTCCGTGACCTCCTCAGATTAAAAAAGAAGGAGACAGATTTCCACCTTCATCGACTGTCTCTAAGTGATTACTATAAAGCCAACAAAATTCCAAGAGGATTTCGTGTGAGGAATTGCCCCACCATCGGTCGACATGACCCGCAGTTCTGTCGCCGATGGGTGGCAATCCTCAACAAATGTTCTTTTGATTTGATCCTTCTGGTTATTGACCACTCTGCTAAAGAACTTGCATCCATTCAAGAAAAAATCTCCATTTTCGAAGCTGCACACATGCCTTCTTTAACTTTGGATACAGAACAAAACTGGGTAGAGAGACTCAACAACCAAGTCTCCCAGTACAAACGGGACTTAATTAAATATAAAAAAGAAAAATTACAAAAAGTCGACACCGACTATGAGCGACACACGGTGTACAGATGGATCTACAACCAGCAAAATCAAGAACGCAAACGCCCCTTCTTCAGGCGCAATCGTCGTGTACAAGACCGATTTGAGACAGCATCATCAAATGATTCTGCGAGCTCCAACACCGACCAAGACCAAGCCACTACATCAGCTCACCCTTTAGGGGTTACTCCGGCCACCAACAAGGGTGGCGGACGAGGCCGCGCAAACACACGCGCCGCGGGCGACAAAACCAGAGGCAATGTACGGGCAAACAAGCCCCCTCTGGGCAGGAGTCGTTAATCTTCAATTTATCCTCCTACGAACTTTCATCCAGCGAATTAAGCCTTTTAAATAAAGGCCTCTCTTTCATCCCCACGGTCAAATTTGACCCATTTCGAGGTAAAATTGAACGAGCAGCTCTTCATCGTAACCTGAAACTAAAAGAGTTTTTTGCAAATCAACCTCCACAACCAACAACGTCGACTTCCACACTACCACAACAGTTGAAACAATTCAAGCCTCCATCTACTTTTGAACCCACATCTTACAATGCCAGCATAAAAACCTTCATGCGCATGTTGGATCAGGATGTTGAACAGATTACTTCATCAGCACCAGAAATTCATCCCAACCTTACTCCAGCAGAACGATTAGCCCTCAAATCCCTGGCGGATAACCCGAGTCTAATCTTTCGCAGCGCTGATAAGGGCGGCGGAATTGTTATTCAAGACACTTGTGATTACCGCAAAGAAATTGAGTCTCAACTATCAGACAAGGCAGTTTATACCCGTCTGGCCAAAGATCCTACACCATTCTTTCGTCGCTCATTGTCCGCAGCACTCAGACAAGCAGTAGAAGTTCAACTTATTACTGAATCTACTTACGAAGTGCTCATACCTGAGTTTCCTGTAACACCATTACTTTATACCCTACCCAAAGTCCACAAACAACTTATCAATCCCCCTGGACGACCTATTGTTTCAGCAAGAGACTCCCTCTTTCAACCAACTGCAATTTTTCTTGATTCCATTCTCCAGCCCTTGGTTCAGCAAGAACGCAGTTTTCTTCTAGACACCGGTGACTTTCTTACAAAACTCAAGTTGCTTGAAGAAATTCCCCCATCAAGTTGGCTGGTTGGACTCGATGTTGTAAGTCTCTACACATCCATTCCACATGACTTTGGTTTACAGGCTGTCAAACGTTTTTTATTAAGCAAAAGTCACTTTCCCAGTGATCAAACGCATGTCATCATTTTGTTATTAGAACTTGTCTTGACTAACAACTTTTTCCTCTATGACGGCCAATATTACCAACAGGCTCGGGGCTGTGCGATGGGCTCTAGCGCAGCTCCGAGCTACGCTAATCTTGTGATGTATACAATTGAAGATGAATTATTGTACAACCATGTTGACATCATGCATAATATCATCTTTTTTGGCAGGTATATAGATGACATCTTCATTGTGTGGTCCTCCTCTAAAGAGGCTTTTACTTCTATGATTGACATCTACAATGCATCTACCAGCCCCATAAAATTTACATACACACTTGATCAAAATGTTATGCATTTTCTTGATGTCACTGTCACTTTAAAAGACAATTGCCTCATTACCTCGCTGTATAGAAAACCTACAGACAGGAACTTGCCCTTGAAATACAGTAGCTGTCATCCCGCGGGTCTCAAACGCGGTCTACCATTCTCGCAAATGATTCGCATTTTGCGAATAAATAGCAACCGCGAAGTTGCCATCCAACAAATAGACGAGCTCATTGCCAAATTTATCAACAGAGGCTATTCTAGACAAATTCTCTCGCAAGCTAAAACCAAAGCCCTTTCCTCTAACCAAGACAACCTTCTTACTAAACGGCCTCCGACTACCCAAATCAGCCACAAACTTCCATGGGTCAATAAGTTCACCACGACTTCCCCTGCAATCACGCACTCAGCCAAAAAACATTGGCCAGTAGTTGCGTCCGATTCATCTTTGCCATTCCATGCCACCAACCTCATGCCCTGCTATTCACGCGGCCGCAATTTAAAAGATTGGTTAGTCAAGGCAGATGTATCTAGATTACAGAAGGGCCCACACACCATCAAATCTTTCTTGCAATCCAAACCAGCAGGTTGCACCAGATGCGGGTGCGTTACCTGTCAGTTCATGCTCCCGGGCCCGTCCTTCCCGCATCCCCACAACGGCACCAAAATAGCCATTAGACACTCAGTCAATTGTGATACCAATTACGTTATCTACCAATTAATTTGCCCATGCGGGCTGTCTTACATTGGGAAAACGGAGTGCAAGTTCAAAGAACGGATGGCAGCCCACCGCTCTGCCATCCGCAAAGCGATCCAAGCCGGTACCAGCGAACAACCAGTCGCAAGGCATTTCGCTGAATTAAAACATCCAATCAACTCACTGCGCTATCGCATCATTGACACGATTCCACCACTACCCAGAGGAGGTAATCGTGCACTGTTGCTGCGCAGAAGAGAAACCCAGTGGATATACAGACTCGATGTCATAGCGCCAAAGGGTCTCAACGAAAGTGCCTCTCTAGCATGTTATAGATAATACAGACGTATTTTTCTCCTTTCTCACATTGTATGCCATTCCATTACGTATATATGCTTGGTTAGTATGCGTCTCATGCGCATGCTTGTATTTATGCAGCTAATGCATTTATTTATTGCTTTCTCTCTGTTTCTCCGCAGCACTGTTGGTTGCCATGGTGATGGTTTATTTTGTTGTCACTGATATCAGCCGGTGCGATGACGTCACTACATGGCGTCCATGCCGGATGTGCGTCCATGTCGGATGTGCGTCTCGCCCGGACCTCACATGTCACAAGGGTGTTTGTCCAACTATAAAGGTATGTTCATTACTGTCTAACACTGTATGACTTGAAAAAAGTTGTGAATAAATACAACTGAAACGTTGTCTTAAACCACTGACGTTGGTACTTTTACTTTGATATTTCGTGCTGAGTGCCGCACCTATACTGGACTTTACAATTTCTGTGAAGGCACCAGCCAAAGTTACAAATCTTCATTGGGAGTGCCGGACCCTTGGATACTATATATATATATATATATATATTATTAGAAGAGATAAGAAAAAATTTGCAGGACATCTGTTTGTATGTTTCAGACATTCATATTCATATTAAAAGAAAATTTAAAAAAAGTATTCTGTTGCTTGGAACTGTGCCAGATAAACGGTTGTTGTAATGTGATGTTTTAATGTGATGTTCTGAGGATAATATATATATATATATATATATATATATATATATATATATATATATATATATATATATATATATATATTGTTAATGGTGATTAAAATATAACCAGAATGACGATAAGTGAAAAGCGTTGGTTACGTAATAAGTCCGCAACCAACGTACCCTTTATACCTAGCTACGTGCGAACAAAGCGTAGCGCAGCGTAGCGTACCTTTTATTGTATTATGTATACCAAGAACCAATACCTTATTCAGAGATTCCTTCGCAGTACTTTGTCTCTAATCTGCGAATATACCTTATCGGACTGTGTCCGCAATATACCTTATCGCTATTATGCGAATAAACAGACACGACCACTGAATAGGAATAAGGAGATTAGAACTCCGTAAAAGGTTTGTATTTAAGTCCCTAATGGACAAAAAGGGGGTTACAGAAATAAGAATAAACAGGTATAACAGGTGATACAATATACTAACAATGAATACTAAACAGACTCTGCTAAGGGGAGAGAAAAACAGATACAAGACACAATCAGCCAATCAATACAATAAGGATAAATACCGTTAATGCAACCGTTTACCCGTCTCATCAAATATGCGAAGCGCAGTCCGGTCAGAGCTCACTATCGTTCAGGAATGAACTATAGTCCGGTAGGAAGGTCCAGGGAAAGTAGATGTGCCGAAGAGAGTTTGGCTGCTCTGGGTCGCCTATCTTATAGGGTCAGAAGGGGGAGGTCAAAGGCCATTCTCATTGGTCAGAGATCATATGTCCGGTCCACTGTGATTGGGGGTTAGGCGCTGTACCTGGTCTGACCAGGTGCAGGGGAGTGAACTTTAAGAGTCCTTTGTTTGGTGGTTTCGGCGTCAGCAAGGATAAGAACCGGTTTGAGCTAGTTTCCTTTGTTAACTACTTACAACAGAAACTGTCTCTGGAATATGGATTATGTCCATATCTCTCGGGCAATGTACATTGCGATATATTCGCAATGACCGGAATACTTCGCATAATGAGCTGAACGGAACGGTACTAAACACGATACAGATAGATGTATGCAGGGCTAACTAAGCTATGTGTGGCGTTCTAAACCTTTAACTATATTTTACTTAGGGTCAGTATGTATTTATGAATTTATGTGTGATAGTATGGCTACTCTTCTGGTCCACTTTGCCACGCATACTCGGGTATGGAAACTTTATTTACGCAACTCTGCGAACCAAAATGGCGGCCATACTATCCTAAAATGGCGTGTGTGTAACTCGACTTCCATAGTCCACCCTTTAACAGTAATTATAAAACTGTTACAATACAAAAACATTTCACACGACAATACAGAAATTCATAATCCTAACAGAGAAATTGGGATACATGAATTATACATATAAGGGGAGTAAACCATCTGCTCTCGGCCGATCCAGGATCATGGATAAACGATGGGCCGCATTTATCGAACAACCTACTCAGGGTCACGAAGGATAATGTACAATTTTGGGATAAAAATAAAAACAGGGGTGGTTACAACATATACACGTTCACAAATATGGTTTCCTTAAAGGGAGGTGGTTTCGATTTTAGGGTCATATACCAAACCCTGGTCTTCCTCTGTATCTCTCGTTCTTACACTCATGATTTCGGTACGTTTTGTCTTTCCCCGGGTCACCACCTTTATACATTTGAACAATAGCACAAAGACTATGATGGCACCACCGATACAGAGAAGGAGTTTTCCTATGCTAGCTATGATCCCTTGCGCCCATTCTCCTAAACCAGAGAACCAGTGCATTGGATTCAACCAGGAGGTCCATTCACTAACTTTGTTACCTATTTCTGCCAGGCTGATATTATGTTCCCTTCTAAATTCCCATTTAAGCTGAAGAATCTCATCCATCCGGTGATCGATGATTTCTTCTGGGTCTTCAGTATTGTTGGTGATGTATGTACAACATTTCACCCCAAACTGTGTAGAAAGGGTGACACAATATCCTCCTGTCATAGCTGTCAGATAGTTCAACACCATCCGATGTTGGACCAGCTCTCTTTTGTATGCTTGCAACTCTTTCCCAGTGTATCTAAAGGTGTCATCATAAATCTCAGTGATGTTATCTACCAAGCTGGCTAATGCTTGTATATATTTAAAATTTATGACTCCTCTGGCGGTATGGGTGATGTCTAAAGCAATGAGGAGTTGGATACCGAACGACTCGTGTATCATTTCAGAAGCTAGGGGTACTTTCCTGATGGTTAAATCCCTTTTATGGATTTGGTCATAATGGGTATGAGTGTAAGGAGGAGAAATACCTCTGTGTATGTTCATCATCTCATCATGTGTGAGGGTCATCACTTCCGGTAACACTCTGCCTAGATAACAAATACCAACGTAGTTCATGGAGAGCCATTTGTACGCCCTCCTACCACAAATATAATAAACATCGTCAGGGAGAAAATAGGGGACAGAGTATTTCATGATCTTGTCACACATTATCCATAAGAACATCCCCGTCCCCTGTTCCCTGACTTGTTCCTCACAGATTTCTGGCTGTAGGGTTACATTACAGTAGCCGGCTGATACTCTGCCGGCCATCATTTTACTTCTCTTCACCGTGTAGACATATTTATAGTGTCTCCCACTGGTTCGGATTTTTAACAACAATTCTTTATCAATAGGCTCTCCATCTGGACGCTGGGAGTAAGTTATTGTCTGGTTATGCCATGTCACTTCCCAAGTACCAATCGCTCTGGAACTTGAGAAGTTCATACATACCAGGGATTTATCCACTTGGTATGGGTGTAATCTAAGACTAGGGGACCTGGTATACAGGTATCTCTTATCCAATGGCCTCCCCTTATTTAATACGCTTATCTCTGAAATATTAAGCGGGTATGGGACTAGGCCTACACTACTCCTTTTATGTAACACTTGTGAACACACCCAGCATTCTGTTTGGTTTAAAACCTTACCCACTAGTGAGTGGTAATCACTCAAGGGATGTCGGCCGGTAGTTGTCTTACTTGTCGACTGACATCGCTGGATGCATTCTTCTTCCATTTTAGGTTGACAATATCTACAGACACAGTACTCACCAGACAATAACTCATCACATAGCCCTTGAACTACGTTTCCCTCATACCTTTTACCTTCTCCTGTCATGGGCAAAGTGTCAAGCTGGTTTAGGGATTCTACCTCACCCATATCTGGGTCCATTATTACACTGTCAGAACTCCGCTCCGATCGCTCTAGGATGTGGCAGCCACCGAGTATCTTTGGGTGAATAAAAGAACACAGAAAGAAAACAAAGACATATATGCATAGCTGTGAACCTTTTGCTTGGAGTCCTTCCATCATCTCTACCAGGGGACTTTTATTTTGCTCTGCTCTTAGACCTTTGTTCGCTCAGGTTGCTCGACCTTGGCTGCTTCTCAGTGTTCCCGAAACAATGCTTCTAGCGACACTTCTTCTCTCTCGCTCTCTGCACACTGGGACTCTGGGTTACTGGCTTTCTTGCAGTGGGACGAATGTATCCAAGTCTCTCTCTCTGCGACTTTAATTGATGTAGTGCTGGTCAACAAAACTTGGTACGGTCCTTCCCAACGGTCTATCAAACAACCTGAGCGTAAAAAAATTCGGATCATAACAAAGTCTCCTGGTTTAAGATTATGACAATTCTCTGTAGGCATATCAGGGTTCAGTAGTTTCAGCTGCTTTTGTTGCTCCCTTAGCTGTTTGTTTAGCTTTAGGAGATACTGT
Source organism: Crinia signifera (assembly GCF_055691185.1). Taxonomy (NCBI): domain Eukaryota; kingdom Metazoa; phylum Chordata; class Amphibia; order Anura; family Myobatrachidae; genus Crinia; species Crinia signifera. The sequence continues at coordinate 543,925 of NW_028142774.1, read as the reverse complement.
ACAGTTAGCTCATTGTTACATTTGAGATCATCCTGTGGGTCTATCATGATGTGTGGCTGCCGACCAAACAATATCTCGAAGGGGGACAAGTTGAGCGGAGTCCTGGGAGTGGTCCTAATGCTATACAGCACAATAGGCAATGCCTCTGGCCATAACAACCCTGTTTCAGCCATAACTTTACCCAATTTGTTCTTAATAGTACCATTCATTCTCTCAACTTTGGCGCTCGCCTGGGGACGATATGGAGTATGAAGTTTACTATTAATCCCCAGGAGTTTACACATGATTTGGAAGACCTCTCCTGTGAAATGAGTGCCTCTGTCACTCTCAATGACCTTTGGGATACCATACCTACAGACAAACTCCTGACATATTTTCTTTGCTGTAAAGGTAGCAGTGTTGGAGGCAGCGGGGAAAGCCTCCACCCAGCTAGAAAACATGTCGACACAAACTAATACATATTTCAAATTCCTACAGGGTGGTAACTGTATGAAGTCGATTTGTATTACCTGGAAAGGGCCTTCTGTAGGAGGGATGTGGGATGGCTCTGTTGGGATGGCTTTTCCAACGTTCTTCCTCAAACAGGTGAGGCATGACATTGCCACTCTACCTGCTTGAGAAGCGAACCCTGGTGCACACCAGTAGGCCTTTACCAGCTTGCACATACCTTCCTTCCCAAGATGTGTCAGCCCATGGGCCGCCTCGGCTAGACTAGGAAGGTATGCTCTGGGGGCCACTGGTTTCCCGTGTCCATCTCTCCAAAGTCCGGTAGACTCTTGGCCACATCCCTTCGACTTCCATACTGCTCTTTCCTGTGGGGAACACAAATTCTGCATGTCTATCAGTTTGGATGTGGATACTAAGTTCAGTGTACAAAGGTTGGTAGGATGGGTGAAAATATTTACAGGGCATGCGGCCCTTTTCGCTGCCTCATCAGCGCGGCTGTTACCAAGTGACACCGGGTCCTTCTCTGATGTGTGAGCTTTGCACTTGATAACAGCCACTCTGTCTGGAAGCTGAATAGCTCCCAGAAGTCTCCTAATATATGTCGCATGCGCCACTGGTGTGCCAGCCGCCGTCATGAAATTTCGGAGGCGCCATAGGGCTCCAAAATCATGGACTACTCCGAAAGCATATCTGGAGTCGGTATATATGTTGACTGATTTTCCTTGGGCCAGTTCACATGCTCTGGTCAGTGCCACCAGTTCCGCTACTTGTGCTGAGTGAGGTGGTCCCAAGGGTTCAGCTTCCACAATACCTTCTCCATCTACTACTGCGTAACCTGTGCACAGCTCTCCCGTGTCCGTCTGTCTATGACAGCTACCATCTGTGAATAAGGTTATGTCTACCTCACTTAATGGGCTGTCGCTTATGTCAGGACGTGCTGTGAAGGTCTGATTCAGGTAGGACATGCAATCATGTTTGTCCTCACTCTCACTAAACTCTGCTTTACCATATTCAGCAACATTCCCATCACCCTCCACCCTTTGTGCCTTGGAAGGCACATGAGGAAGGAATGTGGCTGGGTTTAGTGTGTTGCATCTTTTGATGGTAATATTTACTGGGGCCATCAGCGCCAGTTCCCACTTAGTGAACCGTGCTGAGGACACATGACGTGTTTGGGCAGAATTTAGGAGGGCAGAGACAGCATGGGGAGCATGAACAGTTAAATCGTGTCCCAACACTACGTCCTCACTCTTACTTACTAGTTGTGCTATTGCAGCCACACTTCGTAAGCAAGTTGGGAGTGAGCGTGCTACTGTGTCCAGCTGGCCACTGTAGTACGCTATTGGTCGGTTGGCATCACCATGTTTTTGTACAAGCACTCCTGCCGCACACCCACCTGATTCAGTTCCGTACAGTTCGAAGGGTTTCCCATAATCTGGCATTCCCAGTGCTGGGGCCTTTGTTAGGCTCACCTTTAGTTCCTCGAAAGCCAGTTCAGATTCCTCAGTATGAGAGACCCGATCTGGCTTAGTTGAGGAAACCATCTCTTGTAGTGGTAATGCCAGAATAGAGAAACCTGGGATCCAATTGCGACAGTATCCACACATACCTAGGAACGTACGGATCTGATGCTGGGTCTGTGGCAGTACCATATTCTGAATCGCTTGGATTCTGTCGTCGGTGAGGTGTCTCAGCCCTTGGGTAAGGCAGTGGCCCAGATACTTAACCCTGGTCTGGCATAATTGCAGCTTATCCTTTGATACTTTATGTCCTGTCTCTGAGAGATGCATCAGCAGCTGTCTAGTGTCATCCACTGATGACTCCAGTGACTCAGAACACAACAATAAGTCATCAACATATTGTATCAGTATCGAACCACTCATGGGTTGAAAGGATTGTAAACAATCATGCAAGGCCTGGGAGAAGATGCTGGGGCTGTCTATGAATCCTTGGGGGAGTCGTGTCCAGGTATACTGTACTCCTCTGTAAGTAAAGGCGAACAGATACTGGCTGTCAGGATGCAAAGGGACGGAGAAGAATGCTGAACACAAATCAATGACTGTGAAATGAGTACAATGAGGTGGGATTTGCATTAGGATGACAGCTGGGTTTGGCACTACGGGGAATTGGCTCTCAACTACCTTGTTTACCCCTCTTAAATCCTGCACTAGTCTGTAGCCCCTCCCCCCGCTCTTTTTCACAGGAAAGATGGGACTATTGGCCGTGCTGGAAGTTCTAACTAGGATTTCCTGTTGGAGCAATCGTTGGATCACTGGAAATACTCCTAGCTCAACTTCAGGTTTTAAAGGGTACTGCGGTATTTTTGGGGCTATCCTGCCTTCTTTTAAGCGGATTTCTACTGGAGCTACATTTGCCATTAGCCCAGCATCCTGTCCATCTTTAGTCCAAAGGGAACCCGGTATTTGTGCTGTAATTTCAGCTACCCTAGATGGATTTGATTCTACAACAGTGGAACACAACATTAGCCTCTGAGGACTGTCCAGCATATCTTGCACTTCTTGTGTAAGATTTTTAGGAGTGTCCAGGAATACCCCATCAGGGGTGCAATAGATGACACATCCCATTTTGCATAGTAAATCTCTACCCAGAAGGTTAGTCGGGGCCGCTGCAGCCAACAGGAAAGAATGTTTGGTATGCAAAGGCCCGATTGTAACCTCTGCTGGTTTCGTCAGTGGGTAATGTTGTATTTTTCCTGTTACCCCAATTGCCGCTACTGATTGGTTAGTGAAACCCAAGTGAAGAGGAGTGTTGAGAACAGATCTGGCCGCCCCTGTATCAACCAAAAAGGTTTGCCTTACTCCAGCTATATCAACCTTCACCTGAGGTTCCTCTCCAAGGTGTTGTGTTAGTCTAACTGGCTGTAGGATACAGGTATGACCTGTTTCCTATGGTCTGACCTGGGTTGCCCTTAGCACAGTGTCAGCCATCAGATGGGGAGGAGGCATGTTGCGTGACCTGTCTGTCTCCTCCCATTGTCTAGGGGCTGGGTATCTCCGTGTCTCACCTCTGTGAGATTCCCATTCTCGCTTATGTGTTTGGTAACTCCTGGGGTTTCCTGCCCTACAATGAGCTGAGTAATGACCTTCCCTATTGCAGTTGTAACAGATGATTGGTTTTCTACCTGTGTCCCTGGTGTTTCGTGGTTGTTGGTATGCAGCTTTGTTTGGGGCATTAGTAAGGGCTTGGATGCTAACCATCATCAGTTTGTCAGTTTGCAGTTCCCTGTGCTTCTTAATGTTGCGGTCGTGGTCCACAGCAGATTCCCGTAGGGCATCCACTGTCATTCCACGCCAATTTGGAAAAGAAGTTTGGACTCTGGCTCTCAGGTTTTCCCTAAGCCCTTCCACCAGCACAGAGACAATCATCTCCCTCAGGTGGGGGTCGTCCTTAGGCTCGGAGACACCAGTGTACTTTGATACCTCCAGTAAGGCCTTTGTAAAATAATCAGCAGCAGTTTCGCCATCTTTCTGTTTGATGGTGAAAATCTTGCTATATTCTACTGCCGCAGGAAAATATACTCCCAACTGTAAGTTAATCAGGCGTATATTCTCCTGGTTGATCTCATCATTTATCTCCTTGTCCACTTTCAATCCACTATCCTGAATGAATTTCGGGATGTCAATGTGAGTGGGGAGACAGGCCCTCAACATGATTCTCCAATCCTTGTTGGTGGGCTCATCAGAGTTTCCCAGATCCCTTACAAATTTCCGGCACACTGCCAGATCTTTCCTTGGGTCAGGGAAATCTGTAATGATGGACCGCAGCTCTAACCGTGTCCATGGGTTTAGCATGGTCATCTTTCTGGTAGGTATCACACCCTCTCTGTCTGCCTTACCATAGGGAACCTCCAGTGTGCGTACAGGGTATGTTTGTACCACATTTGCATTACTGGGACCTGCTTGGGAGTCAATTGTGTCTGTGCTGTGTGGTGCATCATTACCTGAGTCCAATACTATGCTGTTGGCATCAGCCGTCTCCTCCTCCTGTGCTGGGGCCTCAACAGCGGGTTGAGCTTTTCCCTCAATCATATTAATTGCATGAGAGACGGCCAGTGCCAACAGCTGCTCGTTTTCCTCTCGGGCTTCCTTGTAAGGGGATAAGACAGGGTACAGGTTAGCAACGGATACATTGTTACTTATACTTTTCTTATGAGTCATTATCCCCTTCGGCACATATGGGGGTGGGGGAGCTGTTTCTATTGTGGCGGCGGTTGCATTTATATTGTGGCTGATTGCGTCAGGTATTGCCAAACCTCTGCTTCCCCATTGTTCCTGTCCTTCCTTCTGCCACAATTTAAGAATATTTATATGCTTCACTCTCTCCTTACGACTGGAGAGTAGGCATATTTCATCTTTTACTGCCGATAAGATTTCCGGATCGAAGCTACCAACACTGGGAAATTCTAACTTGCTGCCTTGTGTCATTTTTCTCCATTTATTTTGGTAAACAACTGCGAGTTCACCGTGCTTCCTGCACATAATAAAAGCAGCCGATCCTTTTGGCCGGCATGCTTCCTCCCTAACATGCACGTTATCACAGCGTGACCCGTTATTACCCATAGTTACAGGAATAAACGTTCACAGCTTAATAGATATCGGTGGGTTATTACTTATCTGAGAGCTCCCCAAACACTCACTTCTACAGCTTCCTAGAACATCCCACAGTCAAGCAGGTGCGAAGGATACGAGGTATGATACTCAATCACCAAGTCTTTCAACTAGCAGCGAACTTCTAGCCAACTTGCTTGATGCGGCACAATTTTTCCAGGGTATAACAAACTTGTTTTCCTATACCCCCAAAAATCGGATTTCTAAAGTAGTTAATCGGAAACAAGTGCGTTCCGATATATCTTCTTGTACCCTCCTAGCGGAATTAATTCCACTGAAGGGGCAGTTCCTATGGGCACGTCGTCACGTGAACCCTAACCTTGTCCTACTTGGACTGTCCTACACTGGACTACACTGCGCTTGAGTCGTGTCGTCACACACCCGTTCGCCTCAGTTATTTTTCACACTGGGCGCTGGTTACACCTTGGTCTTATGCATATATTTGAAATATTTCTGTACAGAAAATCTTCCCAAGTTGGTAGCTTTTCACTAGATACTTATGCAGGTATAAATCCCTTATAACACTCTATAGGAATCTATTAAAATAATGCTTGAGTTGCTTGTTTAAAAAAAAAATGAACAAAAAGAAAAAAAACTTATTTTCTTTTATTAATCACCGCCTCATTCGCAGTATATTGCTATACTGTGTAAATAAAGCTAGTGGTTAAATACTGTTCACCTTTGAGTTCCTATGTGTGCTGCATGTGCAGTACCAATGAACAGCCACGTGTGTACATGCACTGTTCACAGGCCGCCGATGAATCGGCCACCCACGTGTTCTATAGTGTATTTGCAAGGTTGCACTCGGGTTTCGCTATACGCAGTAATTGCGCTTAAATGTGGAATAAATCCCTTAACTCCGTCCGAAAGTTACGTATCAAGATGCGAAATAAATCCCGCACTTAATCCGTAAATCACGTACAAAGATGCGAAAATTTCCCGATATGGGCACGTGCGCGCGCACCTTGCTTAATACACAATAGACGCTTTACGTTACTGCAAAAGGCCCAGGACTTGTCGCCACGTGGCGGAGTCCCTGTTTTTGCGGTAACTAACAATAAACAATTATAGTTTTGCACAGAGGGGATCCTCTGTGTACTATAATAAACACAGATTCCACGTGTGCGAACCTTATCGCGCGTGGTACATATACTATAATAAACAAGCAGCCCAAGACACTATACCCCGTTAAACTACTTGTGGCAGGCAGAAGTACAGTTTACTAAACACTTAGGTATGATATGCTTTTAAAACACGTGGCTTTCACTTATTGTACTCCGGGTTCAGCGCTAGCACTTCCCGAACCCCGCACCGCCGTGGAATCGGCCTATCCAGCAATGGAAACAAATAAATACTTCCACCCTTTTGCTGGTATAGGTCGATCCGCACGCCTGGTACTGAGTTCTGGACTGTGGAGCGGACGGACGAGCCCTCAATTGTTAATGGTGATTAAAATATAACCAGAATGACGATAAGTGAAAAGCGTTGGTTACGTAATAAGTCCGCAACCAACGTACCCTTTATACCTAGCTACGTGCGAACAAAGCGTAGCGCAGCGTAGCGTACCTTTTATTGTATTATGTATACCAAGAACCAATACCTTATTCAGAGATTCCTTCGCAGTACTTTGTCTCTAATCTGCGAATATACCTTATCGGACTGTGTCCGCAATATACCTTATCGCTATTATGCGAATAAACAGACACGACCACTGAATAGGAATAAGGAGATTAGAACTCCGTAAAAGGTTTGTATTTAAGTCCCTAATGGACAAAAAGGGGGTTACAGAAATAAGAATAAACAGGTATAACAGGTGATACAATATACTAACAATGAATACTAAACAGACTCTGCTAAGGGGAGAGAAAAACAGATACAAGACACAATCAGCCAATCAATACAATAAGGATAAATACCGTTAATGCAACCGTTTACCCGTCTCATCAAATATGCGAAGCGCAGTCCGGTCAGAGCTCACTATCGTTCAGGAATGAACTATAGTCCGGTAGGAAGGTCCAGGGAAAGTAGATGTGCCGAAGAGAGTTTGGCTGCTCTGGGTCGCCTATCTTATAGGGTCAGAAGGGGGAGGTCAAAGGCCATTCTCATTGGTCAGAGATCATATGTCCGGTCCACTGTGATTGGGGGTTAGGCGCTGTACCTGGTCTGACCAGGTGCAGGGGAGTGAACTTTAAGAGTCCTTTGTTTGGTGGTTTCGGCGTCAGCAAGGATAAGAACCGGTTTGAGCTAGTTTCCTTTGTTAACTACTTACAACAGAAACTGTCTCTGGAATATGAATTATGTCCATATCTCTCGGGCAATGTACATTGCGATATATTCGCAATGACCGGAATACTTCGCATAATGAGCTGAACGGAACGGTACTAAACACGATACAGATAGATGTATGCAGGGCTAACTAAGCTATGTGTGGCGTTCTAAACCTTTAACTATATTTTACTTAGGGTCAGTATGTATTTATGAATTTATGTGTGATAGTATGGCTACTCTTCTGGTCCACTTTGCCACGCATACTCGGGTATGGAAACTTTATTTACGCAACTCTGCGAACCAAAATGGCGGCCATACTATCCTAAAATGGCGTGTGTGTAACTCGACTTCCATAATATACACAAAGTAGTACCCGCACCTGCACTCACCAATAGTCAGCCTGAGGGGTGCCCAGAAGGTCACACCGTGGTGCGCCAGTTATAGTCCAGATATCGCCTCCCAGTTTTTTTTTTGTTTTTTTTTTACTTTACATGAGAGTATGGCCACAGGTAACTTTGGTTTCTTTGACGATAACCTCCTAAGCCAGGCTGAGCATGGCATAGTATCGCTTACTGACGACGACGCCGACAAGGTACTATTTGACCAAGGGGATTTTGTCATACTCCTCACTGAGGGCCTTATTCTGATCGGTGCGGATATTCCCGCATGCGGACGGATCGCCGATGTTGATCGTCTGCGCATGTGCAGAGGTCACTCTGCGCATGTGCAGGCGATTTCGCCGCACGGATTCTTTATACGCCGCACAGGGGGCGTAGAGGGGCGTGAGGGGCTACTTAGCCTCATTACCCTATGCATACGCCCCGCGTTTCATGGGCGTTCCCATGCAAACGCGGGGCGTATGCATGGTAATGAGGCCGTGACGCGTGGGTACGGGGCGGGCATCTGACATCGCCGGATGTCAGCTGCCCGCCCCCATACATGATTTCACACGGACAAGTGTCCGTGTGGTCTTGTGTTGCGGGACCTGGTGGAGTGTGCGGCCCTGCATTCGATGTTCGGCGACCATCGAATGCAGGGGCTGCTCCCAAGACGGAGGAGGCGTATCCCCGTCCAATTTCATGCGGATCGCCACATATCCGCGTACGGACGGCAGGTGGCGATCCGTATGGAAGGCGGGGATTCGCCTGCACGGTTGCGGCCGCATATTCTGATCGGGCCGCACCGATCAGAATAAGGCCCAGAGTCCTCCACTGACCTCTACCACTGACTGTTCCGTCTACGCCAGGGGTTCCCAATCTTTTTTTTATCACGGCACCCTAGAGCATAAGAATTTTTTTCGCGGCACCCCTAGGCCAAATTTATTTTAATTAGATTGAATTTATATGCGATTCTTAGGGTCAGTTATGTGGAAAAGGGCAGGAATTGCTTCTATTTGTACACATTTTATGATTGGCAGCCACCAGCACTGGTTTTGCTTATAAATAATTAACCATTAATAATTTGAGTTGGTCCTGGACCACCAACCCAGGGCACCCTTGCATGTGTCCCGAGGCACCCCAGGGAGCCACGGCGCACAGTTTGGGAACCACTGGTCTACGCAAACAAGAAACAGACCTTACACTGCACGGCCACTTTTTATCTGAGTATCATCGCAAAAAACGCAAAATGTGCCCACCATAGGACTACAAAATCCTGCATTTTGCAGCAGGTGGTGCGAAATACTAAATAAATGCTCCCTAGATCTAATGCACTTGGTAGTGGAGGAGGTGGGATCAGAATTACAAAAGGTGAAAAAGACATTGACACCTTCGCAGTAACCCATCTGGCCGCGATTAAGTCAGATAAAACCACAAATCTCATTGAAAAATTGAGAGTGGAGATAGACACATACAAACGTGATCTGGTATCATTTAAACGCAATAAGCTCGCAGTTGTGACTGCTGATTATCAGAATCAAACAGTGTATCGCTGGCTTCTTGGCGAGACCTCAGGGAGACCCCAGCATCCCCCCAGAACCAGAATACAATTCAATAGACCCCCCAGACCAGGCATGGGTTCCTCCACCTCAGCCTCGGACAGTGAATTTGCCTTCCGCCAATCCAACTCTAACGATTTTTAGAGACCGAGCCCCTTGGCCGAACCCACCAAAGAGGAAGGGGCGCAGAACCCACCCGAGGAAAGGGGGATACCAGCCAAAAAGGGAGAGGACGGGGGAGGACCTAGTTTTCAATTTGTCTGATACACGTCTGGATACAGCCATGATTAGCCTGTTATCCAGGGGCTTGTCATTTGTCACCACAACAACACACGACCCATTCAACACTGCAGTGGATGTGTACAAATTCAGCAGAAAACTCAGACTGAGGGAACAGTTTGGTGATTCCAAAAGTACCAGTGAAATCCCCAGATTCAAAAGTCGGTCCACCTTCGACCCCTTCTTCTCCAATCCCAGTTTGAAAACCTTTTCACGCTTAGTGGAACAAGATCTTAAAGATCTAAAACCCCAAAGGCGATTTGATAATCTCACACGCACCGAGAGAGAGGCACTCAAAACACTGCGAAGGAACCCCAACATTGTGATTAGACCCGCAGATAAGGGTGGAGCAGTGGTAGTGCAGAACTGGGGTGATTACCACAATGAAGTGAAGAGACAACTGGGCGACAATGGCCCTTATTCTGATCGGTGCGGTAATATCCGCGTGCGTTCGTGCCGCCGATGTTTTGTGTCTGCGCATGTGCAGAGGCGTCTCTGCGCATGTGCGAGCGGGGCGTACGGCCAAATCCCGCATGAAATGTGAACACTCCGAACAGGGGGTGGAGAGGGGCGTGAAGCGCTATTTGGGCTCATTACCATATGCATACGCCCCGCGTTTCATGGGCGTTCCCATGCAAACGCTGGGCGTATGTATGGTAATGCGGCCGTGACGCACGTGTAGGGGGCGGACATATGACATCGCCGGATGTCAGCTGCCCGCCCAGATCCCTGCTTTTGCATGGAAAAATGTCCGTGTGGTCTGAGGTAGCGGGAGCTGGTGGACCACTCGGTCCTGCATTCGATGGTCTGCGACCATCGAATGATGGGGGAGGTTCCCTGAGATGGAGGAGGCGTATTCCGTGAAAAATACACGTGCGGTCCGTTCGGCCAGCTTCTTACCGCGTACGGACGGAGTTGGCGATCCGTATGGAAGGCGGGGTTTTGCACGCACGGTCCTGGCCGCATATTCGGATCCGGCCGCACCGATCAGAATAAGGGCAAATGAGACATACCAATTGGTCCATCAGAACCCTATACCTGGTTTCAAAAGGAGGGTGGATAACACATTGCACACAGCAGTGCAGGCGGGTTGGATCAATAAAGACACCATTGAATTCTTGACAGTAGAACACCCTGTCTGCCCCATTATTTACACCCTCCCAAAGATACATAAGTCCTGCACTTGGCCACCTGGTAGGCCCATAATTTCTGCCCGAGACTCTCTCCTCAAGCCACTGGCAATATACGTAGACTCATTTCTACAGCCATTGGTGTGCCAGGGTGAAAGTTCAGTGGTGCATTTAGATTATAGCGCTGACATTTGTCACTGGGGAACAGCATCCCATAGTTGGAGGGGCAGCAGTAGTGGTGTCTGAGGCAATTCATGTGTACTGCAGTGCTCATCCCAATTGCTGCAGCAGGGCCAGTTCTATAAACCCACACAGAGAGTTCTACAGAGTGGTCATAAAGGCCCTTTACCCGTGTCCATTTCCTCGTCACTTATGTCTGCCAGCAGGGCTAGACTGGCCATCTAGCAATCTGATTTACACTGTGCTCAGCAGGCAGGGCTTTCTGAAAGGAGCTGAGGATGTGCAAATGGTGTTACAGCTCTCTGGATATCAGTGGCATTATAACCAAGCGGACATGGTTACTACTAAGACCGCTGGCAGCCAAAATAAGCAGACAGCTGTAGCAAGGAATACACTATAGCCAGGCAAATACTTTTGCTGCATTCTTCTGCTTTACCATCTCCCATTATTCCTCCTCTCTCCCATCTCCCACTATTCCTCCTCTCTCCTGCTCTCCCGTCTCCCACTATTCCTCCTCCCTCCCATCTCCCACTATTCCTCCTCTCTCCCGTCTCCCACTATTCCTCCTCTCTCCCGTCTCCCACTATTCCTCCTCTCTCCCGTCTCTCACTATTCCTCCTGCTCTTCCGTCTCCCACTATTCCTCCTGCTCTTCCGCCTCCCACTATTCCTCCTCTCTCCCATCTCCCACTATTCCTCCTCTCTCCCGTCTCCCACTATTCCTCCTCTTTCCTGTCTCCCACTATTCCTCCTCTTTCCCGTCTCCCACTATTCCTCCTCTCTCCCGTCTCCCACTATTCCTCCTCTCTCCCATCTCCCACAATTCCTCCCCTCTCCCATCTCCCACTATTCCTCCTCTCTCCCGCTCTCCCATCCCACTATTCCTCCTGCTCTTCCGTCTCCCACTATTCCTCCTCTCTCCCATCTCCCATTATTCCTCCTCTCTCCTGCTCTCCCATCTCCCACTATTCCTCCTCTCTCCTGCTCTCCCGTCTCCCACTATTCCACCTCTCTCCTGCTCTCCCATCTCCCACTGTTCTTATATAGCACAGCAGATTCCGTTACAGGTTCTTATATAGCGCAGCAGATTTCGTTACAGAGTCTTATATAGTGCAGCAGATTCCGTTACAGTGTCTTATATAGCGCAGCAGATTCCATTACAGTGTCTTATATAGCGCAGCAGATTCCGTTACAGGTTCTTATGTAGCGCAGCAGATTCCGTTACAGGTTCTTATTTAGCGCAGCAGATTTCGTTACAGTGTCTTATATAGCGCAGCAGATTCCATTACAGGTTCTTATATAGCGCAGCAGATTCCATTACAGGGTCTTATATACAGGGGCGGATTGGCCATTATATCTACCAGGAACTTTCCCGGGAGGCCGATGGTAGTGAGGCCGAATTTAAAGCTGCAGGCAGCAGGGGCAGCAGAGAGCACAAATATACAGCAGCTGCTCACAGAGCCGGCTGCGGTCAAATGTCAAGTGTCAGTCATGCGGGCTCTGAGCTTCTGACTGACGCCTCACCCGCCCACTCAACCATGGAGGTGCCAGGCAGGAGAGGCACCCTCTGCATCCTCTCTGCTGTCCTGCTATTGCTGGTCCGGCTTCTGCACTTGCCACAGTGTGTATGAGTGCAGCGCCGGAAGCATAAGTTTTAAATCCGGAAGCTGATCTCTGTCTCCTTCCCCGCAGTGCCTCCCCTGCTCGTCCGCACAGGCTGGCAGTAAAAGTCAGCATCTCTCTGCTGCTTTCTGTTCCTGCTACTAAGCACGGAACGCTTCCCCCTGCAAACCAATTACTAACCCTCCCCTCTACATGCTGCTGCTGCTGCACGGAAGACGGAGAGCCAGACAGATTTAACACTTTGACATTCTGGTTTTCTACTACAGTAAGCTAAAGTACAAGTGTGTGTGTGTTTTTTTTCCCCAAAGACATATAGGGCAGTATTCAATGGGCATTTTGGCGATGTGCAGCGAATCCTCTTTAGGATTCGCTGCACATTCGCCACTGCTCGCTGCATTCCGGAGCCTCGCCGGCTCCTGTATTCAATGAGTCAGGGGCTCGCTACCCCTGACTGGCGAATTTTAACTCCTGCGGCGATGCCGCAGGGAGCCCGAGGACGGTGGCAGGCAGGGAGATGGAAGTCTCCCTGCCTGCCCCAGAAAGTTTGTGGGGGGGAGGTGGGCTCCCCGGGTGCCAGGCAGCACAGGCTGCCCCCCGGGGGTGCCAGCAGGGGACCGGGAATATTCACTACACACGATCATGCATATGTAATGATCGGGTGCAGTGAATATATGAATATCTAATGAGCGGCTTGGCTCCGGCCCCCTGCTGGCTGGTCTGTGTAAAAAAAAAAAAAAAAAAAAAAAATATATATATATATATATATATATATATATATATAGTATCCAGAAGAACTGGCACTCCTGCCCCGATGCCTGCAGTTGGGAAGTGCCTGCAGTTTACAGCTCCAATTGTACAATTCCAAGAAAAAGGGCACTCAGGGACTCCAAATAGGTGAAAACAAAGGACTGGTTTATTTTTCAGTCATGTAGGTTGTCAACATTTCGGGGTCTCCCCCGTCGTCAGGACAGAAATGGTGAATGAACATAGTGCATACAAGTCAGTGATTTATAAGCTTTAGACATACTTACCCCCTTCTGCAGAAAGCACTCGCATCGCGACCGCCAGGCTTGGAACCGGGTGCGATCGCACACTGGTGACGTCACCGCTACTCACAGCGTCGTCTGACAGGCGCATCACTGCGGCTCCGTCCTGGGGTCACGTGAGGCGGACTGCTGGGGAGGCAAACAAGTGATCAGTGCCATGGCAACAAATACAAAAAAATCACGATGTACATAGAAAGCATCAAATATACTGCATACATTTAAGAGGAAGCCTCAACAGTGTAAAACAAAAAACACGGCAAACAATGAAAAAAACAGTGTATGAGTGACATCTGGTGGATGAATGAGGAAATGCATAAAAAAATACAAAATATTAAAAACCCTGTACTTCTGGGGAATACATGTAGAAAAACTCGCAATGAGTTGAAATATTGCAAATAAATGATAGTGTAATGGCACTAAACAAAGGTGTGCCTCACATAGAACACGTGCACCAAGTTGCTGGGTGCCAGAGCATGTGAACAGAGTGGCCGTCGTGTCAGCATTTAGCAGATGTCGACCATGTATAGGGGCAATGTGTTGCAGGAGCTACAGGCAGGCTATGTCATGTAAAGCTGTGCAAGTAACTAACAGACTGCTCGTTGCAGCTGCTGCTGGAAAACATAATTACAGAATTACAGAAAAGCATGTAAGCCCAAACTGTCATTCAACCCCTTGGGTGCCAGTGTGCCCAATCTGAATATCCATTGGGACTCAAGTTGTAGGAGTTTTTTTGACCGGTCTCCTCCCCGAATGGAAGGAGGGACATGGTCTACAATCTTGTAGCGCAGCCTTGCCAGGCTGTGTTTTGCCGTGGCGAAGTGCCGGGCCACTGGTTGTTGGCTCTTGCCCGACAACAGGGCTGCTCTAATGGCACTGCGGTGCTGCGCCATGCGAACTTTGAATGCACAATCTGTCTTGCCGACATAATTAAACCCGCAAGGACACTGGATAACATAGACAACGAATTCTGTCGAACAAGTTAAGGGCCATCTAATTTTGAATTTTTTCCGGGTATAGGGATGTGATATATCTTTGCACGCTACCAAATAGCTGCAGGTTATGCACCCTAGGCATTTGAAGCACCCAACCCTGCTACTACGGCTGGACCGTGTGTGGGTGTCGAAATTGGTAATTTCGGTTTTCACTAATAGATCTTTAAGGTTGGGTCCGCGGGTATAGCTCGGCATCAGTTTGGTATTTTTAAATACAGGCAAATCGGAATCTGTTCTAACAATGTCCCACCATCTTTTAGCTTTACAGGTGGTACTTTGACTGGTGGTGCAGAATTCGTTGACCCAAGGAATACTAGGTTGTTTGTGGCTGCTGCTTTTGTTGTTGATTAAATCTTTGCGATTTTGTGCCATGGCTTTGGCTTTAGCCTGCAGCAATTCTTTGAGGGGGTAACCTTGTTGCAGTGGCGGAAGTTTGTACCAATTGCCAGGAGGCAAGATGCATATTGGAGCCCCCACCCCCCCCCCACACACACACACACGCAACCTTATATAAATATATATATATATATATATATATATATATATATAATGTCTCTTATGAAATATATATATAGAGAGAGAGAGAGAGAGGCAGACAGAGGCCCTTATTCTGCATCGTGCGGAACGGCCCGCGTGCGGCCGTACCGCCGATGTTTTTAGTCTGCACATGCGCAGAGGTCAATCTGCGCATGTGCAGCCCCATTCGCCGCAGACGTATTTCGTCCGCCGCAAAGGGGGCGTATAGGGGCGTGAGGGGCTTCATACCCTCATTTCCCTATGTATACGCCCCGCGTTTCATGGGCGTTCCCATGCAAACGCGGGGCGTATGCATGCTAATGAGGGTATGACGCCACTGATGGGGGCGGAAAGCTGACGTCGCCGGATGTCAGCTCTCAGCCCCCATACAAGCTAACACACGGACGATTGTCCGTGTGGTCTCAGCTTGCGGGAGCTGCTGTGGCGTGCGGCCCTGCCTTCGATGGTCGACGACCATCGAATGCAGGGGGCAGCTCCCACCATGGTGGAGGCGTACGCCCCACCATTTTTATGCGGATCGCCAGCCGTCCGTGTACGGACGGCCGTGGCGATCCGTCTCGTGGGCGGGGATTGGTTTGTGCGGCCAGAGCACCGTGTGCGGCTCTGGCCGCACCAACCAGAATAAGGGCCAGAGAGAGAGAAAACACACACATACTGTATTTCAGAACTCAGCAACAGAAGCGATATCAATGGCTTTCGATTAATGGATTTAAACTCACAGAGAAGGAGAGGTGCCCCTTGAGAACAGAAGCCCGGCGGCAGCTGACTCCATTGTCTCCCAGAGTTCTGCCCCTGCCTCGTTGTACAAATGTATCAATCATAATGTCAATCTGACAGGCTGCTTCTGCATCTAGATCAGCAATCCTACGGGCTCTTAGAAATTGGGAGTAAGGCAGGCTTTTGACAGTGTTGCAGGGATGATAACTATCATGCCTCAACACTGTGTTGCGATCAGTGGGTTTGACATACAAGGAATCATGGTGGTACTGGTGGACAGCGTAAGCTTAACAGGGTGCTGGGAGCTGTTTTGATTGACTACTAGCTCTTCCAGGGGGCTGACTGGACCTCGCCATAAGAGGAAGAAGTCATCTATGTAGCGTTTATACAGGTCAATTTGGGGTTTTACCGCCTGGTTGTCTAGCAACAGGTCTTTTTCCCACTGCCACATATAGGCATTGGCAAGGGACGGAGCTACCGGTGATCCCATGGCACACCCCGTCCTTTGCAAGTAGTAACCCCCATCAAAATAAAAGTAATTGTGTGCTAAGGTGTAACTCAGTAAGGAGCTGAAAAATTCAACTTTAGGGCCTTGATATAAAGGGTGGTCCTGAAAGAGTGTGGCCACTGCCTGTACCCCGTCAGAGTGCGGGATACAGGTGTACAAACTGGTTACGTCAAGCGTAGCTAGGGTGACGTTGTGCATGTCAAGACTCTGGTTGGTAAATAGCTGCGATAATGAGGTGGAATCTCTCAAATAAGTGGACAATGATTGAATACAGGGCTGGAGATATGTGTCAAGGTATACAGCAATTGGTTCGCACAGCGACCCCCTCGTAGAAATTATAGGTCTGCCCGGGGGGTGCTGTGCGTCCTTGTGTATCTTAGGAATTGTGTAAAAGATCGGCGTAACCGGGTACGCTGTCTGAAGTTTTTTACACACTGTCTCTGTAATAATGCCATCTTTGGCAGCTGTAGTAAGCATAGAGTCTAGGGTGCGCTTGAATTTGATCGTCGGGTCTCCCTTAAGTTTTTCATAAGTGACGCTGTCTTGCAAGAGGCGGTAGCAGTCATTTGCTCACTTAACTTCCACTATCACCTCGATGCTGATAATACTAAAATATACTGCTCCTTTCCTGATCTCTCTCCCTCTATCCTCACTCATATCTCCTACTGTCTCTCTGCTATCTACTCTTGGATGACCCAGCGCTTTTTTAGACTTAAAATATCAAAGACTAAGCTGACCTCTTCCCACCCTCCAGCATAAAACCTGACCATCTCTCATCCTAAACTACTGTTTATGCTCACTTCTTTCCCTTCTGTGTCACCCCTGTCTGTCTAACCCTCCCCTTTTAGAATGTAATCTCTCACGAGCAGGGCCCTCTCTCCTCTTGTGCCTTTCTTAGAATATATAAACCTCTGCCACCCTGATGATTGCTTCAGTGTCCTGTCCCCTGATGCAACTATCCATTTTTACCATGTACTTGTCCTAAACTGTCTTGTACTGTAATTTGATATGTGTTTTTGCTCCTAATTATGCTTTGTAAAGCGCTGCGGAATCTGTGTGCGCTATATAAGAAACTGTTAATAAATAAATAATAAATAATAAATTTCTGTAGTAACAGGTGTCCATGACAACTATAGCCCCTCCCTTGTCAGCACTACGTATGACAATGTCTGTACGCTAGCTGAGTTCTTTAAGTGCTGTTCATTCTGGCAAAGATAAATTGGGAAATACCTGCGGAGGGGGCTGTGGGAGCGCTGAGTCTAGAAGACGGGCAAATGTTTTAATCGAGGCGTTTGTGGATTGTGGATCAAACTTCGAGCGAGGCCCAAGGTTTTTGATGGCCAAGGGTAACGGGTCCTCAACCAAAGGTGCCGGTTGCTTGGCAAAGTATTCTTTAAGTTTTACATTTCTATGAAGCTTGAAAGTGTCAACTTTCCATTGGAATGGGTTCGGGCCCCTGGAGGGAACAAACGAGAGGCCTCTGCTTAACACCTGCATTTCTGGGGTGGATAATGAAGTGGAGGAGAGGTTGAAGATCAGATCCGGGATCCCTTCGGGGGTTTGCGTTTGGCCTTTTCGGCGATTTTGCCCTCCTCTTCTTGTTGGTCTTTTTGGCTGGTTTTGGGACCGGTCCTGGTGTGTATCCCTAAAGGGCTAGGACCGCGGATGTTGCTGGGACCTCCTCTGTGAGCTGAATCTGTTTCGCTCCCCGAGGTGCTGGAATTATGCAAGCGTTTGCGGTATCCTGGGCGACCACCCCTCCTACCGCGAATAGAGGGTCTGGAGGGTCTGCCTAGCCACGGATATACCGCGTGTTGTTTGTAGTCGGCTTGTACTTTCTTCAATTTCTCTTTTTTGAATCTCAAAAGCTCAGTTTTGTATGTATCCACTTGATTTTTTAATTTCTCCAGCCACTTGGTAGTGGTGTCGTTTGTGAGGCTCTCTTGTGGTGGCTTCAAAGGCGTCTATTTTCTCCTTGGTGATCTGGTGCTCTTTTTTGGCCTCCTCTATGACTAAGAGGATCAAGTCCATAGAGCATTTATTTAGTATGGAAATCCACTTTTCACAAAACGGTACGCTATAACGGCCAATTGTCGGGGTATTATGCACCCTAAATCCTTGAGGGATTTGTTTGCTTCTATAATAGGCGGACAATGTCCGTGCATGATATATATATATACACTGTTGAGGCTTCCTCTTAAATGTATGCAGTATATTGGATGCTTTCTATGTACATCGTGACTTTTTTGTATTTGTTGCCATGGCACTGATCACTTGTTTGCCTCCCCAGCAGTCCGCCCCACGTGACCCCAGGACGGAGCCGCAGTGATGCGCCTGTCAGACGACGCTGTGAGTAGCGGTGACGTCACCAGTGTGCGATCGCACCCAAAAGCCAAGCCTGGCGGTCGCGATGCGAGTGCTTTCTGCAGGAGGGGGTAAGTATGTCTAAAGCTTATAAATCACTGACTTGTATTCACTATGTTCATTCACCATTTCTGTCCTAACGACGGCGGAGACCCCGAAACGTTGACAACCTACATGACTGAATAATAAACCAGTCCTTTGTTTTCACCTATTTGGAGTTCCCGAGTGCCCTTTTTCTTGGAATTGTACAATTGGAGCTGTAAAGTTCCCAACTGCAGGCACCGGGGCAAGCTACTTTTGCTTAACCTAAGCCCGGGAGTGCCAGTTCTTCTGGATACTACATTGGGGTGTAGACTGCCTTTCTACTTGGACGCAGCCAACACTCGGAACCTGGCACCAGGCACGCCCCTCCACCAGCTTTTCCCCATCCTTGCCCTCTACATCTTACGTGCACCACTTAAGTGGATTTTATGCTGCAACCTGCCCCTTGGCTAAGGGGTTAAGTAAGTTTTGCATCCAGCACCGCTCTACTTATATAAGCACTGCCATTGCCTGAGCATGACAAGCAGCCAGCCTGAATTTCCAGCAGCAGCAGCTTACGTCCTTCAATGTGACAATTCTGACTTCTTCAGTTATTTCGAAACTGAGGCGGACGGCATATTAACTAAAGATCCTGCGTTTGTGGAAACCGACATTGACACCAGCGAGGATATCTACAAGGAGCTCTTTAAACTCAAGAAGAGAGAGATAGATTTCTTATATCACGCACGGACATTGTCCGACTATTATAGAAGCAAACAAATCCCTCGAGGATTTAGGGTGCATAATACCCCGACAATTGGCCGTTATAGCGTACCGTTTTGTAAGAAGTGGATTTCCATACTAAATAAATGCTCTATGGACTTGATCCTCTTAGTCATAGAGGAGGCCAAAAAAGAGCACCAGATCACCAAGGAGAAAATAGACGCCTTTGAAGCCACCAAACTTGAGAGCCTCACAAAGACACCACTACCAAGTGGCTGGAGAAATAAAAAAATCAAGTGGATACATACAAAACTGAGCTGTTGAGATTCACAAAAAAAGAAAAATTGAAGAAAGTACAAGCCGACTACGAACAACACGCGGTATATCCGTGGCTAGGCAGACCCTCTATTCGCGGTAGGAGGGGTGGTCGCCCAGGATACCGCCAACGCTTCCATAATTCCAGCACCTCGGGGAGCGAAACAGATTCAGCTCACAGAGGAGGTCCCAGCAACATCCGCGGTCCTAGCCCTTTAGGGATACACACCAGGACCGGTCCCAAAACCGGCCAAAAAGACCATCAGGAAGAGGGGGGCAAAATCGCCGAAAAGGCCAAACGCAAACCCCCGAAGGGATCCCGGATCTGATCTTCAACCTCTACTCCACTCCATTATCCACCCCAGAAATGCAGGTGTTAAGCAGAGGCCTCTCGTTTGTTCCCTCCAGGGGCCCGAACCCATTCCAATGGAAAGTTGACACTTTCAAGCTTCATAGAAATTTAAAACTTAAAGAATACTTTGCCAAGCAACCGGCACCTTTGGTTGAGGACCCGTTACCCTTGGCCATCAAAAACCTTGGGCCTCGCTCGAAGTTTGATCCACAATCCACAAACGCCTCGATTAAAACATATGCCCGTCTTCTAGACTCAGCGCTCCCACAGCCCCCTCCGCAGGTATTTCCCAATTTATCTTTGCCAGAACGAACAGCACTTAAAGAACTCAGCCAGCAGACAGACATTGTCATACGTAGTGCTGACAAGGGAGGGGCTATAGTTGTCATGGACACCTGTTACTACAGAAATGACTGCTACCGCCTCTTGCAAGACAGCGTCACTTATGAAAAACTTAAGGGAGACCCGACGATCAAATTCAAGCGCACCCTAGACTCTATGCTTACTACAGCTGCCAAAGATGGCATTATTACAGAGACAGTGTGTAAAAAACTTCAGACAGCGTACCCGGTTACGCCGATCTTTTACACAATTCCTAAGATACACAAGGACGCACAGCACCCCGCGCAGACCTATCATTTCTGCGAGGGGGTCGCTGTGCGAACCAATTGCTGTATACCTTGACACATATCTCCAGCCCTGTATTCAATCATTGTCCACTTATTTGAGAGATTCCACCTCATTATCGCAGCTATTTAAAAACCAGAGTCTTGACATGCACAACGTCACCCTAGCTACGCTTGACGTAACCAGTTTGTACACCTGTATCCCGCACTCTGACGGGGTACAGGCAGTGGCCACACTCATTCAGGACCACCCTTTATATCAAGGCCCTAAAGTTGAATTTTTCAGCTCCTTACTGAGTTACACCTTAGCACACAATTACTTTTATTTTGATGGGGGTTACTACTTGCAAAGGACGGGGTGTGCCATGGGATCACCGGTAGCTCCGTCCCTTGCCAATGCCTATATGTGGCAGTGGGAAAAAGACCTGTTGCTAGACAACCAGGCGGTAAAACCCCAAATTGACCTGTATAAACGCTACATAGATGACCTCTTCCTCTTATGGCGAGGTCCAGTCAGCCCCCTGGAAGAGCTAGTAGTCAATAAAAACAGCTCCCAGCACCCTGTTAAGCTTACGCTGTCCACCAGTACCACCATGATTCCTTTCTTCGATTTGGCCATCTCTATCAGTGATGACAGACTGCATACCTCACTGTATGTCAAACCCACTGATCGCAACACAGTGTTGAGGCATGATAGTTATCATCCCCGCAACACTGTCAAAAGCCTGCCTTACTCCCAATTTCTAAGAGCCCGTAGGATTGCTGATCTAGATGCAGAAGCAGCCTGTCAGATTGACATTATGATTGATAAATTTGTACAACGAGGCAGGGGCAGAACTCTGGGAGACAATGGAGTCAGCTGCCACCGGGCTTCTGTTCTCAAGGGGGCACCTCTCCTTCTCTGTGAGTTTAAATCCATTAATCGAAAGCCATTGATATCGCTTCTGTTGCTGAGTTCTGAAATACAGTATGTGTGTGCTTTCTCTCTCTCTGTCTGCCTCTCTCTCTATATATATATATATATATATTTCATAAGAGACATTATATATATATTTTATATAAGGTTGCGTGTGTGTGTGTGTGGGGGGGGGGGGGGCTCCAATATGCATCTTGCCTCCTGGCAATTGGTACAAACTTCCGCCACTGCAACAAGGTTACCCCCTCAAAGAATTGCTGCAGGCTAAAGCCAAAGCCATGGCACAAAATCGCAAAGATTTAATCAACAACAAAAGCAGCAGCCACAAACAACCTAGTATTCCTTGGGTCAACGAATTCTGCACCACCAGTCAAAGTACCACCTGTAAAGCAAAAAGATGGTGGGACATTGTTAGAACAGATCCCGATTTGCCTGTATTTAAAAATACCAAACTGATGCCGAGCTATACCCGCGGACCCAACCTTAAAGATCTATTAGTGAAAACCGAAATTACCAATTTCGACACCCACACACGGTCCAGCCGTAGTAGCAGGGTTGGGTGCTTCAAATGCCTAGGGTGCATAACCTGCAGCTATTTGGTAGCGTGCAAAGATATATCACATCCCTATTCCCGGAAAAAATTCAAAATTAGATGGCCCTTAACTTGTTCGACAGAATTCGT
Organism: Crinia signifera; assembly: GCF_055691185.1. Lineage (NCBI taxonomy): Eukaryota > Metazoa > Chordata > Amphibia > Anura > Myobatrachidae > Crinia > Crinia signifera. The sequence goes on along the minus strand of NW_028142774.1, from coordinate 521,636 downwards.
TGTCTATGTTATCCAGTGTCCTTGCGGGCTTAATTATGTCGGCAAGACAGATTGTGCATTCAAAGTTCGCATGGCGCAGCACCGCAGTGCCATTAGAGCAGCCCTGTTGTCGGGCAAGAGCCAACAACCAGTGGCCCGGCACTTCGCCACGGCAAAACACAGCCTGGCAAGGCTGCGCTACAAGATTGTAGACCATGTCCCTCCTTCCATTCGGGGAGGAGACCGGTCAAAGAAACTCCTACAACTTGAGTCCCAATGGATATTCAGATTGGGCACACTGGCACCCAAGGGGTTGAATGACAGTTTGGGCTTACATGCTTTTCTGTAATTCTGTAATTATGTTTTCCAGCAGCAGCTGCAACGAGCAGTCTGTTAGTTACTTGCACAGCTTTACATGACATAGCCTGCCTGTAGCTTCTGCAACGCATTGCCCCTATACATGGTCGACATCTGCTAAATGCTGACACGACGGCCACTCTGTTCACATGCTCTGGCACCCAGCAACTTGGTGCACGTGTTCTATGTGAGGCACACCTTTGTTTAGTGCCGTTACACTATCATTTATTTGCCATATTTCAACTCATTGCGAGTTTTTCTACATGTATTCCCCAGAAGTACAGGGTTTTTAATATTTTGAATTTTTTTATGCATTTCCTCATTCATCCACCAGATGTCACTCATACGCTGTTTTTTCATTGTTTGCCGTGTTTTTTGTTTTACACTGTTGAGGCTTCCTCTTAAATGTATGCAGTATAATGGATGCTTTCTATGTACATCGTGACTTTTTTGTATTTGTTGCCATGGCACTGATCACTTGTTTGCCTCCCCAGCAGTCCGCCCCATGTGACCCCAGGACGGAGCCGCAGTGATGCGCCTGTCAGACGACGCTGTGAGTAGCGGTGACGTCACCAGTGTGCGATCGCACCCGGAAACCAAGCCTGGCGGTCGCGATGCGAGTGCTTTCTGCAGGAGGGGGTAAGTATGTCTAAAGCTTATAAATCACTGACTTGTATGCACTATGTTCATTCACCATTTCTGTCCTGACGACGGGGGAGACCCCGAAACGTTGACAACCTACATGACTGAATAATAAACCAGTCACCTATTTGGAGTCCCCTATTTGGATTTCACCTATTTGGAGTCCCCGAGTGCCCCTTTTCTTGGAATTATATAAATATATATATATATATATATATATATATATATATATATATATATCCAATGGACCAGCTCTCTCCACAAATGATTCACACCTGCGTGCCTTTGTCATAAATCTGTAGATAGCAGAGTCACCCAGCTCCCACCGGACGCCAGGAAACAAACACGTCACTACTGCACTTTCACGCAAATAGGTGTAGGTTTATTGTAGTAAAGCCCCAACGGCTCGTTTCGGGGTTTCCCCCTTTCTCAAGAGGCAATACAGACAAACTAAACAATGTGCACAACATACTGTACCTTAAATACATCTTCAGTTGGCACCAATCACCGCTACGGCGTCCACACCTCCTACCGCACACCTGTGTACAGGGTCCCACTCCGATGACATCTGCATCTCTCTCACGCATCGTCATCACCATGGTAACCCGCCACTCCGTATGCTTGCGATCGTGGCGCCTCTCCCCATCACCCGGCTTGCCTTCACACAGCTGATTCCACGATCACATGCCAGCCTCTCACACCGGCGTCTCTGTTGTCGTGGAAACTACAGCCGCGCACGGCGCCGCTGCATCGGGTTATAGCAGATGATTGGCTCACAGAAATTGGTCCCACATAAAACATCATACTATACAAAACATTTACAACAGGAGACAATATTACAAATAATCATATAAACAAGTCATATATACAAAAATAGTTTTAATTTTTATGGTACTTATGTAATATCTGGGCTCCCGTTTTTCTTATGAGACCACGTCCCCTCGCGGGGCTCGCTGCGCTCGCCACGCTTCGGGCACGGTGGCTCGCTGCGCTCACCACACTATATAAAAATCAACTCCATGCGTAGTTGGATAGTAGGGGTATGAAAAAATGGGGTGCATTTAACATGGGAGCCCAGATAATACATAAGTACCATTTTTATAGAACTCAGCCAACATGGAGGACACACATGAAGTGTGTACATGTCTCACACCCATGTCACCACTACTGTCATGTCCAACCATGTTGGTATGTAACCCATCTGCCGATCAATCACTGCTTGATGGCACACCTAGCGGGCCGTTTCTGACAGCCAACCAAGGCTCTCACCCTTATGACAACTGGCACCTACAACCCCCCAGTGTACACATCAGCAGAGTCAGATCGCGATCATATTTATAAAAAATACAGTAAATCTAAGGTATATTACCGACAAAATTGTATGAACACTACAATTTTTATTATTCAGTCACATTAATTACAGGGGAGATATCATCACCTACAGAATGATCTGGTGGTGCCTACTAGTAGTACAAATTGTCAAAAAAAGGTTTAGCCTCCATTTGATACATCTAACCCAATATGAGCAAAATTCATGAAGATCTATATAAACAAAAGTATGGCTTTTCTCTAGCTTGAGAATACGATACTTTTGTTTCCTCTACATACAGTGGTTACATGATAAGTACAGAGAAAGCACTGCTGTGCACTCACTCTTCTCCACCAGCTTCCAAGTTCCCACTCTGCAGCCTGCCCTGTCTGTCTCCTGTAGTGGGCTAGGGCTGGTGTGCGGCCGGATATGCGGGAGCGCAGTGACGTCACCGCGATGAAAGTTCTGACCACCTCTGCATTGAACCGCGGGAGGAGCTGAATGCGGCCGCGAATGCGCAGCAGCCCTCCCGTGGCCATCTTTAAATCTCTAAGTGTGACAGCCGCGGCCATGTTTGGTTTGGGCAGGAGAGGGCTGCTGCGGCCGCGGCCGCTAATCAATGTAGTACTGCAGTCTGCGGCCCGGGCAGGGGGGAGAGCAGCCAGGAGGGAGACCGGCCCACCGGGAAACGGCCCGGTTTCCCACCAGGCCAATCCGCCCCTGTCTGTAGCCATGAACCTAACCACTTCCTCTGCGGCGGTAAACAATTTGAAACTCTCATTCCCCTTTTACATGGAGCGACTCTAAATTGAAGTACTTGGGAGTACAAATATCCAAAGATCTATCCAAACACTTTTCCTTGAACTTTACTCCACTGTTAAACTCCCTCCGTTCAGATTACCAAAAATGGAGATCACTACACTTATCATGGTTTGGTAGGATAAACGTCGTTAAGATGAACTCATTACCAAAGATCTTGTATAAATTGCAAACTCTCCCCATATACATACCTCCGACATGGTTCCAGTCTATACAAAAACGTATACGCACCTTTGTATGGAGATCCTCCACCCCCCGTTTCAAGCACGATATTCTCTTTAGACGGAAACTTAGCGGAGGCATGGAACTTCCTCATATCCCTAGTTATTATCAAGCTGTCCACCTGAACCGCATTCTAGACTGGACACGTGCTAAAGACTCCAAACCATGGGTCTCACTAGAAGAAAACTGCTTCCACACCTACATTGAAATTGCCCCCTGGTTGCCAAAGCTCCCCATAGTAGAACACCCAACAGTTGCCCCCACCCTTAAATTATGGAAAAAACACCGTACTCTAACACACATCTCCTCGATTACCTACCCTCTTACCTCTTTCCTTTCAAATCATGGCTTTGCTCCAGGCCTACACGTTTCTTCCTTTACAAATTGGACGGAGGCAGGTATCTTTCGGCTCGGTCAACTGGTGGGTCCAGAGGGGGTACGATCATTTTCAGATATACAGGTACTATGGGGTCTCCCAAAGGAGAAATTTTGGAAATTTCTTTAACTACGCCATTTTTTGTCATCCCTTAAACAATCGTAAATTACTAGAGATCTCACCCTTTTAGAACGCCTATGCGCAAACCCACACCCCACATCTCACACAATATCACAGCTTTACACATTGATTATAGAAAACACCTTCCCTCTTCCAACATCCTTTACCTCAGCGTGGGAGAAGGAACTACAAGGGAAGGTCCAGGGTATAGACTGGGAAGTAGTTTTCTGCATGTCTCAGACAAACTCCCTTAGCTTGGACACTGGAAAATTTATACAAACTTATTTTTAGATGGTACAGGATTCCCATAAGAGTCCATAACATGTTTCCAGCAATGTCTGATAAGTGTTGGAGATGTAATTCAGCTCGTGGTACTTTTATTCATATATGGTGGGATTGCCCTGTGATCAGCCCCTTCTGGAACACCATCTTTCAGTGCACCGAAAAAATTCTAAATGGAAAAGTAACCAGAGACCCTGGCTTCTGGTTGCTCAACATTACAATGGCCACCACTAGAACGTATAAACACTCACTTCTGAGACACCTAAATAACGCAGCAAAATCGGTAATCCCAGTCCATTGGAGATCTACCAAAGCCCCCCCCCCCCCCATTAGAGAATGGCTTAAGAATATTGACTATTACATGGGAATGGAAGACCTCATTTCCATCCCGTCCGGGAATATCTCAAACTTCGCCTCGACCTGGTTACCCTGGATAGAATTGAAGGAATCCTCACTCTACCTGTCCCTATGAGAGATTCTTGATCTTCATACCTACCAGACGTCACTTCTCCTCAGACACCACCATTCACGTAATGGTCCCATGACTCTGCAGACCGCTTGACGTCAGCAAAACCTCCCAACCACTCAGCGCATTCTCCCCAACCTTTCCTCTTCTTCTTCTCTAACGCCTTTTCCCTTATCTCAGTCTTTTTCCCTCTCTTTCGTTCCTTTTCTTAAAACTCCCTTTCTTATTGACTGTTTTAAAAGTTTATAGGATTGAAATTATATGAGCAAGTTACCTAAAGCTATGTTTAACATTCACAACCTTAAGCTAATAATACTGTCAGCTGTTGAGGTTTTCTTTTATGCTTTTTCAAACATGACGCAACTCATTTGTTCTAATGTAATGTAACTTGATTTATTGTTGAACTGTGCAAATGAACCTAATAAAAAACAGTTTGAACACGAATGCTGGACCAAGTGGTCAGGCAGCACCGAGTGCTCCAGTCCACTCGGCATTTCTCAGTGCAAAAAGCAGGGATATGGGCGGGCAGCTGGCGTCCAGCTATGTCATATGTCTGCCCCACACATGTGCGTCACAGCAGCATTAGCGTTTTCATGGTAACGCCCATGAAATGCGGGGCGTACGCATATGGTAATGAGCCCAAACAGCCCTTCAGGCCCCTCTCCACCCTCTGTTCAGATTGTTCCAATCAATTTTCTGCACAGAATTCACGCCGTATTCAGACGTGCGCGATGTTCGCACATGCGCGGATATGTCTCTGCACATGCGCAAACACCAACCATCGGCCATCCGTCTGCATGAGAATAAGGCCCTAAGTGTCTGGTTTTTATCACCGGACAATCAGCTCGTACTTGTGAAGTTACAGGCTTGGTTTGAAAAATGACAGGTAGGAGCTGATTGGCCAGTGATAAAAACCAGACACTTTATTACTTCAGATGTGCGGGGAAGGGGGGGTGGGAAATGGATCAGAGCACAGGTAATTTAAGGTAAGTTAAGTAGGTATAGGTTAGTATCAAAAGTCCACAATTCATAGAAAATGGGAGAGGCCTATTAGAAAGGATCTCACAAAATAAGTAGCGTGGAGGTGCACCCTAGAGAGTAAATGTACATGCAAGCAAAGGAGGGAAAAGACTCTCTCTTTGTTGGGGCACTCTTTGGTTGAGATTACAAGACTGTAATCTATATAAACATTGATAGGAGTATGTATTCAGGTACATACCTGAATACATACTCCTATCGATGTTTATATAGATTACAGTCTTGTAATCTCAACCAAAGAGTGCCCCAACAAAGAGAGAGTCTTTTCCCTCCTTTGCTTGCACTTTATTACTTCACCAAGATTAATAAATTTACCACTGAGTGTCAGTGCAATTTGCTCCGAAGATACAGTAACAGAATCAAATACAAAGTAACAGCACAGAGGTTTGGATACATTTTCAGCACATATATTGCAACATGCTGAAAATTTCTCCAGATATAACCCTCTTATAATTAAGGAAAGATAGGACATAACAATTAACACATTGACAAAATAAACATGAAAAAATTTATTTGAGGCATTATTTGCCCAGAAAAGCTAATTACAAATAAATTAGAAGACACCACGGCCAAACAGTGAAGACTGATTTCTTAATCACTCATTCTCATTATTTTTTGCACCTCTTTTGAAATTATTTTTTTAAATTTAGAAAAATATACCCTATACCAAGGGGATTTTATGGGAATTGTAATAAAAAAAATATGTTAATAGTTTCTTAGTTTCTGTGGATACTGTCCAAAAACAGTATCCCCAGAGTACACCAATAAAGTATCTTTCTTTTCTTCTTTCTATTTGAATGATATACAATTTGAGACAGGGAGCACAACCCCTAATACATATAAGGGGAAAGCATAATGACATAAAGCAGTACGAAACACCAATATTCCAGGTGCTATAAATACACACAAGCATCTTTGAGAGATATTAGTGCTGACTGAACAGTCCCTCATCCCCCTTCCCCCTTATTCTATATTTTTATTTGTGCTAATTTTTAAAACTGAAACATCACAGATCGCACAGAGATGACACAGACGCCAGGCAGGCGGAAGACATTGCCAACATTGGCCATCTGACCACCCCAACCCATTCCCCCACCCAGTCACCATACCCTTTGACAGCTCTCCCCCGGCCCTATCCTACCCTTCACCCACCCAATCCACAACCCCTTCTACCACTCCACCCCCAGCAACCCTAACATTATCCCACCAAATCCCCACCCTTATACTGGCTACCTCCTCCCCTCCCCCAACCAGCAACCCCACTATTCATAATCCCAATATCCAACTTTATCCTGGCCCCCTCCTCGAAGCACTTCCGCCATACAACAAGTCTATAGTATATACTGTCTATAGTATTCCAGTGGGGTTCGGGACACAGATAATAATCAGTGAAAATGCGGTAAAAAGTAGCTGTTTATTTAGCAACGTTTCAACGCCATATCGGCATTGTCATCAGGCTACCAGAATATAACAAAATCATACCTTACAGTATATTATCACCCAGTGAACTGCTGACTGGCGTCATCTGGAAGCCGGCCAGTGACGCAGTAACGTGACATCATCCTCCCCCGGCTCACGGCCAGTCGGAGTAGACTGTGCAACAACCCATCACCATGGAAACAACTAAAACAAAATCTTAGTATAGCGTGAATGTACAGAGCATAGCATATTGAGCAGGTGACTACAGATAATTATAACACTCATGATAACAATCTGACAGGTTATCTGTTGGTCCTACTATGTAAACAAATATGCTTCTATAGAGACAGAATATATACTAAGGAACCAATTGTTACTACAAATACATAACAGCCTATAACCTGAATATATCAAACGTATTATAATAAGGTCGAGATACCAGAATGCTCATTGGGTGCTAGGGTGCCCAACCGGGCTATCCAGCGGGCCTCGCATCGTAATAGCGCTAATCCTTTGTTACCTCCTCTGAGCGACAGGGGTACATGATCGATCATTCTGTATTTAATGGTGGATGCATTATGCTTAAACAGGGCAAAATGCCTAGCGACTGGCTGAACACTATAGTAATCCAGTGGGCTAGACAGTTTCAGATGATTGCAGGTACTTATGATGAGTGCGCCACATAACTGCTCAGACCTTCAGTTGCATAGACTGCATGTGTGTATTCTAATGAGCACACAAATCTGTGAATTAGCAGCTCCACCATTGTGTGAGTGACAGCAATCTCACTCTGTGAGAGTGCTGAATCTGCACTTACCCACAGGCTGTGATGGCGTACCATATCTGTATTGCGCAAGGAACACGTCCATTAGGCGTCAGCCTTAATGATCAGAATTTCATTGCTTTTTGTCATTCGAATGGAAGAGTTACAAGAGGTTTCAGAAATGGCAGATCATGTGTATGAAGCCTTAATGGGACATGTGAAGCCGTAAGGTTTTTTGTCAATGGAATTTCATAGCTTTTTTTAATTTTTTTTTTTTAATTCAGAAATCTAAAATTTCACTAAGAATAAACATTGGATTTATTTAAATGTTTAACAATAACACACCCTGGCAACAAGCATTACCCCTGCCCACTAGAATTTCAAAACCCTGGCAATGAGCATTACAAACCCCTGGCAATGAGTGTGACACCCGTCCCAGTGCATGAAACCCCCATCAACAGTGACACCCAGCGTGTAGAAGCTGTACTGTAGGGCATAAACTCTCCTAAATCTCTCCGTTTTGGATTCTCACACCCTATTACATTCCCCGCTGGGTGTTAAACTGACTATTCCATGTTGGTATATTTATTGATGGCTTGGATGTGAGAGAACTTCAAATTCTTAGGCTAACATACATTGCTTTGTGAAGTTATTATGCCTTCAAAGATTAAATTGGGGTAAAGAGTTGGACAAGGTTTAATTTATGGGCTTTCATATGAGTTATAAACAGCAGAATATTTCAATAAAAATGGTCAAAATCAAAATTTAAAATTTCTCAAAAAGGAAAGTTTTTAACATTTTGAAACAAATCTCTAACATCATTTATACTGTTGTTAATAAATCAATAAAGTTTTATTTTGAGATGAGCCAATATAGTAAAAGGCCACATGCCATAATGCCCATTAAGTTATGCCACACACCATGATGCCCATTACACATTATAGCAAACACCGTACTACCCATTACACTTTATAGCAAACACCGTACTGCCCATTACACTTTATAACAAACGCCATGCTGCCCATTACACTTTATAGCAAACACCGTACTGCCCATTATACTTTATAGCAAACATCGTACTGCCCATTACACTTTATAGCAAACACCGTACTGCCTATTACACTTTATAGCAAACACCGTAATGCCCATTACACTTTATAGCAAACACCGGAATGCCCATTACACTTTATAGCAAGCACTGTAATGCCCATTACACTTTATAGCAAACACCGTAATGCCCATTACACTTTATAGCAAACACCGTACTGCCCATTACACTTTATAGCAAACACCGTACTGCCCATTACACTTTATAGCAAACACTGTACTGCCCATTACAATTTATAGCAAACACCGTACTACCCATTAAACTTTATAGGGGGCACTGAGGGGTGGGGGCAGCGTACAAATGGGGGCACTGGGGGGGCAGCGTACACACGGAGGCACTGGGGGGGACAGCGCACAGACGGTGGCACTGGGGGGACAGCTCACACATGGGGGCACTCGGGGGGCAGCTTACACACGGGGGGACTGGGGGGGACAGCATACACACGGGGCACAGGGGGGACAGCATACACATGGAGGCACTAAGGGGACAGCCAGGGGCGGAACTACCGCCGGTGCTGACGGTTCAGTGCACCGGGGCCCAAGGGATTGAAGGGGCCCGGTGCCACTGTCTGCCCGGCATGCTGAATTCTTTTATTTTATGTGTGTCACCACCGCTGAGCCACCCGTCGGCAGTAACGCCAGAGCGGGTGTTTTATAAAGATACTTGGCTGCGGGACACGAGACGGTGGGGCTGTAAGACTGAGGAAAATGTCCACTGTCAGGGAGGAGGGATAATGCACATGCCTTCCTGGTTCAGTGCTGTTTCAGTGTGTTTGCCCGGCAGCTGCCAAGAATGATTGACAGCCGCCGCCGGCCGGGTCCTCTAGCACAAGTACAGGACAGCTGAGCGATGGCTCAGCTGTCCAGTGGTTTTAGAAGATGCGGCCTGCCCTGTGGCTCAGGGATTGGCTGAGTCTAAGTGCGCAGGCTGCAGGGAAGGAGGCAGGATTCTGGTCCGGCCTCAGCACTGTCTTCAGCCCACAGGTGACAGAGGAGCCGCCGGCTGGGTAGAAAACTAAAAAGGAAAACAGGCAGGGGCAGCCCAGCTCTCACCTCACAAGGTAAAGGAAAAAACAAGGTAGCTGTAGTCTGGACTCTGGAATATATATATATATATATATATATATATATATATATATATATATATTCCAGAGTCCGGACTACAGCTACCTTGTTTATATATATATAACATGTGCCTAACCATTGATATGTGTAGATAGATAATATTTCAAACTCTACTATTCGCTTATGGATATGTATATATGTATATAGTATGTGTTAGTTTGTCTTGTCTGTATATTCATGTATGATGTTTATCATTTCACAGGATGATATATACTGATGTTGGATATAGTGTGCGCTTGCCTCCACTTTTTTTATTGGTCTGGTTGGGTATATATTTGGACCAAAGTCCTATAGATCCATATTTATATTAACACCCTTGCCTCCTGTTGTGATGAGTAAGTTGGCCTATATAAGTAAGAATAATGATTTGGCATTATGTGATAGCATGATATTATGATACTAAAGGTCCATACACACTGGTCGATTTATGCCCAGTGTGCATGGACAGCCATGCTCGTTTTCATCGATGGGGGGGGGGGGGGGGAAGCCGCTCAGTGCATACACACTGGGCCACTTTCCCCCTGCCTGGCGCCGACTGCGGGGAGAGGATTGCTTTGCATAGTGCAGAGCTATGCACAGCTGTCCTCGAAGCTGCTCATCTGCTGGTAAAAGCAGATGAACAGCTTTCCTGACGATGATTTTTAGACCTTAAGGCCCCCCTATCTTAAGTACCCCAGGCCCCCCAAAGTCTTAATCCAGCTCTGGCCGCAGCAACTCCTCCCATGGGCCTTTGCGGAGTTCTGTCTGACTCCAGGGATTACTGTAAGTCACCACCCTCCTCCTCCCGTCCCACCATGAATATGACAAGTATTAATACTGTACACCATGGGTGGCATTGGCCTGCCAATGGAATCAGTCTGAGGAGAGGCGCGGAAGATGAACATCTCGGCGTCTCTCCAGTCCGTGAGCGGGTACCAGCCGGGAGCAGCGCGTCTGGAGCTGAAGATGTCGGGGTAGTCGCCGGGGACCAGGTGAGTAGGATTTCCTTCCTCAGGTACCCCTTAGGATTACTACAGATCCAGGACCCCGGAATCTTCAGCCCAGGAGCCTTGGAGCCCCGGACCAGCCCCGAAACCAGGACCCCAGATCCAGGGACTGACCCACGGGCTCAAGGTAGGTAAGTATCAGTATGTGTGGGCTGTGGATGTATTAAACGTTTATTTTTCAGGGTGTCAGTGTGTGTTTTATTTAACTCTATCTTGTACTGTGGAACTACAAGTGCCAGCGGGCCCTTTAATGCCCCGCATGCTGGGACTTGTGGTTCTCCAAGTCACAGCATGCGGGGTAGGCTTGCTGGGACTCATAGTTCTACAGTTTAAGACAATAGTTTTTATTCTTTTTTTACACTTTTCATCAGCCCAATGCCCACCGCCCAGGGGCATCAGGGACAGCCCCGTACTTTCAGCATGGGCTGGTAAGTCCTGGAGGGGGGGACCCCTTCTTTGGGGGGTCACCACCACTTCCCCAGGACCCCTGCCCATGCTGACCAGCCAGGGAGATAATGCTTTGGCCGCGGGACCTTATATAATAAGTGTCCCCCGGCTGTGGCATTACCCTGCTGGCTGGTTGGGTCTGGTGCTGGTTCTTGAAATGCGGGTGTCCCCTAGTCATTTTGTCCCCCGTATTTTGGGAACCAGCGCCGGACCTTGAGCCTGGTGCTTGTTTCAATAAATCAAGGGGACCCCTATTTGTCGGGGACCATGATTTTATGTCACCAGCACCGGCTCAATGAGCCCGGGGCTGGTTATGCTCTAGCGGCGGAACCCGCGCAGTTTTTTTTTTTATTTTAAATTGCGATTTCCAGCAAATGTGCGATTTTCAGACCTGAGAATCGCACATTTTCAGGACTAAAGAAATCGCATCAAATCGCACCTATTCATACTATTTGGGCCGTTTTTCGCATCTCATTAAATGCGAAAAACGGCCCAATCTTGCGATTTTCAAAAAAAGTGCAATTAGGTGCGATAAAAAACATGTGGATTTTAACCGCATCCCATAGAATGTCACCCCATATGTCTGTATACATTGCATATATATATATAGACCCAGATAGTGCCTAAAGGACTGTATCAGTACTTTTTTCTTCTTGTATATATATATATATATATATATATATATATATATATATATATATATATATATATATATATTCTGTGTGTGTGTGTATATATATATATATATATATATATATATATATATATATGCATGCGTGCGTGTGTGTGTATACATACATATTAAAACATATTAATATAAATATACTGTAGTATGGCAAATGGCAGGACTAGTCAGACGTGCAGTAATAATGACACAAGTCATCAGTGCACCTTTTGAATTACACACTTTTGAAAGTTCATTCCTTCCAGTGTTGCCATTTTCTTTTCTATTTTATATATGTGGCTGAAACATCTTAAATTGCTAAGGGGAACACACATAAAATGTCTTAAAATTAAGCAGGGGCTGCAGGCCACATAAACATTTTAAAATATGCATTACAGTGTGCAGCATAATGTGTAATGGGCATTAAGTTGTGCGGCAAAGTGTGCGGAATAATATGTAATTGGCAATACAGTGTGCAGCATTATGTGTAATGGGTATAACGGTGTGCGACGGAATATATAATGGGCATTACAGTGTGCAACATAATATGTAATGGGCAATACTGTGTGTGGCATAATATGTCAAGGGCATTCTGGTGTGTGGTATAATGTGTAATTTGCATTATGGTGTGTAACAATGTGTAATGTCCATTACGGTGTGTGACAATGTGTCATGGGCATTACAGTGTAAGAAAAAGTGTAATGGGCATTACGATGTGTGGCATAATGTGTAATAGCCATTACGTGTGTGGCCTAATGTGTAATGGGCACTACAGTGTGCGACATAATGTGTAATGGGCATTATGCATTTTTTTTGTGTGTGTGTTTGGGGGGCCCAAACCATATTTTTGCAGCTGGGCCCACAGCTCGCTTGTTCCGCCTCTGGGGACAGCATACACACGGGGGCACTGTACACACAAAAGCACTGGGGGGGGCAGCGTACGGGGGACAGCGCACACACAGGGGCACTGGGGGGACAGCGCACACACGGGGGCACTGGGGGACAGCGCACACACGGGGGCACTGGGGGGACAGTGCACACACGGGGGCACTAGGGGGACAGTGCACACACAGGTGCACTGGGGGACGGACAGCGCACACATGGGGGCACTGGGGGGGGCAGCACACACATGGGGGCAATGGGGGGGGCAGCGCACACGGGGGCACTGGGTGGCAGGGAACAGCGTACACACTGGGGCACTGGGGGCAGGGAACAGCGTACACACGGGACAATGGGGGGCAGGGAACAGCATACACACGGGGGGCACTGGGGGGCAGGGAACAACGTACACAGTGGGGGAAGGAAACATCGTACACACGGGGGCACTGGGGGGAGGGAACAGCGTACACACAGGGGCACTGTGGGGGGCAGCGTACACACGGGGGCACTGGGGGGGACAGAGCACACACGGGGCACTGGGTGGGGGAGCAGAGTCCATACGGGGGCACTGGGGGGGACAGAGCACACACGGGGCACTGGGGGGGACAGAGCACACACAGGGGCAATGGGGGGGGACAGAGCACACACGGGGGCACTGGGCGGGGACAGAGCACACATGGGGGCACTGGGGGGGAACAACGTACACACGGGGGCACTGGGGGGCAGGGAACAGCGTACACACGGGGCAATGGGTGGCAGGGAAGAGCGTACACACGGGGGGCACTGGGGGGCAGGGAACATCGTACACAGGGGGGGCAGGAAACAGGGTACACATGTGGGCACTGGGGGGAAGGGAACAGCGTACACACAGGGGCACTGGGGGGGGCATCATACACACGGGGGCACTGGGGGGGGGGCAGAGCACACATGGGGGCACTGGGGGGGGCAGCGTACACATGGGGGCACTGTGGGGGGGACAGAGCACACACGGGGGCACTGGGGGGACAGAGCACACACGGGGACACGGGGGGGGGGCAGAGCACACACTGGGGCACTGTGGGGGACAGAGCACACACGGGGCACTGGGGGGGGCAGAGCACACACGGGGGCACTGGGGGGGACAGAGCAGACACGGGGGCACTGGGAGGGGGTCAGAGCAGACACGGGGGCACTGGGGGGAGGACAGATCAGACACGGGGGCACTGGGGGGGGCAGAGCAGACACGGGGGCACTGGGGGGGGGACATAGCACACACAAGGGCACTGGGGGGGACAGCGTACATACGGGGGCACTGGGGGGATAGCGTACACACGGTAGCACTGGGAAGGGGACAGCATACACACGGGGGCACTGGGAAGGAGTACAGCATACACATGGAGGCACTGGGAAGGGGACAGCGTACACATGGGGCACTGGGTACACACGGGGACAGTGGGGTGGGGGACAGGTTACACACAGGGACTGTGGGGGTCCGCAGGCTGTGGAAGCTTCTCAGTCCTGGTGGTGGCATGGGGAGGTCAGCGTCTGGGCAGGAAATATAATAAATAATATTAAAGCGTACACATGGGGGGGCACAGTGTATGCACGGAGGGGGGCACAGCGTACGCACGGAGGGGGCACAGCGTACGCACGGAGGGGGGCATAGCGTACACACGGAGGGGGGCACAGCGTACACACGGAGGGGGCACAGCGTACACACAGAAGGGGGGCACAGCATACACACGGAGGGCATGGGGGGCAGCGTACACACGGGGGCACTGGGGTGGGGGACAGGGTACACACAGGGACAGTGGGGTGGGGGACAGGGTACACACAGGGACAGTGGGGTGGGGGACAGTGCACATACAGGGATGGATTTACCTGGGTGCAGCTGCTCCTCTGACTGCCCGGGTGGCTTTTTTCTGCCTTCCTGGTGGTGGATGCAACTCAAGGAAGCACCTGAATCTGGTCCGCAGGCTGTGGAAGTGCAGTCCCGGCGGTAGCATGGGGAGGTCAGCGTCTGGGCAGGAGATATTATAATAATAACAATAAAGGGCTCAGCATACACACGGTGGGGGGCACAGTGTACACACATGGGGGGCAAAGCGTACACACATGGGGCCACAGCATACACACAGGGGGGCACAGCGTACACACAGGGTGCACAGCATACACACAGGGGTGCACAGCGTACACACGGGGCACAGCGTACACACGGGGGCACAGCGTACACACGGGGGGCACAGCGTACACACGGGGGCACAGCGTACACACGGGGGCACAGCGTACACATGGGGGGGCACAGCGTACACATGGTGTGCCATTACAGGGTCTTATATAGCACAGCAGATTCTGTTAGCGTTTTATATAGAGCAGCAGATTCTGTTACAGTGTCTTATATAGCGCAGCAGATTCCGTTGCACAGCTTGAACACGGGGGGGGGGGCACAGCGTACGCATGGGGGGGCACAGCGTACACACGGGAGGGACAGTGTACACAGCGTACACATGGGGGGGCCATAGCGTGAACACGTGAAGGGCACAGCGTAAGCATGGGGGGGCACAGCGTACACACGGGGGGGCACAGCGTACGCACGGGGGTCCCACAGCGTACACATGGGGGGGCCCACAGTGTACACACGGGGGGGGGGCACAGTGTGAACACGGGGGGGGCACAGTGTAGGCACAGGGGGCACAGTGTAAACACAGGGGGGCACAGTGTACACACAGGGGGGCACAGCGTACACACAGGGGAGGCACAGTGTACACACAAGGGAGGCACAGCATACACACAGGGGGGGGGGCACAGCGTACACACAGGGGGGCACAGCGTACACACGGTGTGCAGTGGGGGGGGCACAGCGTACACACGGTGTGCCGTTACAGTGTCTTATATAGCACAGCAGATTCCGTAAGTGTCTTATATAGCGCCACAGTTTCGGTTACAGCGTCGATGCTTCTTTTATTGAAGATTTCATCCATATGTACAAAAAATTTTAAACCAGTATATACATAATAAATAAGGAAAGTAATGAATACATATACCTAGAATCAAAATAGCACAAGAAACAAAACATATAGCAATCTGCCTTATATAAACTAAACATATATATATATATATAGAATTATAAATGAAACTATAACATTAAAGAAAAAATCTATATATTTTTGCAGATTCGAACTGTCCAGCCAGTGTCTTAGTTCGGCTGTCATAAGGTCTTCTTAGGGATCAATTCAATCAATTAGAAGACCTTATGACAGCCGAACTAAGACACTGGCTGGACAGTTCGAATCTGCAAAAATATATAGATCAAAAAATGATACCTAGGGGCCTTAGGCTTACCAAACCATCAGTGTTCCAGAATGAGACAGTGTTCCAGAAGGAATGGGACCAAACCCTGGATCAATGTTCTCTAACACTGATGGGGATAGTAGTTAAATATAGGCAACAAAAAGCAGATGATCTGACCAAACAAATAGAATCATTGAAAAAAACATTAGAACCCCAGAACAAACTGAAAGAGTTTGAGGAAAGGGACAAAAATCTTATGAATAAGTTAGTGACATTCGAACAGTCCCTCCTAGACTCTAAATGTAAAAAATTCAGGAGGGATATCGAGGACTACAAAGGAGGAGACATTAGGGCATACAGATCGCAAGCCAAGAACAGGAGGAATATGAGGGACAATAACTACACCCAAAACAGGTACCCTTATAGACAGAGAGACCCATCACATAAGGGCCAATATGAAAAAATTAAAGATCTTCTAGTTTACACACCCCCACACCTAAAGAATAGAACCAGCTATAAAGAAAATTATTCATCACGTCAATACAATCATGTCACCAAAGAAAACAGCTATAAAGATGTCCTTACAGGCAATATACAACAAGGGGCTAGACCTAAAGAAAGACCAGTAAGAGACCAAGAAAACCCAGTTGGCCACCAGAACGTTTTTTTAGAGGGGCGATACACCAAACCGAGAGCCCAGAACTCGTTAGACCAAAAAATAGGAACCCCAAAAAGAAGACGCAGAAGCTCAGAGGGAAGAGAGGAGGAAAGAGGGAGATATATAAGAAACTAAAGAAAGAAAACAGAAAAGAACTCCTTAAAAGTGTTATAAATCTGTCTAATAAAAAGCTGAATGAAGGAGAAATCTCTCTCCTTAGTAAGGGCCTTAAGTTCGCCCCTACTGCGACCCCCAACATTTTTACTTTATTTATAGAACTTAACAGATTCGTCCGAACACTATGTCGGCAACGATACTTCGCAAAGAACCATCTACCTCAGGTAGAACAATCATCAGAAAGTATCACCCTAGAACCGGAGGATCTCCCATATGTAAACATTCTTAAGGAATTACAGCAGGAGAACCATAGCGAAGAGAGTGTTCAGATTACAGAGTGTCCCCCAATAAATTTCAACATCAACCGCAAAGACTTTAAACTGAAGTCAGAATTTTTCCCCATCAGATCTAAAGGCCCAAATATAGAGAGCTTTTACAAGACCACCCTGTCTGACTTTAAGACCATGTGTAACAAATCTAAGACAAAAACATATAGCTCCAACCTTACCAAACGAGAAAAGAAAGCCCTAAAAAATCTGGTAGAGGATAAGGGGTTAATCATTAAAGAAGCAGACAAGGGGGGGAGTCTTGTTATACAAGACAAACAGGACGACATCTCCGAAGCCCTTAGGCAACTGGAGGATACCCAGTTTTACATCAAATTAAAGGGGGACCCCACAAACCTGTTTAAAGCCAAATTATTTGAATTGTTGGATCAGGCAGTAATGGAGGGGACCATATCCAGGGACGAGTTCAAGTTTCTTTTTTCTGAACACCCTGTGGTGCCCATCTACTATCACCTTCCCAAAGTACACAAATCACTTTCAGCACCCCCAGGGAGACCCATTATTTCGGGCATTAACTCTTTAACTTCTAATCTTTCATTTTTTGTGGACTCTTTTCTTCAGCCTAGGGTCTCCACCCTCAGGTCACACATCAAGGATACTACATCATTCCTTAAACTCATCAAAGAGACTACATGGAAAGACTCTTATAATTTCCTCACGCTCGATGTCACGGGCCTGTATTCCAACATCCCACATGGCCTGGGACGTCGAACTATAGAGAAACGTCTGGAGGAAGATGGTGACCTGGGGGTGGAGCTCAGACAATTTCTTCTCAACTGTATCACTTTTATTTTAGAACATAATTATTTTTTGTTTCAAGACACTCATTATCTGCAGGTGATGGGTACCGCCATGGGGACCAGGTTCGCGCACAGCTACGCCAACCTGTACATGGGGGAGGTCGAAGACCATCATGTGTGGGGCGGCGGCTGTGACGCGAACCTGGTCCTCTGTGGACGGTACATAGATGATCTTTTTATGATTTGGGACGGGGATGCACAAACAGCACTTGATTTTGTTCAAACACTTAATGATAACTCATATAATTTACAGTTCACCCACACTTTTCACCCCACGGAGATCTCCTTCCTGGATGTGGCCCTCTCCATAAAAGATAATAAAATTGTAACTAAAAACTATACCAAGGAGGTGGGGAGCCAAGCCTACCTCCTCTTTCGCAGTGGTTACCACTTACCCTGGAAAAAAAGTATTCCCAAGGGACAGCTCATACGTATTAGGAGGAATTGTTCCTCAGTATCAGATTTTGAAATGCAAGCGGAGAAGATGATGTCCTCCTTTAAAAGTAGAGGTTATCCCGCCCCTTTGGTCCAAAAGGCATTCGATGAGGTAGTGAATATGGACCGAGACACACTGCTCAGTCCGAAAAAGAAAGCGAGAGATACGTATTCAGATGCCAACCTAAACAATATGAGAATGGCATTTATAAGTACATTCACAAGCCATCATACCGAGGTTAAAAATATTATATGTAAAAATTATAATATATTATATCAAGATCCTCTCTTAATAGGAACCTTACCGAAAAAAACGAATTTTATTTTTAAGAAAAAACGATCCCTTAAAAGCATTCTGGCACCCAGCTTCCTACCCTCAATTACCACCCCCTCACCTCTCATGACCTGGCTCCCTTCCCAACTAGCAGGGTTCTATAGATGCGGGAGTTCCTGATGCATCACATGCTCGCATATAAAAAATGCCAAAACCACACAAATTATGGTGGATACCAAAACACACCCTATTAGGAATTTTATAAATTGCAACACCACTTATACAATCTATGTTTTGTCCTGTGAATGCGGGCTCAAATACGTGGGCCGCACAACTAGGAAACTCCGTATCAGGTTCTTAGAGCACCGTCGTAATATTAAAAAGAGTTTAATTTCACATAGTGTCTCTAGACATTTCTTCGAGAAGCACAACGCCGATCCCCAAAGCTTGGAACTGATAGGGGTGGAACATATTAAAAACACCAACAGAGGGGGGGATAGGTTCAGCAGATTGTGCAAACAAGAAGTTTTTTGGATGCACCTGCTGAACTCTATCCACCCAGAGGGCCTCAA
The DNA here is from genome assembly GCF_055691185.1 of Crinia signifera. Taxonomy (NCBI): domain Eukaryota; kingdom Metazoa; phylum Chordata; class Amphibia; order Anura; family Myobatrachidae; genus Crinia; species Crinia signifera. The sequence goes on along the minus strand of NW_028142774.1, from coordinate 502,163 downwards.
TGAGATGGTGGAACTTAACTCAGTCATTTAGAATGTATATTCCCATTCCATCACCATGTATGTCCGAACTCCACCATCTGTAAAAAATCATTCCACCCACTATAATGTGTGTGTGTATATATACCATCTGTGTGCACCATCCGTAAAACACCACCTTACCCATTGTAACATGTGTGTATATATGCGCCCACTCTTTTGGTGCAGTGCGCAGCCTGCAATAAAAATCGGATTGTGGGAGATTGCCATATATCCATTCTCCTTCCATTCACTCCTCTAAAAACTATAAATCATCATTATATACCATCTGTGTGTACCATCTGCAAAACATCATCCCACCCATTATAATATGTGTGTATATGCGCCCATTCTTTCGGTATAGTGCGTAGCCTGCAATAAAAATCGGATTGTGGGAAACTACCATATATGCATTCTCTCTAAGAACTATGAACTATCATGATATATGTCCTTCCTCCATTCATTCTTATTTTTATAAATGTTCTTTGTTATAAAAGTTCCATGTTTCACTTTTTATTATTCATTTATGATTTATTCCTTTTTTCTTGCATTTTCGGTTTTTATTTCATGAATACATCTTTCTGATCTTGATTCTTGTACTGCATCCTACTATATTCTCCTTCTCCCTCTGTATAAGTACCAACTGTGTAGTCCGGCCCAAATGAGGCATGTAAAGTGTACTCTAGTTTCCAACCACTAGAGGTCAGCCCTTTCACGTCTCTGGCCTAAGTATGAGATATGGACATCTCAAAATATCATTATATTGTTTTAGATCCTAAATGATATAAAATATCTCTATTAAATTGAAGTCAATACCATTATATGGCATTTTTCTGTACCCATACAAAACAACTCTAATGGACACTGGGCAGCCACACGAAATTCCATTAGCTCACGCCCATCAGTACGACGCCTATTCAGGGTCATCCGCCCCCAATACACTATTGTAATGAGAGTAGGCTACTCCGCGCCTCCGGAAGTCCGGATGACGCGGCGGGTAACCTAAGCCCTAGGACCCCGCCCCTGGCATCACGATCTCCGACGAGCCGCGTCACCGGAAGCCGGGATGACGCGACTGCCGGAAGCTGTTGGAAATGCCCCCAACAACACGCCACTCGGTGGGTCGCGTCACCGGAAGTCCGGGTGACGCGACAACAAGCTCTGACATGCAATCCTCCCCCCCGCCATTAAAGCATAGAGGGGACGCCCTTACAGGTCGCACCACAGGTACTTCCGCCCTCACAGCCCACATACCACAATAGTGTGCCGAGCGTAGCGAAGCATGGCGAGCGCAGCAAGCCTTGCGAGGGGACGCGGTGCTATGTTGACTGTGTCGACGCTTGAAAAAAACGAAAAGGAAAAAAAAATAAAAAATACATGTCGGCTTTTTCACTGTCGACCTAACACCTGTCGACCTTATGACCCTGTCGACCTAATCCATGTCGGCCTTCAGTCAGGTCGACATAATGCAAGTCGACCTAATGGTGAAGACCTATGCTTGTAGACTCAAATGCAGTCTGACGAATGATTCCATTCTGTTTTCAGGGAGGGACAACAAGCTCTGACATGCAATCCTCCCCCCCGCCATTAAAGCATAGAGGGGACGCCCTTACAGGTCGCACCACAGGTACTTCCGCCCTCACAGCCCACATACCATTCCAGGGCAGAATGACCTGGAAACTAATAGGTTATTCCTCCAATTGAAATGCACGTTCGATAAGGTCATCTCAGTCACCATGACTACCATACTAACAAAATTGATTGCACAAGCTAGCGATCATAATCTAAGCACTTTACAATTAACAAACTATGTTTTAGTGTATATCTTATTATTGTATACTATTGTGTATGAATTTGTAACTTGCCTCCTACTTTAGCGCCCTATTTGTTTATAAAATAGATTGGTTGATCTAATCAAGTTGGTCACATGACCCATGTAACAGGAAATAAATAGCCAGCCATGTTTTAAACCTGTTATCCTCTGACAAAGCTGCCTGGAGCAGCGAAACCGGTCAGCACTCAGGTTTCTATCTCCTTCCAGAATACCAAACTGGTACCCCTAAAGAACCTGGAAGTGCTTATTTGTGCACACACTTACCACCCTTTGTCCAATTGGACCACCAAGTCCTAGCAGCAAGGTTGAGGTCGAGGACTGTATCCCGCTCTATTCCATCCAGCGGAGGGAGTCGGTTATTTGTGCCATCCTGGGCCGCTCCTTATCAACATCTTCAAGTCCTCCCTACCATCTGCTACATTGGAGACAACCATCACGCCTCACCAGGACCTGGGGGTCCCCTTGGGCCACGCACAGATCCCAGTCCGGTATTATCACCTCCACTGGTTCCATTTGGATTACAAATTCCTACAGTAAGGTAGAGGTAGAGGACCCATCCCTCTCCAGTCCATCCAGCGGAGGGAGTCGGCAATCCGTGTCAACTTAAGCCGCTCCTTATTCTTACATCTGGTCCTCCCTCCCTACTGCTCCAATTGGGCATATCATTGCAGCTCCATACAGGACGATTTACATCTCAGCCCTATACAGGACTCTTGGGACTCTCCGGGCCATACATTTTCCCCAGTTTGGTTTGTGAGATATGAATTTTATGTGATTTTAGAGAATTATCAATGTATTCTGGCTATATGTATTTTAGACATTAAATCTTTTTGTACTAGATCAACCAATCCCTCATTTTTTTCACCCAACTTTACAGGTTTCATTACCTCACTTTTTACAAAGTTATACCAAGCGCAGCTCAACACCCCTTTCTTTTCTTATATATAAAGCAGAGCTAGGCCCCAGTAGAGGAGTTGAGACAGGTCCTATCACACCCTGCTCCAAGGCTGGAATGAAGATGGTGGCACAGGAGGTGCAATTCAAGGGAACACGGATCTCATGACGCAACGCGATTTCCTTGGATAGTGTGCGATGGCATACAATTTTCAAATTGTATGCCATTGTACATGCCATACAATGCCATACGATGCGATGTGATGCGATTAAACATTGTATAAGCACCCTAATGGGTGCTTATACAATGTTTAGCACCCTAATGTGTGCTTACAATGTTAAATGCACACCCACACCACCCCCCCACTATAAACGTGAACCCGAAGCGTGGCGAGCGCAGTGTGCCCGCGAGGGGCGGCGGTACGCGTCCTATGACCTTTTCATACCCCCACTATCCACGTCGGCGTGGAGTTGAGAATAGTGTGGCGAGCGCAGCGGATACCTGTGAAGCCCGCGAAGGGACGCGTTTACCTGTGAAGGTATCCGCGTCCCCTCGCGGGGCTCGCTGCGCTCGCCACGCTTCGGGCTCGTTCGTGCGATGTACATCGGGGGCGCAGCTATAATACACAAGTACCGATGCCCCTCCACCACAGGTAAAGCAGGAAGAGTGCGCACCGAAGGCGCGCATAAAAAAATGTAGCAGCGTGGCTTTATGGGGAAGGAGCGTGGCAATATAAAAGTACCAATAACACTGTAATTCCCATTACACATTATGCTACCCTTCGTAATGCCAATTACACATTATACCACACATAGTAATGCCCATTATACATTATGCCATACATCATGATGCCCCTTACACAATATGCAGCACACTGTTATGCCCATTACACATTATGCCACACACCATAATGCCCATATGACATAATAGCACACATTATGCTACACGTAATGCTCCAAGTACTCCTGCACATGCCCACAGTGGTATCGCTGCTTATATAAAATGCCCACAGTTGCCGACAGTAGTAGCACTGCTCAGTGGCGTAACTAGCACTCCGAAGCCCTCACGGTGGCGGGGGAGAGCAGGAGCCACCGTGGCGCAGTTTTACCGGTGCTCCTGGAGGCTGCCAGGCAGTGGCGAATCAATAATAAACTGAGAATAAGTGAGCCGCTGCTGCATGGATAGGCAGTACAGCACCTGTCAGGGATAGTGTGACACTGTGCTCCTCTCTAGGTTCCCTGCTGCCCTGATCAAGGGGGCCATTTTTACAGGGAAGCGGTTCATCCCTATGTTGCCGTGCGCGCGCCGGGGAGGGGGGCAGCAATGACGTGCTTCATTCTCCAGCAGGGTTCCTTTTATGTTCTGCCCGATAGCAGACAGCATCCGGTCGGCTGTACTGCAAGCTGAGGAGAGTCACATTTGCGGACATCAGTTGACCCACTGCAAAGAGATTGCGTCTTCTTCCCGGACCTTCTGGTGAGTCCTCCTCATCTCACACTGCCACACAGAGCTCAGGGTGCTAGGAGACGCATCTCCTCACCCCCACATAACCACATAACCACATAACTGGCATTATGAACAGCATAAGGGCAAAAGACACACCAGCTTGAATTGAGAGACAGCTGGACTGTCTGCTTTATTATATATACCAAAGATGCAAACTTTGCTAGCACCTTTATTGTATACAATCCTGCCACTATACAGGGCCCTTATCTACCATCCCTTTTGCTTTAAAAGCACAAGATTGAATAATATTTAATATTTAAATGTAGACCCGGGCACACCCTGAGAGCCGCATTACACAGGGTTACAAAATCCCTTGTGTGCCCATATTGAAAAAATTACACCATAATGTTACCAATGGATATCTATAACCTGAGGTGATCAGTCCCGCTGTTTCTCCTGTGAGTCCAGATCATCCGCTGCCACTGGATGCCTGCCTGTGCCCATGCTGCTGTATAGCTGACAGGAGTAGTAGACTGACAGTGACTGGAGTAAGATGGGGCCACTGCATTACAGTACTACGGTGGGATTATGTGCGTCTGATTTTAGGGGGTCTGGCCGGGGTTATTACTGCGATGGCCAGGCCTGGCTTAATGTGTAACGGGCATTATGGGGGGCACCAGGAACTATTTTGGCAGGGGGGGAGCAAATTTTATAAATACGCCACTGGCACTGCTTATACATAATGGCCATACCAGTGGCCAAAAGTAGTGGTGCTTGCTTATACATCAGTGGCGTGCGGTGAGGCAGGTGAGGCACAGCCTTTCCTGTCATACTAACGTATATGAGTTTTGCGTTTATAAAGTATGTCAAAAATACAAAGAATATATATAAAATATCTTATTTTTATTATTCTAATAATATTTATATTCAAAACTCTGGAGTAGAAAGTATATGGTAGGTGAGGCAGTGCCTCACCTGGCTACCTTTTCTGCACATCTCTTATTAAAACTCAGCGAATCTCCAGCAGAATATACTTCTGCACTTGTGTATAATGCTGGCATGTACCCCACGGCTCATAAATTGGGTGCAAATCTGGCTCTGGTACTTGCCAGGGACTCCTCAGCCATTTACCACACCGCACAGTGGCGTAGCTACGTTTTGGGCGCCCCCCGCCGTCAGGGGGGGCGCCCATACCCACCCCCCGCCGCCGCCCCATCAAGCACCCTCCCTCCCCATCGCCCCGTCACCCCGCCGCCTATGCTAACCCCTCCCCCGCAGTCTTACCTATCGCGCTGGTCCCGGCGGCTCCGTTCTTCTGCTGAGGACCACCACAAAATGGCCGCCCCCATACAGCAGACAGTTTCAGAGAACTGTTTGCTATATGGGGGCGGCCATTTTGTGGTGGTCCTCATCAGAAGAACGGAGCCGCCGGGACCAGCAAGATACCTAAGTCTGCGGGGGATTGGGGGGAGGGTAACTATAGCACCGCAGCCCCCGGCGCCCCCACATGCACAGCGCCCCCCCGTGGTGGTGGGGGCTGCGGTGCTATAGTTACGGCCCTGACACCGCATGTCCCTGTTATACATAAGCCCACACCAGTTGGTGACAGTAGTAGCGCTGCTAATACATGATTCCCAAAGTAACCGACGATAGTAGCGCTGCCTATACGTATGCCTACACTAGTTGCTGACAGTAGTAGCGCTGCCTATACATAGAGTATGCCCACACTAGTTGCCGACAGTAGTAGCGCTGCCAATACATATGCCCACGCCAGTTGCTGACGGCAGTAGCGCTGCCTGTACATATGCCCACACCAGTTGCCAAAGTCAGTAGCGCTGCCTCTATATATGCTCACACCACTTGCTGACAGTAGTAGTGCTGCCTGTACATATGCCCACACCAGTTGCCAATGGTAGTAGCACTGCCTATACATTTTCCCACACCAGTTGTTCACACCAATTGCCGACGCAAGTAGCGCTGACTATCCATATGCCCACAACAGTTGCTGACAGTAGTAGCTCTGCCTATTACATATGCCCACATCAGTTGCTGACAGTAGTTCTGCCAATACATATGCCCACACCAGTTGCCGACAGCAGAAACGATGCCTATACATATGCCCACATCAGTTGCTGACAGTAATACTGCTGCCAATACATATGCCCACACCAGTTGCTAACAGTAGTATTGCCGCCAATACATATGCCCACACCAGTTGCCGACGGCAGTAGCACTACCTGTACATACAGTATGCCCACACCAGTTGCTGCCCGCAGTAGTGCTGCCTGTACATATGCCCACACCAGTTGCCAACAGTAGTAGCGCTGCCTATACATATGCCCACACCAGTTGCCGACGCAAGTAGCACTGCCTATACATACGCCCACACCAGTTGCCGACAGCAGTAGCGCTGCCTATACATATGCCCACACCAGTTGCTAACAGCAGTAGCGCTGCAAAAACATATGCCCACACCAGTTGCCAGCAGTAGTATGCCCACAAGTTACTCACCTAATTTAGGCTGGCAGCTCATCCTCTCCTGCTTCCTTTTTTCATCAGACAAGCTCCCCATGTAGCTCCACAACTTCTGTTCAGTGTAGTCATGCCCCCTCTGCCATGTAGCTCCGCCCCCTTTCCATCCCTGCCGGTGACCTGGTGATTTAAGGAACCTAATACCCCTTTAACACCGCCGAAAAATCCGGGTCAGCAGCGGGTCAGACCCGGATCATCGGCGGTGTAAATGGGGTATATCCGTGTCCATTTACACGGGTCCTCTACCCAGGTCCTGACCTGGGTAGAACCCGGATAGGATCCGTGTAAAGGCCGGTGTAAATGGTCCCGCTGCGGGTGCAGGCACCCGCAGCGGGTCCACAGCGTGCAGCACTGGGGAAGCTGTCCCCAGGTGCTGGGAGAAGGGGGGTGTCTGCGGCTGCTGAGGGGAGGTGGGGGTACCTGTCAGCCTGAGGTCGGAGCCGGAGGGGATGATGTGCGCCGCCGCTGCTGCTGGTGAATCAGGCCCAATAGCATACAACTGCGGGCTGCGGGGGATGATGATCGGAGCCTGAGGTCGGAGCCAGAGGGGATGATGTGCGCCGCTGCTGCTGTACCTCCCCCCGCAGCCGCGAAGTTCCTGCGGCAAATGGACAGTCGGCATCGGGGGTCCCTCCGGTGCATGGGAACTAGTACTAGTTCCCATGCGCCGGAGGGACCCCCGCCACTGACTGTCCATTTGCCGCAGGAACTTCTCGGCTGCGGGGGCAGGTACAGCAGCAATGGCGCACATCATCCCCTCCGGCTCCGAAATGTGACTTCCGGTGGAGGCCGGGGAGGTCGCATGTACATGGAGCTCCGGTCCCCCATCCACGGAGCTCCACCATCCCCGGCCTCCGGAGCAGCGGGCGGCATCAATCGTGGCAGCGATGGGGGAGAGGAGGCAGTGCTGTGCTCCCCCGGCGGTGAGCGCCGTACACCCCCGGCGGTGAGCGGGGAGAACCGGAGCACAGCAGCAGCAGGAGCAGCAGGATGGCCGGAGCCAGCAGCGCTGCGGTTTCCTCCGCCCCTCCCGCAGCACCATCAGCCTGCGGGCGGCCCCCCTTAACCCCCGGTGTGAACGGGAGCAGGATGGCCGGAGCCCAGCAGCGCGGCGGTTCCCTCCGCCCCTCCTGCAGCACCATCAGCCTGCGGGCGGCCCCCCTTAACCCCCGGCGGTGATCAGGAGCAGGATGGTCGGAGCCCAGCAGCGCGGTGGTTCCCTCCGCCCCTCCCGCAGCACCATCAGCCTGCGGATGGCCTCCCTTAACCCCCTGCAGTGAACAGGAGCATGATGGCTGGAGCCCAGCAGAGCGACGGTTCCCCCCACGCAGCACCATTAACCTGGGGGCGCCCCCCCCAGAGACAGCGGTGGTCTGGCCTAGCAGAGGCCCTAGCGGAGGGCCCACACAGACGCCGGAAATGCGGCATCCAGGCTCCCGGCGACCATCGGAGGGAGAGGTGAGGGGAAGCTGCATGAGGGCCCCAGTGGTAGCCCCCACTGCTCAGCGCTGGCAGGATCATGTGCTCCAGCTCTCATCCCCAGGAAAGAGACTCCAGTCTCAGCGCAGGGCCCAACTCCATCTCCCAGGCCTCACTGACCCTGCCCAGGCCCCACTGACTCTCTCCCCCCCCCTCCAACTCCAGCCCCAGTCCTGACTGACTCTGCCCAGGCTTCGGTGACTCTCTCTCTCTTCCCCCAACCCCCCATCGCCGCCACCACCATCCATGCCGCCCACGGCTCTCCTTACAGGAAGATTCAAGATGGCGCCGCAATGGCTGCCTAGGAACTGTGCACTCAGCCATATGTATCCCGTGTCTCCTGTGTGACAACTGTACTGTCTCTGTTACAACTGTGCTGTCTTTGCTCATACTGTTACCTCATACAGTTACTCACCCGGCTGCTGCAACGACCAGTGGCGCCGCTGATGGCTGCCTAGGCGCTGTGCAGCTCGGCGGGTATGTGTTCCCCTGTGATAACTGTACTGTCCCTGCTTATATTGCTACCTACCTGGCTGCTGCAACGACCAGTGGCGCCGCTGATGGCTGCCTAGGCGCTGTGCAGCTCGGCAGGTATGTGTTCCCTGTGTGATAACTGTACTGTCCCTGCTTATATTGCTACCTACCTGGCTGCTGCAACGACCAGTGGCACCGCTGATGGCTGCCTAGGCGCTGTGCAGCTTGGCGGGCATGTGTTCCCTGTGTGATAAATGTACTGTCCCTGCTTATATTGCTACCTACCTGGCTGCTGCAACGACCAGTGGCGCCGCCGATGGCTGCCTAGGCGCTGTACAGCTCGGCGGGTTCATGTCCCTTATGTGATAAATGTACTGTCCTGCTTATATTGCTACTTACCTGGCTGCTGCAACGACCAGTGGCGCCGCTGATGGCTGCCTAGGCGCTGTGCAGCTTGGCGGGCATGTGATCCCCGCAAGTGATGTCTTAATGCTCTCAATGTAATGCGTTTAATGTCTCAATGGAATGTGTAAAATGTCTCAATGGTATGCATGTAATGTGTCGTCCCCCCCCCCCCATTTCATCCCTGCTTGATGCTGCACTGTAATCCACAAAAAATTCCTAGTGTGCGCAAGCACACATGGCCAATAAAGTTGATTCTATTCTATTCTATTCTATATATATATAGTACTTGTGAGTTATCCGGGCTGCCGATTTTTTTCATCGCGCCCTAAATCGTGGGCATCGCGTCGGTCGTGGCCGTTATAAGGAGCCGCGACGCGATGCCCATGATTTCCCATAGACAGTAATGTTAAAAGACACGATGGACCCGATTTCCGACCCGATTTCCCATAGACAGTAATGTTAAAAGACGCGATGGACACGATTTCCCATAGACAGCAATGTTAAAATAAAATGACAATGTGAAATTGGCCAATATGGCCATTTCACATTGGATATGTTTTAAAAAAAAATGTTTCATGGCCCCCCACCACCGTTAACGCCACCCCGCTATTGACGCCAACCCGAAGCGTGGCGAGCGCAGCGAGCCCGCGAGGGGCGGCGGTACGCGTCCTCCGACCTTTTCATGCCCTACTATCCACTAGGGCGTGGAGTGAGAATAGAATAGTGTGGCGAGCGCAGCGAGCCACCGAGCCCGAAGCGTGGCGAGCGGACACCTTCACAGGTATCCGCGTGCCCTTACGGGCTTCACAGGTGTCCGCGTCCCCTCGCGGGGCTCGCTGCGCTCGCCACGCTTCGGGCTCGGTGGCTCGCTGCGCTCGCCACACTATTCTATTCTCACTCCACGCCCTAGTGGATAGTAGGGCATGAAAAGGTCGGAGGACGCGTACCGCCGGCCCTCGCGGGCTCGCTGCGCTCGCCACGCTTCGGGTTGGCGTCAATAGCAGGGTGGCGTTAACGGTGGTGGGGGGGCCATGAAACATTTTTTTTTAAAACATATTGGCCAATTTCACATTGTCATTTTATTTTAACATTGCTGTCTATGGGAAATCGGGTCCATCGCGTCTTTTAACATTACTGTCTATGGGAAATCGTGGGCATCGCGTCGCGGCCCCTTATAACGGCCACGACCGACGCGATGCCCCCGATTTGGGGCTAAATCGCGGGCATCGCGTCGGTCGGGTGTCCTTAAGTTAACCAAACTTAAGGACAAAATCGGCAGCCCGGATAACTCACAAGTACCATATATATATATATATATATATATACATATAGATAGTGTGGTGCACAAACAGCGCTACCCCTCACTTATGTGACTAATATATGTGACAAACTTTACAATGATATAGACAAGTGGTATTATCAACACTCCAGAATATATACTGTGTCAGCAAAAGTTTTCAAAGTGGCCTAATTCCCTTAGGACCAGAAAAAACGTCTATTTGGTGGTAAAACTTCTGCGCCTTCAGTGTTGACAAGGAATAAATCTGTGACAATCCTTTATAAATTCTCTATGTGCGTACCGCAAATAATATGCAATTTCACGTGTAGTGGTGTCTTTCACTCCCAGATATTCATCCTTATTCTCCTTCCAGAATCCGCTGGAGGCGTGGAGATGTTCATGCGTTTGTATGAAAGGATGATATCAGGGTTTCAGTGAAAAATTATATAAATCTGTGCAAAAGTGCTGTTTTTCTCTAAAGTGCTTAGTGCATGAGAAAATACTTAAAAAGGTGAACAACGCCACCTTGTGGCTATTATTATTATCACACGTGTAATCACCCTGTGATAAAAAAGAGGGTTTAAAAGAGATGGACTCACACTGGGATTAGCTCTGTCCAGGGCAGCCGAGAGGAATGCCGGGCCCCGGTAAAATTTGTGGGGCGTGGCCTAAGTGTGGGAGGAGTGGGCACCTCCCGCACTTAGGCCACGCCCCAAAAATATTTAGAGGAGGGTGAAAGAAAACTCTAAAAACTGTAATCTCAGCAGCAGCACACACCTACAGCATGTGCTGTGCTGACAGCAGGCTCAGCATGACCTCTCATGCTGTCAGTGAGACACTCATGCTGAGCCTGCCGTCAGCACAGCACATGCTGTAGAAGTATGTGCTGCTGTTGCTACCTGGGAGGGACGAAGTGGGAAGGGAGGGGTCGGACCAGGGCCCCTGCGGGGCCCCTCCAACAATCCTGGGCCCGGGTAATTAGTACCTGCTCCCCCCCCCTCTCGGCTGCCCTGGCTCTGTCCAGGTGTAGTTCCCATCAGGCTTGATATAAAGGCCCTTAAAACCAAAGAACTCCCAACAAAGGGGAAAACTGATAGCGTAATATTGTTTTTATAAAACACATTTATTTCAAAACAATACGCATAATGAATAAAAACAGAAACAGTGGATGGACCCGTACATTTGACATAAAAACATAAGCTTATCTGATTATAGTCATCGGGAACGGAGAGGTATGTATAGCCCGACCGGTTTCGTCCCTTTCCTGTATGCTGGGACTGTATGCTGGGACTTCCTCAGGGGTTTAGAGATATATATATATATATATATATATATATATATACACACACACACACACACACACACACACACACACACACACACACACACGTGTGTTGCCTTCTGGCAACAAGCAATTTCACCCCCTTGGCAACGAGCAAGCACTTTTTTATGACATTCACAAGCAAAGGCAGTGCTGACCCAGGTTCAGTATAAATTGTGCAGACCCAGGTCCGACCCAGGTCGAAGTTCTGTGTAAATGGGGTATGAAGCACTCCAGCGTTCAAAGACCAGGGTCGGACAAGGGTTTTTGGTGTAAAAGGGGTATAAGGGAGCTCTGTGATGTCGGTGCTGCTGCCTGTCATCTATGTATGACAGGTGCAGCAGCAGCCAGCCCGGCAGCCACAGAGGACAGCAGGGGATGCAGGCCTCTCCTGCTTGGCGCCTACCTGCCTTGCAACCTCTGCTGAGTGGATAGCGCCGGCCCTGATTGCACTTGATTTTTGCCACATGTCCTGATGAAAAAGCTTGTATGCTTTGAAACAGCTTGTTGACATCTGTGATGGCATTTTGAATACTGCACATTTAATATGAATTGAAGTCTGAGGAGTGCCGCCAAGTGTCCTTTTGTTCTGGGGTTCCGGAGTTGGAGGACAGACCTTTTATTAATTTATAAGGAGGCACCCTAGCCAAAACTTCAGGTATCCAGAGTGACAAACCATCAAATCCTTCCTTATGGCAACCCCCACTCTGAGGACACTGCCAGTTTCCCCAAACACTGCTGAGACAACCAACATGCCTTCACTAAAAACACAGCTGGCAACCCCTGCTCTGAGAACCCTGCTGCACCCCACACTGCCCATATAGCCAGCAATTCCAAACTAAGGACATCATTGGCACTCCTGCACTGCCGACACAGTTGCCCCACGATGTTGCACACACGATGAAGATACCACAAGCATCCCTGCACTGCCAGTACCACTATTGGGAGGGAGGGCAGAGACATAATCAGCAGCCTCCTTTACCACATGCCCTTCGCAGCGCCAAGTGAGTCACGACTTACTCAGCACTGCTGACCTTTTGACTGTTGACCTTCCCATTGTTGACCTAATGCTTGTTCAGATCTTCCAACCCTGTCCACCTTAGCCATGTCAACCTATTTCATGTGTCAACCTAAGGCATGTCGACCTTCAGTGGTTGACCCAATGCATGTCAACAACATCTGGATCGACTTAATGACACTAACCCATCTGAATTACCCCAATAGTCCTCTACTACCACAGAAACAGATGGATTTGAGCCCTCAGCAATAGCTGAGTAGAATCAGTGGTTCCACTATTTTCCTTGGACCTCAGAGACTGTCTATTCAGGGCCGGTGCAAGGCACCGAAGTGCCCCAGGCGAGTCGTGGTGGGGGCGCCCCAGTGCCGGGGGGTGGGGGCGGGGGGTACCTGTTGCACCGTCTGGGGAGCGGGCAGGGGGGTCCATGCTGGCGCCTGACATGAGCCTGCAGTGGTGTCCTTGCCACGCGGGTACCTGTGGCGCTGTGTATAAAGCTGGTGGCGGCGGGAGGTACCTGCAGTGAATAAGAAATAACTAATGCTATCCGCCGGGCTATGCGGTGGCGCGGGAAGCGCTGCTGTTTTGAAAACACTGGCCGCACGCTGATTGGCTGAATCTCAGCCAATCAGCGTGCAGCCAGTGTTTTCAAACCCGCCAGCGCTTCCCGCGCCGCCGCATAGCCCGGCGGATAGCGCTAGTTATTTCATATTCACTGCAGGGACCCGCCACCGCCAGCTTTATACACAGCGCCGCAGGTACCCGCGCGGCAAGGACACCACTGCAGGCTCCTGTCAGAAGCCGGCATGGACCCCCCTGCCCGCTCCCCAGATGGCGCAGCAGATACCCCCTTTGCACGGGGGGGCGAGGGGCGAACTGCCGCCCTCCAGTGGCCGGCACCCTAGGCAAATGCCTAGACCTGCCGAGTGGTGGCGCCGGCCCTGTGTCTATTACAGTACATCTCTATAATGTCCTACTGCTCACATGTGACTTGGGATTGTCAGATTGCGCACAAGTTCTCCTATTACTGCCAACATTGAGTGTAGGAGTTTATGCCCCGGGCAGCCATTGTATTCACATCTTATTTATTGTACCGCTACTTCTCATTTATAGCAACTGTTATGTACTTTATCCACCTGTGTAAAGTCAATGTACTGCCAGGTGAATCTTAGTTTACTTTTCTTATTAAATGTGTTTATTTTTTAATTAAAGCTGTCATTTTGATAAATCACATTTAATATTAACTTCTCATCCTGGTAGTGGAAAACTTCTGTACGTAGTTTATGCATCGCTACATTGCTCATCTGCTTAGCTGTAAATAATGTATGGACATTTGTGAATTACTGGACTATATTCTGCACAGAAATATTATAGCCCATTACAGGAGGGACCAAATGCTCTCCCTTTGGACTTCACTCTCAATGTATGATTAATATATGTCTGCAGTGAACAATGGCCCTTATTCAGATTTGATCACAGAATACATTTCTCAAAATGGGCAAAACCATGTGCACTACAGGTAGGGCAGATGTAACATGTGCAGAGAGAGTTAAATTTGGGTGGGGTGTGTTGAAACTGAAATCTAAATTGCAAAGTAAAAATAATTTATTTATTTATTTACAGTTTCTTATATAGCGCAGCATATTTGTTTCACTTTACAATTGGAAATAACAGGGATTAAACAAACTGGGTAGAAACAAACCGACATCGAGGTAGGAGGGCCCTGCTCGCAAGCTTACAATCTATAGGGATAATAAGAGGGATACATAAGGATAGAAATCAATAGCATGGCATTCCCATCTGATTACAAGACAGTCCTGATGGGATGCAATAGATATGAACGCTACTGGAGGTTGTGTGTTTGTTCCGAAATATGATAAGCTTGCCTGAAGAGGTGAGTTTTTAAGGAACGCTTGAAAGTTTGGAGGCTATAGGAGTCTTAATGTGCATGTAAAGTCATTCCATATGGGAGCGAGTAATGAGTGTGGATGAGAATGCAGATCTTGTGCAGAGCGGAGAGGTCAGGTGGAGATATATTTTGAGATAAGCAAAGAGATATAAGTCGGTGTAGTCAGAATAAGTGGAAGTATTTTATATTGAATGCGGTAATATACAGGCAACCAATGTAAGGACTAAAAGAGTGGATCAGCAGATAATGAAGATCAGCCTCGCAGTTGCATTGAAAATGGATTGTAGGGGTGAGAGTCTTTTCTTAGGGAGGCCGGTAAGAAGGCTATTGCAATAATCAATGCAAGATATAATGAGTGCATGGATTAGAGTTTTTGCAGTGTCTTGTGTAAGGTACGTATGAATTTTGGATATGTTTTTTTAGATGTATATAAAATGATTTAGAGACAGATTGAATGTGAGGAATAAAGTACAGATCAGAGTTGAGGATGGCTCCTAGGCAGTGAGCTTGTGGAGTAGGATTAATTGTTGTGTTCTCAACAGTGATAGAGATGTCAGGTTGGTAACTACTCTTGGCTGGTGGTAATAAAATTTATTCTGTTTTGGAAATGTTGAGCTTAATGTGGGGAGATGACATCCAAGATGAAATTCTTGTGGGGTTGGGTTGGATTGGCACAGGTATAGATAAATAGTAAGTAAGAATCTCTGATTACCAACATACACACCGTTGCTCCGTTGTAGGATTTTGCGGCTGTAGTCTGTGGTTGGTGGTGCTCCCAAAAGAGAGTTCAATGTTAGAACTGAAAAGAATAGAGTCTGGAGGTGACTCAAAAGGGAACCCGACAAGGCTTTTTGGGGCACACTTATAAATAATTAACAAAAATATATGATGCGAATGTAATGATGTCTACATATTAAAATGTAACTTTTAATGATACAACATTTAAGATAAAGGTTCGGTTCATCCCTCCACTTAGAAGGAATAAATCAGAGGAGACCCAAACTAATGGTGGGTTTATAAATACGTACAGCGAAAATTATTTTATGCATCAACTGTTCCTCTTGCAATACAGTAAATGAACAAACGGATATTTGTTATCATGGAGGAAAATAACAGTTGTGGTGGCGCAGGACACACCTCCTTAGATGCTGAGAAGAGGTAAAGATGAAAGAAGTACATAGAATGCTGGGGGACAGCAAATAAGGAATTTAGGAGATGGGGTGAGAGGGAGAAGAGAGATTACGGATAAGCATGACTCTCACCGCGCATTTGCTTCTGCTGTTATGGTAAGCTACAGCACCGACTATTCCCTGTTAGTTCCCCAGACAGGTACTGGGTCGGCCCAACACTGTTTAGCTTCTGGGTTCGGATGGTACCAGGCAGTTTCAGTGTGGTATGGCTGTAAATAGAATATTGAGAAAGCAGCGCTGGTAGGAGTAAGCTAGAGCGTGCTTCTGCTGTTGGCTAACTCCTAAGGGTCTCTCCCTGTTAACAGGTATGCATTGCAGGGAGGTAGAATCTGGTGATGTCAATGAGAGCGTCACTTAAAATAAGATAGTGGATAGGAAGGTGGTCGGATGTATTTGTCTAGACCCCACTTCTGCTGTCCACAATCATACACAGTATAGGATTGCGGATGAGAGAGATGGGGCAAGGCAGTCCTCCCATGAATAAGAAAAAGAAAAAGATGAATGTACCCTCAGTCCAATGAAGGATAGTGTTCTGGGTGTCAGGATTTAATTGTTCTGATCACCCGGTTCACCCCGGGGTTTGTTTAAACACTGTTTATTGAACAGAACATTTAAAGTTCGCTCCACAATTGGGTTCCTACAGAGGAGGTTCTGTTTGGGGGTAATAGTCACCCTGAGACAGTCTCCACACCCTGTGACAGTCTCTTAAGTTGTACAATAATAACCACCAGATTAACAGGAATAAATGCTGTTATGGGGGTAGATAGCAGACGGTACAGTGGTATCACAAGATGAAATTATTTGGCCTAAGATAAGGCAGCAAGCGATATAGGGTAACGTCTAGTACTTATCCACAGGTAGGTAACATAGCATATGGATAGATATTAGATATCCTGGAGTGACAATTGCCTGGCCAATCAGAAATAACGTAAAGATAAGGCACAACTTGGCAGTAATACTAGTAGGAAAGCCAATCAGAATGAGCTGTCCCGTCTGTTGCAGTCTGTGTGGATTAGAGCTATGACAGTTAAACACCAAACAATTGCAGATTATCTGATAACACTCAGTAATACCAGGTCAGACATTTGACAGTGGATAACCCTGTAGGTAGGTCACCCTAAATGAGCAGCACCGCTGGTGGCTGCCTGTGCACAATAAAGGCTGTGTTCGTTGAGACAAAAGAAATCAGAGCTCAGTGCTGTCACTGTACAAGGTGCAGGTATACTGCGTGGCCAGTACTGTGACTGGCTACTACTGTTAGGAGCGATGTTAGTTTACACAACACAATTCTACGTTTAGTGCTAACAGTGCTTAACATGCAGGTACGCTGTGTGGCCAGTGCTATGCCTGGCTTCTACTGTGAAGTGAGGGGATGCCTCAGCGTTCATGAGCCGGCCAGGTACCTGACGCTGGGACGGCGTGTCAATAGTATTCAGCCTGATGTGTGGGGATAACAAAGGATGTCCCCCTTCAAAGGGGGGAACTGGCAGGCAAAAGCCTGCTTTACCTGTCGGCTGGCGGGATGCAGCGGGTGTTGGTGCGGCGTGTCCGGGGTGAGGTAATGCAGAGGGTGTCCTCAGGGAGGTGTGTCCTGCGCGTCAGACACGTGTTTCGCTTGACGCTTGGTCACTGACGCGTGGTCAGGCTGAATACTATTGACACGCCGTCCCAGCGTCAGGTACCTGGCCGGCTCATGAACGCTGAGGCATCCCCTCACTTCACAGTAGAAGCCAGGCATAGCACTGGCCACACAGCGTACCTGCATGTTAAGCACTGTTAGCACTAAATGTAGAATTGTGTTGTGTAAACTAACATCGCTCCTAACAGTAGTAGCCAGTCACATTACTTGCCACGCAGCATACCTGCACCTTGTACAGTGACAGCACTGAGCTCTGATTTCTTTTGTCTCAACGAACACAGCCTTTATTGTGCACAGGCAGCCACCAGCGGTGCTGCTCATTTAGGGTGACCTACCTACAGGGTTATCCACTGTCAAATGTCTGACCAGGTATTACTGAGTGTTATCAGATAATCTGCAATTGTTTGGTGTTTAACTGTCATAGCTCTAATCCACACAGACTGCAACAGACGGGACAGCTCATTCTGATTGGCTTTCCTACTAGTATTACTGCCAAGTTGTGCCTTATCTTTACGTTATTTCTGATTGGCCAGGCAATTGTCACTCCAGGATATCTAATATCTATCCATATGCTATGTTACCTACCTGTGGATAAGTACTAGACGTTACCCTATATCGCTTGCTGCCTTATTTTAGGCCAAATAATTTCATCTTGTGATACCATTGTACCGTCTGCTATCTACCCCCATAACAGCATTTATTCCTGTTAATCTGGTGGTTATTATTGTACAACTTAAGAGACTGTCACAGGGTGTGGAGACTGTCTCAGGGTGACTATTACCCCCAAACAGAACCTCCTCTGTATGAACCCAATTGTGGAGCGAACTTTAAATGTTCTGTTCAATAAACAGTGTTTAAACAAACCCCGGGGTGAACCGGGTGATCAGAACAATTAAATCCTGACACCCAGAACACTATCCTTCATTGTACTGAGGGTACATTCATCTTTTTCTTTTTCTTATTCATGGGAGGACTGCCTTGCCCCCTCTCTCTCATCCGCAATCCTATACTGTGTATGATTGTGGACAGCAGAAGTGGGGTCTAGACAAATACATCCGACCACCTTCCTATTCACTATCTTATTTTAAGTGACTCTCTCATTGGCATCACCAGATTCTACCTCCCTGCAATGCATACCTGTTAACAGGGAGAGACCCTCAGGAGTTAGCCAACAGCAGAAGCACGCTCTAGCTTACTCCTACCAGCGCTGCTTTCTCAATATTCTATTTACAGCCATACCACACTGAAACCGCCTGGTACCATCCGAACCCAGAAGCTAAACAGTGTTGGGCCGACCCAGTACCTGTCTGGGGAACTAACAGGGAATAGTCGGTGCTGTAGCTTACCATAACAGCAGAAGCAAATGCGCGGTGAGAGTCATGCTTATCCGTAATCTCTCTTCTCCCTCTCACCCCATCTCCTAAATTCCTTATTTGCTGTCCCCCAGCATTCTATGTACTTCTTTCATCTTTACCTCTTCTCAGCATCTAAGGAGGTGTGTCCTGCGCCACCACAACTGTTATTTTCCTCCATGATAACAAATATCCGTTTGTCAATTTACTGTATTGCAAGAGGAACAGTTGATGCATAAAATAATTTTCGCTGTACGTTTTTATAAACCCACCATTAGTTTGGGTCTTCTCTGATTTATTCCTTCTAAGTGGAGGGATGAACCGAACCTTTATCTTAAATGTTGTATCATTAAAAGTTACATTTTAATATGTAGACATCATTACATTCGCATCATATATTTTTGTTAATTATTTATAAGTGTGCCCCAAAAAGCCTTGTCGGGTTCCCTTTTGAGTCACCTCCAGACTCTATTCTTTTCAGATCCAAGATGAAATGGCAGGAATGCATTCAGAGACACGGAGCAATACTGATGGTGACAATACCGGGGAGGAAAGATAGATTTTAGTATCATCAGCATACCGATGATACTGAAATCCATAAGAGTTAATTAGTTTGCCAAGAGAGGAGGTATGGATTGAGAAGAGCAGAGGACCTAAGACTGAGCCTTGTGGTACTCCAACTGACAGATGTATTGAAGAGAAGGTAGAATCGGAGAAGACTGAAAGAGTGATTAGATAGGTATGATGAGAACCAAGAAAGGGCTGTGTTCTGAAGACCTAGGGCCTTGATGGCTAACCTTGACACTCCAGCTGTTGTTCAACTACACAACCCAGCATGCTCTGCTTGAGTTTTACTATTTGGTTGTCAAGGACCTAGGGATTGTAGTGTTTGTATGAGTGGTCAACAGTGTCAAAGGCAGCAGAGAGATCTAGAAGAATAAGAAGTGAGAAATGGCCTTTAAATTTAGCAGTAGCCAGATAATTTACTACTTTAGCCAGTGCTGTCTCTGTGGAGTGTTGAGAGCGAAAGCCTGACTGAAGTGGGTCCCATAAGTCGTAGGCGTTAAGAAAGTGTGTGAGGTGAGTGTAGGAAAGTTTCTCAAGTAGCTTGTAGAGGCATGGCAGCTGAGATATAGGATGGTAGTTAGAGTGACAGTTTGGATCAGAATTGTGTTTATTTCGAATGGGAGTAATAGATACCATTAGAGAGAGAGTGAGGGGTTACAGATTTTAGTTGAGTTTGGGATAAGCACAGGAGTCAGAGATTTACTGACTTGTAAGGGTATAGAATCAAGAGGGGAGTTAGTGGAGTAGGAGCATGAGAAGAGTGTTGATACTTCATTTTCACTTGTGAGGTCAAATGAGAAGAAAGTGGCAAAGGGCTCAGCAAAGGAAGTAAGCAAGTCACTGGCTATTCATCTTGGATTTTATCAATCTTTTCCTTGAAGAAGGAAGCAAGCTCTTGCACAGTGATGTTAGCTGGTGGCTGAATGAGGGTAAGAAGTGATTTAAATGTATTAAAAAGTCACTTGTGGTTGGTCGCATGTGAAGAGATGAGAGAATGAAAATATTTTTATTTAGCAGTGTCCAGGCCATTACGATAGGAGTGGTAGGTAGTCTTAAATTTGAAAAAGTGACTCGAATTTTGAGATGTATGCCACTAACGTTCAAATCTATAGTACATGATAGTTGTTGCAGGTGTCTTGTTAATTTAGAGAGCAAAGGTTGGCATCTAAGCCTATGTGGATTGTGAGGAGTACCTAGAGCAGCTTAATCAAGGGCAGTTTGTAGAGTCTGGTTCAGGTGGGATACAGCTATCTCAGGACAGGAAAGTGTAGAAATGGGTGAGAGCAGTTGTTGAAAATCAATAGCATTAGTATTTCTCTGGGTTAGAGGAGGTTTGCATGCTTTTGGTATTATAGAGTTTGGAGAAATGGAGGAGGTTGAGAAGGTGACAAGGTTGTGATCCAAGAAAGGGAATGGAGCGTTAGTGATTTCAGAAACAGTAAATAGCCTAGTGAATACAAGATCAAGGCAGTGAGACCAAGAGAGGCGGTTAAAGAGAGGAGTTTAGAGGCATGAGGAGAAAGTGGGCTGTCACTAGCAATATTGAAATCACCCATGATGATGGTGGAGATGTCAGAAGATAAGAAGTGTGGGAGCCAGGCAGAGAAATCTTCCAGAAATAGTTTTTTGGGGAGCCCAGGTGGGCAATTGTTAGCTGCAACAAGCAGAGAGAAAGGGGTGAAAACTCTGAT
This sequence comes from Crinia signifera, assembly GCF_055691185.1. Classification (NCBI taxonomy): domain Eukaryota; kingdom Metazoa; phylum Chordata; class Amphibia; order Anura; family Myobatrachidae; genus Crinia; species Crinia signifera. The sequence continues at coordinate 481,120 of NW_028142774.1, read as the reverse complement.
AGAGTGAACTTCAAATAATGTTAATGTGAGTGATGAAACCAGTGGTAGGAATGTGTGTGTGCAAAACTGGAACGGTAATTTATCTAGCCCACCTCCTTTTACTGTTACCAGGCCCGGAGGTGTGTGTGTGAATTCAAGCGGTACAGGATCCTCCATTGTCACGGGGGTACGTGAAATGCGAGAGCGGGGTCGAGAGTGTCCGCTGGGGAGTGGAATTGCCGGAAGGGGGTCAGGGGGGTCTGCATATTGTGGGAGGGGGGTGCAGGGATCCGTGATTAGCGGGAGGCGAATGGGGTCCGCAAATTGTGGGAGGGGGCGGGGGGCTTGAATCGTGGGAAGGGGGGGTCGTCGGAGGTCAGTGAATTGGGTAGGGGGGGTTGTGGAGGTCCGTGAATTGCGGGAGGGGTGCAGGGGGTGCCGTGAATCAAGGGGGGGTGGCGTAGGGTCCGTGAATCGCGGGAGGGGGGTCATGGGGGGCTGCGAATCGCAGGAGGGGGGTGTGGGGGGTGCCGTGATTTGCGTGATGGGGGCGTGAACCGTGGGAGGGGGGGCGCGAATCACAGGAGGGGGTCTGCAAATTGCGGGAGGGGGCGATGGAGGTGCAGATTGGGTCCTCAAATCGCGGGAAGGGGGCGCTACGGGGAGTTCCGTGAATCGTAGAGGGGGTGGGGGACCGCAAATCGTGGGGAGGGGGACGCGAAATGCGGGAGGGGTGGTCGCAAATCGCAGGAGGGGGTGCCGTGAATCACGGGAGGGAGCGGTGGTCCGCAAATCGCGGAAGGGGGGGTCGCGGGGGGGCCCGCGAATTGAGGGAAGGGGAGTTGCGGGGGGCCGCGGGGGGGGTGTGTGCGAATTGCGGGAGGGGGGGCGCGGGGGTTCCGCTAATTTGCGGGAGGGGGGTCACTGAGGTCCCGCGACTCGCGGGAGTCCGGGGGATGGGTGCTGGCAGAGGGTAGGGGGGTGCGGGAATAATGGTGGATGGTGGCTGTGGAGTAATGGTGGATGGTGGTTGTGTACTATAGCCTATCTATCTATATATAATCCAAGTATCCTGAGACCTATGGCAGGGTCCACAAGTAGCAGGCAGCACTCAGTCGGCTTAGGTATTAAACCATATTTTTGGTCACATAAATTATACATACAGCATCATTGTCGACGTTTCAAGACCTAAGAGGTCTTTTCTTCAGGACATGTGCTGAAAGTGCAATAGTGCTTTTGCACAGCACTATATCTAAACACAAAAAACCCGTGAGTTAGACAAACACGTGCAAGTGAATCTGCACTCATCAGCCTGGAAGCTGCGCATGGGACGTACATGACAATGATCCAAAACACAAGGCCAAGTTGACCTGTCATTGGTTACAGCAGAATAAATTGAAGTTTCTGGAGTGACCATCTCAGTCTTCTGACCTCAATATCATTGAGCCACTCGGGGGAGATCTCAAACGTGCAGTTCATGCAAGACACCCCAAGAATTTACAGGAACTGGAGACTTGTTCCCAAGAAGAATGGGCAGCTTTACCATCTGAGAAAATAAATAGCCTTATCCACAACTACCACAAAATACTACAAGCTGTCATTGATGTTAAAGATGGCAATACAATAAGAACGTGGGTATTTAAACTTTTGATCAATGGACAGTACTACATAATGGCATGTATTCAATGCCGCAGCGAGCGGCCGGCGAGGGGGTTAAACAGCGAGGATTGCTGAAAACCAGCGATCCTCGCTGTTTAACCCCCGCACCGGCTGCTCGCACTATTAAACCTGCTGGGGAAGTCCTCGCCATCACAGGACGGCGAGATTTCCCCAAAACAGCGAGACCCGTGGCTGCTACAGAAAACTTGCAGGTTTAGCCGCGGGTCTCGCTGCTTCTGGAGCCGCATCCGCCAATTCCCCCTCGCTCAAAAAACGGAGCAAGGGGGAATTGGCGGATGCGGAGGCTGTGTTGAATACTGTCAGGGTGAGTGGTGACAGCGAGCAGGAAGCCCTGCTCGCTGTCACCACTCGCAAACAGCATTGAATTCATACCATAGAGTTAGAGCTTTAAAGTTAAAATACAGTAACAAAGATCCAGGCTGTCCCTATTGATTTAACTATGCAGTTAGGAACAACTTCTTTCCAAATTCCAAATCTATCACTGAATTAACAAATAAAAAATAATTGTAATCCGCAAAATGATATAAATAAATGCATAATGAGCTGCAGAGCAGCAGAATAAATCTTTCAGTGAGCAGAGACGAGATCAGTGGTTTTCCCTCACATGTATAATTTCATTAGTCACTGGGCCTGATTCAGACCCTACTGAGGCCGCAACTGCTTCTTTTTGTTCAGAGTGACAGCGCCTTTCTGCTAACGCTGCAGCTTTATGGGGTTCAGGGCCGGCGCTACCCGCTCAGCACAGCCTGCAAAGCAGGTAGGCGCCGACCCTTGAAGGCGCTTCCTCCCCCCAGAGACTATACAGTAGCTGCCGGCTGCCGCAGCCTGCGCCTGTCAAAATATTTGACAGGCAGCGGCGGCGCCAGCAGCAGGGTAGACACGGGACTGGACATGGGAGTGGGGGCATTTAATTCAATTTCGGCACTCGGCCGTCTGTAGCCTGCCGCTTAACTAGTGCTGTCCCCCACTGCTGTGTGACGCTGCCCGACTCCACGGCACGCACACATGCATGTAGGGGGAAGAGCCGAGCTGTCAGGCAGTCAAATAGTCTGAAGCAGGTTCCCTCGAGGTGCGGGACACACTACGGAAGACAGGACAGACAGAGGCCAAGCTGGGAGACACAGTCTGTGTGACAGTTTAACAAAGGTGCGTGACACGCTCAGCATGCCCCCATCCCCACACACACATCGGGAACCTGCAGAGCAGCTGGTCATTGGAGCCCTCCTCCCCACACAGTGGGTATCACACTGCACCCCCCCTCCCCGCACAACATGCGTCCGGCCAACCCCACACACAGTAGGTACCTGGCTTGCCTGCAGAGTTGTCATGCTGCAACCCCCTCCCTGAAAAGCAGGAATCCCGCCGAACCCCGTCCCCACAGAGTGAGCAGCCCACAGCACCTCCCCCCCCCACCCTCCCTACACAAACAGCGCAGGGCTGCAAAGCGGGAGGCCTGTGGAACCCCCGGAGCGTCGGACAAAAAGTGTGTGTGCTGAGAGTATGAGCTCAGCCAGCGGGGGCAGTACATGTGGAGTGGATTATGGGGTAAGCCTGGGCACGCCGTAGCGTAGAAGTGTGCATGCTGCGGGAGCCGGGCAGTGATCTGCTGGTGGAGGAGCCTGGAGACCAGCAGACTCTGTCCCCTGTCAGTGCATGGCCAGCAATTGGATGTGGTTGTGCCTGCTTGGCACTTTCTCCCCTCTATGGTGGTTATGAGCCCATGCACTGCACTACTGTGTCTGACACTGGGGGATGAGATGTAGGAGGAGAAGGAGGATGGGCTCAGCCCATCCCAGTCAGCCCGAGGTCAGAAAATAATGATGGATTATAAGGGGTGGGGGGAGAAATCATTCAATATATTATTGAAGGGATGGGGCTGATAGGGATAATTAAATCTACAGTATTTGATAAGGAGTGCCTTAATAAGCACAGAGCCTACCTGCTAACTGACCAGTGACTATATAATAATAAGCACCTACCTGCTAACACACCAATGATTATATAATAATAAGCACAGAGCCTACCCTCACCCACCCACACCATTGCCACACCCACCCACATCACTTGCCACAGCACCTCATGCAGCACCCCCACATCCACCTGTCAAACACCACCCCCGCCCCTCCTACACCCGCCCCTCCCCCACCCACGGCACACCAGGCTTTCACCCATCCAGAGCATGCCCACACCCATCCCCAAACCATATTTCATGCAATAAAGGTGTTCACAGGTTAAGGGGGCAGAGCCCCTTACGACGGTGAGAAGAGCGCCCGCAGGACTCGATGAATCACCTAGTACAGGGGTGGCCAACCAATCGGAGGCAATGAGCCAAAAAATAATATATCGTAAGACAAAGAGCCGGAATCATACAAAAATGGGAGTGGCCTAGTTCCCTCAAAGCCACGCCCCATTTAGGGTGCCGGAATAATATATTCTTATTCCCACATTATTTATAAGCCCACCACCACTTTAAATGCAAATACTTATTCAATACAGAAGCAAAGCAGCAGAAGAGATGGCATCATATATGAAAAGTTTAATCATAGGCAGCACACACACATGTTTTATGTGTATATATATACAAAGAAGATCAGGGTGCGCTAAGGTAAATTACACAACTTTCTCATTAAAACATAAATATTTAATAAAAAGCCTCTGATAAGGCTTAGAATAAATCAAATCAAAAAGAGTTACACAGCCATTTCATAGAATAATTTAACAATCCACAGTATGGAACAGGCCCAACGCGTTTCGTCACCCACGTGACTTCATCAGGGGCGCTTTGGATGTTGATTGAAATAAGGTGCGATAGCACTTCTAGGGGTGTATCCAATTGGTCAAACCATAGATATTGTATTCAAGCAAGACCCATACAGATATATATCTTCTTGGAGCGTCTCTAAATGACCAAATAAATAGCTGTGTACTTCAGCTAAAGTTGCACAGATGTAAATAGATCGCCAAATATCGGAACAAAAAATGCAATAGTCCAGGCGTATGTCACCAAGGATCACGTTTCTCACACCTTTTATATCGGTGTTAACATCAAGGACCAATGAGCAGCTTCAAAAAAATATAAGGCTGGGAGGCCAGAAGTTCACTCTAGTGGATCCAAATGCAGTTGGATCCACTAGAGTGAACTTCTGGCCTCCCAGCCTTATATTTTTTTGAAGCTGCTCATTGGTCCTTGATGTTAACACCGATATAAAAGGTGTGAGAAACGTGATCCTTGGTGACATACGCCTGGACTATTGCATTTTTTGTTCCGATATTTGGCGATCTATTTACATCTGTGCAACTTTAGCTGAAGTACACAGCTATTTATTTGGTCATTTAGAGACGCTCCAAGAAGATATATATCTGTATGGGTCTTGCTTGAATACAATATCTATGGTTTGACCAATTGGATACACCCCTAGAAGTGCTATCGCACCTTATTTCAATCAACATCCAAAGCGCCCCTGATGAAGTCACGTGGGTGACGAAACGCGTTGGGCCTGTTCCATACTGTGGATTGTTAAATTATTCTATGAAATGGCTGTGTAACTCTTTTTGATTTGATTTATTCTAAGCCTTATCAGAGGCTTTTTATTAAATATTTATGTTTTAATGAGAAAGTTGTGTAATTTACCTTAGCGCACCCTGATCTTCTTTGTATTTCTGTCCGTCCCGGGTCTCAGCTAACAGGGATCCTTCAGAGGTGCAGCTTTGGGCTAATAGGGCGCGGTGTTGGGTACCCCTTGCCTTTCTTATATATATATATATATATATATACACACACAGGATTGGCACTCAAATATGACAACTCTAATCAGCATGCCCGGGTGTCTACTAAAATAGACAAGAAAGACAAGAAAGCAGCAGAGGCACTCCTGGGACTTGTAGTACAAAGAAATGATGACAGACACTGGCAGACATTTCTTTGTACTACAAGTCCCAGAAGTGCCTCTGCTGCTTTCTTAAAATATATATATATATATATATATATATATATATATATATATATATATATAAATAAAATGACAATGTTTAACTGCCTTGATTGGCCGACGCTTACCAGGGACTGGGCACGCAGGCAGGAAGGCTCAGGAGAAGGCATTGGCTGCAGGAGCAGCATGTTGGTGCTGGAGACCTTGTGTCAGCGTCCTCCAATCACGACGGCACATGCGCCGCCCACCGGAAAGAGCCTGGACTCCTTTGAAGCTGCTTGCGTACAAGCGGGTCCCACTGCACGGGACTCGCTTGGATGCTATCTGTGGCTCCAGCCTGTGGGCATATTCCCGGTGGGGGAGTGAGCTTGGGAGCCGCAGCTCGTTGAGAGAAGAGCCGCATGCGGCTCGCGAGCCGCGGGTTGGCCTCCCCTGACCTAGTATATATATACAGACACACAGGGAAGTTGACAGATTGCATGTTGTAAAGATGAAATGGGGGATTGGGTGGACAATACTCAGGGCATTATGCATAACTGTCACTACTCTGGCCATTATGCATAAGCAGCGCTGCTCTGGGTATTATATAATAATAAGCACAGAGCCTACCCTCACCCACCCACATCATTGCCACACCCACCCACCACACCTGCCACTGCTCTACTCTGGCCATTATGAATAAGCAGTGCTGCTCTGGGCATTATGTGAAAGCTGCTCTACTCTGGCCATTATGCATAAGCACTGCTATTGTTGGCATCAATGTGTATGCAGCGCTACTCTGGCCATTACGTGTAAGCAGAACTAGCCTGGGCAGTGCGTGTAAGCAGCATTACTGTTTCCGTTATATGTAAGCTGCACTACTCTTTTTATTTTGTGTATAGGGCACTACTATGGGCATTCTGTGTATGGGGCATTATGTGTAAGCAGCCTTCCTGTGTGCGTTATATGTGAATGGCATTACTGTGTGCATTATGTGTATGGGGCATAATGTGTAAGCAGTATTATATGTAAGCAGCATTATTGTGGGCATTATATGTAACCTGCATTCCTCTAGTCTAGGCATTATGTATAAGCAACTGGTACTATGGGCATTATGTGTAACCTGCATTACTCTGGGCATTATGTGTAAGTGGTAGTATTGTTGGCATTATGTGTAAGCCGCATTACTGTGGGCAATAGGTGTAACATAGTACTCTAGGTACTATGTGTAGACGGCAATACTGTGAGCATTAGGCGTGACCTGCATTATGTGTAGTACTGTATGGAAGATAGGGCGCAAATTTAGAGTTTGCAGGGAGGCGCCGAACACCCTAGCACCGGCCCTGATGGGGTTACTATTCATACTCTTCTGGTGCTGGAAAGAGGGGTTTTGAGCAGCGCTGGGCTTCACTGAGATAATCACAATTGTAAAATGAATTAAACAATTTATTGTGTACACAAATAGCAGACAATTAATCCTGCATATTTGAGGGGAAAAGGAAAATTTCTCTGCAAGGAATCTGATCTCCAAAGAGGCCTATAAAGTCTCCAATCACTTATTGGTATGTACAGTTCATCACAAAACTTGGAGTGAAGGATATAAAATAGTTCCAGAATATTACCCAGCTTTAGGAATTAGGTTACCCTGGTCTGCCAATGTGCAGTCCGTCTTGGGTGGTCCACAGTGTGCAAATAGCACTTCGCTGGCAAGAGTGGAGACGGCAGGGTCCTGTGCTGTTGATAAAGTGCCGGTCCAGAACTAAGATGAAGAAATGGCTCAACGTGTTTCGGCGCCCAAATGGCACCTTCGTCAGGAGCAGTGCTCACAAAGTGGGGCAGATGTATTAAGCGTGGAGAAGAGATAAACTGAAGATAAAGTGGAGATATAGTAAAAGGAGATAAAGCACCAGCCAATCAGCTCTCAACTGTCATTTTCAAACACAGCTGATTGGCTGGTGCTTTATCTCCTTTCACTTTATCTCCACTTTATCTGCTTTATCTCCTTTCACTTTATCTCCACTTTATCTCCAGTTTATCTCTTCTCCATGCTTAATTCATCTTCCCCACTATGTGCTATACATACCAATAAGTGATTGGAGACTCTATAGGCCTCTTTGGAGATCAGATTCCTTGTGGAGAAATTTTCCTTTTCCCCTCAAATATGCAGGATTCATCAGTTGCAACCGTGACCTATTTTACTGATTTTATTTATTCTGGGGTTTTTTTTATATCTTGTCTGTTATTTCTGTACATATGGATAGTGGTACCATTACCCTAAATTGGGTCTACGATTAACCAGCAAGAAGCCACATGATAATGGCTCCTTACTTGATATAGCCAAACTAAGAGCTGTTATTTCTGTACACAATAAATTGTTTAATTAATTTTACAATTGTGATTCTCAGTGAAGCCCAGCACTGCTCAAAACCCCTCTTTTCTCAATTTTTGCTCACCTCAAAGGGTTCCCACAATTCCCTCTAGAGCAGCAGCTAAAGACAGTGCCTACAGATACGTACCCCCCCCCCCCCTTTTTTTTTCTCTCCAGTATCTTCTGGTGCTGCGCTAATCTTTATTAAATATAATAGAACAATACACGTTGTAGTCAGGGCTGCCAAGGCAACGCCTGAGCCCCGGTACAAAAGCTTCCCTTGCCCCCCTGGAGGGGGTTTGACCATTCCCTTGCCCCCCTGGAGGGGGTTTGACCACAGCACTTTTGGAGTATGTTTAACACATAGGAGGGCATATTTATAGTGGTGAAAGAGGACATTTTGAAGTGGGGGTATGGAAAGTGAACGCTGTTGTCATGCACACACCAAAGGCATGTGCTAATCAATAAGGGGCATGACCTGAGTGTAGAGTACCACACCATATACCCCTTACGCCGGTGGTTCCCAAACTGTATGCCTAGGCACCCTGGGGTGCCTCAAGACACTTGCAGGGGTGCCTCGGATTGGTGGTCTAGGACAAATTCATAATACTTATAGGAAAAGTAATAGGCAAAACCAGTCTTGGTCACCACCAATTATGAAATACTGTATGTGGGCAAACAAAAGCAAATCTACATAATTGATCCTAACTATGACATACAGTATAAACACAATTTTACTTAATTTAATATTGTTCTAAATTTATCAACAAGAAACTTTTGTGCTAGGGGTGCCGTGAAAAATATTTTGATACACTAGGGTGCTGTGGTTCTAAAAGGTTTGTGAACCACTGCCTTACACACATTATGCAACACAATAGTAGTGCCTTACACATTCTCTTAAACGGAATGAGTCAAAATTCACACAGAATGAGCCAAAACTACCATTATGCCACACAAATTGAGCCAAAATTGAAACTATGTCACATGGATTGAGACAAAATTCACATTATGCCACACATATTGAGCCAAAATTCCCATTATGAGAAACGGAAATTCAGGGACAGTGAGAGGGATTGCAGGGAAAGACACGTCTGGGACAAAAGTGTAGAGGGAGGGATGGGGGACAAGGATGAATGTAGAGAGGGAGGGATCAGCCGCTACAAAGCTCACCCCTTTCTTCCCGATCCTGCTGCCCCACATGTGCACCCACAATCCGATTTTTTTTTGTTGTAAAATATACCTCCCCCCCTTCTCGACAGCCCTGGTTTTACTCCCTTCACTGCACATGCCTTTCACGGACATAACATCATCATTGCCAAATGATCCCATTCTCTGCAACCACCCCTTCCCCCAGTGACCCCTCTGACTGACACATGGATTGAATGAGATGTGAAATTCAGACACAAATAGATGACCATTGGATGAGATGTTGGAGATCGGAATCGCAATGCTGGCATTTTGCAGAAAAGAATCACAACAGGAGTATAGTAAGTATACTTACCTTCCTCCTGCCTTACCCTCCCCTAACCCTCCCTACTTGAAGCCTAACCCTGCCCATTAGTGCCTAACCCTCATACCTCGCAGCCTAACCCAAATTCCCCTTTTAAATGACTAACCTTAATCCTCCATCTCCGCAGCCTAAACCTAACCCTCCCTGCTAGCAGCCTAACAATAAAACCGCCACCCGTCCCCTCCTGTGCTAGGGCTGGTAATGCTGTACCTTGATATCTCAATTTGCTGCTGGGAAGCTATTTTGGAGTTAAGTATAACTCTAGATGCTTAGATTGAGGTGAGAGTAACTATGGGTGCTGCAGCAGATGGAGCCAATACATACCTCCCATCTGTCCCATTTACAGCAGGAATGTCCTGGTTTTTGGGGATGTTCCCATAGCCTACATGGGACCAGCAGTGTCCCGTGGCGAGGGGGTCAGTTGGGAGTCCCCGCTGCCACACGCTTGTCAGCAAGGAATAGACGCTGTGTGCATGCAGCATCTATTCCCCGCAGGCAGAGGGGGGCAGTGGTTGCAAAATGGGGGCGTGGCCTCTCAGGGTGACGCATTTGAGGACACTCCACCTCACCACGCCCTTAAAATTTTAGCTGTGCTCATGCAAAGGCACCGCTGGGCTACCAATGAAAGTTGGAAGGTATGCCAATAGAGTAGAGATTGTCTCGAGGATTGGTTATTGTTGTGGCGACATTGTTTTTCTTTGTGTTGGGAGGATAAGCTTGTTAGGGGGGCAACAACCATTAACATGCCTCCAGGTATCTGGTCTGAGCTTATGCTACTGATGCATAGGATTGTGATAACACTCATATGCTCAAGTCACAAACTTCAACCTGGCAGAACAGACCCTCTTTCAAGTAACACTGTAGGAGCTTCTGCTAGAGGGAATACAAAGACAGAATATTACACAAAAATGTGTTTTGTTCCCTTCCTTTATTTTTAACTAGTTAAAAGCCATTCAAAATGATGCCTTAGTCCCTATCTGCTCCAACCTCCAATCTCTGTCTTCGCAGCTCCTTCTGTTCATATCCAGGAAGTTTAAAACATATCATTTTGGTTTCACTTTCTGTTAATGAGTAATTTGGTCTAATGAGTGGAGTCTAGTGGTCACTGGCGGTACTTCATCTAAAAAAGGTGAGGATTTAGTCTTTTTTATATATAGATAAGGCAAGTCATCAGAGCAGACAGGTTTTCTTGTATTTATTTGTAATCTTTTTGTTTTAGTTTATTTCTTGTATTTTGTATTTAATACTACTCACCCACTACCCTGGTGGTCTTTCCACCTCTCCCTGAGCATTATTTCCCATTATTATGTGTCTCCCAACAGTTCAGGGAGAGTGGACCTGTATGATTTGTGTGTGGGATTACACTACGTTATAGCACTGATGCTACACAGAGGATTGGGTACATATAATTATAAGAGAAGACAGTGCCATAGATGCATTGCCACAGGCACTGGGACAGTTCCTGTCAATGTGCAGCAATGGCTCCTAAAAGTTCAAAACAATTTTACAACTCGGCAACTCCTATTAAAAGTAAACACAGTGGAAGAATATTAAACAAAGATTCAGCTCCTGGAGCATCTGACTGTATTAGTAACTGAGACAATACAGAAGCTTGCCAGTTATAAGTCTTGGGGCGGGATGTATTAATATACATCGCCGCCCTTCGCATGGCAGCTGCCGCATATGTACTAACATATGCGGCCAGCATCGGGTTGCGGTGATGGATACCCCCGCGATACCTGTGATGTGGGCTGCGGGGGTCTCCGTAACCTCCTGGCGGCTGCCAGCATCCCCCTGCGTCTCCTCCTCCCCCCTGAAGCCAGATGTCCTCCCGGCTGTGACACCAGGGGGAGGAGGAGATCAAAGGAGGACTGGAGGGGGGAGGGCGTGCGGTCGGCGTACGGCTTGCGGCGAAAGAAGCCCATAGGCTTCTATAGGGTATCGCCTCCCAGAGGGTGGCGATACCCTGCCTTGCGAAAACGGGGCGGATGGTTATTGATACATAGGAAAATGCGGTAAAACGGGGGTTTTACCGCATTTTCCCTGTAGTACATCTCGCCCTTTGAATGATAAATGAATCAACTAGACAAACTGAATAGAGCAACATCTGCTGCTCCAACTTTGCAGCAATAACCAGTATTGTGCAGCATCTACACAGCTAGGAAAATGTTTATAGTTTCTGATTTTATTTTCAGTTTATTTTTCCAGAAATAATATGAAATAGTTTTGTTTAGCATTTTATAAAGACCACCAGCATATCAAGCATTAAAATACAGAGCAGCCATGCTGTGGGGACACCTAGCGGTATCCATAAAAATCTCATCTATTGCATCAAATTGGACCTGGATGCCCTGAAACATACTGACCATATAAGAAGGCGAGGAACATTAGCTACTGAAATGTTTTTCTTCTGATCGCATGCACATAAAACAAAGATGGTAGTTGGGTGCTTGATACAAATAGCATTCTTAGAACACTCTTCCAACATTAACTTCTTACATCAAAAAGCAGTCTGCACATTCAACACTTCCATATGAGCAGTACGGATGGTGTAATGGTGAGCATTACTGCCTCACAGCACTGAGGTCATGGGTTCAAAACCCACCATGGCCCTAACTGTGCAGAGTTTGTATATTCTCCCCATGCTTGCATGGGTTTCCTCTGGGTACTCCGGTTTCCTCCCACAATCCAAAAATATACTGGTAGGTTATTTGGCTCCCAAAAAATTAACCCTAGAATGTCTGTGTGTGCATGTACATGTGGTAGGGAATTTAGATTGTAAGCTCCACTGGGGCAGGGACTGAAGTGAATGGTCCAATTTTCTCTGTAAAGCACTGTGGAATATGTGTGCGCTATATAAGAAACTATTAATAAATAAATATATGAGTCACAAATATCATGTGATGAGCGTGCAATGAAATTATTTACCACAATGTATGATTATTCAAGACAAGATATTGTATATTTGAGGAGGACTTCACTGCCATTGAGGACAACTTTGGCGCTCTGAGACTCTTATGCTAGGTACACACCAGGACGACTAGGGCACGATTCTGTCAATTTAGATCCGATTCCGACCGGTTGTATGCAGATTGTGTGTACTATCGTGTGTTTTTGCCATTTATTTGATCCGATTCCGATCCAATGCGCGTTCACGCCGCTCGTTTGGTCGCATCTTTGGTCCTACGTGCTGCAGGTAGGATCCGTCAATCCCAGGCCGACCGACCGTCAATCGTATGCAGATCGTGAGTGTTTTTTGCCGCCTCCGTCGTCCGTCCGTCGGTGCGTCCGTCGTTTGATCCAGCCTATTTGAGTGGCATTTCCTAAACACTCCCCCGGCGCCATGTTTTTCCACATAGCAAACAGCGCTGGCGCAGCAGTTGGACTCTCCTTCTTGTCTCATCTCCCAGAACAACAACCTGGTATGTTTGCACTCCCAATGCTCTTCTATGCATGCCCACTGTTGCCACCAATGTATATAGTGTGTATAAAGCACTGGTTTGGCAACCGTGCACCCGACCATGTCACTGTTTTTTTTGGGTGGGCCCCATGTGTGTGTGTATACATATAACCAGTGTCCACCATTGCAGTATTCCAAGCACTCCTCTCTGCTAGGCCCCATTCACCTGTGTGTGTGTGTGTGTTTGTGTATATATAGATATATATACATAAACCATTGTCCACCATTGCAGTATTCCATGCACTCCTCTCTGCTAGGCCCCATTCACCTGTGTGTGTGTGTGTGTGTTTGTGTATATATAGATATATATACATAAACCATTGTCCACCATTGCAGTATTCCATGCACTCCTCTCTGCTAGGCCCCATTCACCTGTGTGTGTGTGTTTGTGTATATATAGATATATATACATAAACCATTGTCCACCATTGCAGTATTCCATGCACTCCTCTCTGCTAGGCCCCATTCACCTGTGTGTGTGAATAGCAATCTGCACAATAAAATGTATAGTGGTTTTCATAAAAGTTTATTAACATTTTAAATACTTAAAACATAAGAACTAGGTAACTGGTGTAACTATAAAAATTTAAATATGAAACAAAACATGGGTATAACTATAACTATAAAAATTTAAATATGAAACAAAACAAACAACTAAAATGGTTTTATCTTTTTACAGTCCCAATGTCCAACGCAAAGGAACAAGAGTTTTTGGAAGGGTTTATTGAAAAATATCGTACACACGAATGCCTGTGGAGAACCAAATCCAAGGAGTATTCAAACAAAATGAAAAGAAACCAAGCCTTGGAGGAGTTGGCACGCTACAGTCTTCCATTTCATCCAGAGGCCAATGTTGAATGGGTGAGGAAACGCATCCAGAATATGCGCACGGTGTTCTTAAAGGAACACAAGAAGATGGAGGCTGCAAAGAAGTCTGGTGCTGGAGTCGACGAGATGTATCAAACATCGCTCTGGTACTATGACCGGTTGACATTCACCCTCAGCCAGGAGTCGATGAGGACAGGAGTAGTCCTTATGGTAGAACATGAAAACCAAGAAGTCACGGCGCAGGAGGAGGAGGAGAATTCGCAGTCTGCATCGGTGAGTCTATTTTTTTGGCTATCTAATTGATTCCTCCTGCCAATCCACAGCGCCCTCCCCATTAAAGTAGGCCATGTACTCTTCCCTCACCTGTTTGGCTCGTGCACTCCCTGTGTAGCGTTGTGTTGGGGTTTGCAAGGAGGATATCTGCACTACCTCCTCTGGCAGTTCTTGGTCTTCTTGGAGTGCTGTGCCTGTAGCCCTTTGCTGTGTGGCTTTTCTGCGGAGCAAATTGTGCAGGACACAGCACGCCGTGACAACCCAGTCAATTTTGTCCACCCTCAGGTTAATGGCAGTGTGGAAAATGCGAAACCGGCTTGCCAGGATGCCAAAAGCATTTTCCACAACACGCCGTGCCCTGGATAGCCTGTAGTTAAAGATCCTTTTGTCATGGTTCAACCCCCTTTGCGCATATGGCTTCATGACATGCTCGTGCAGGCCAAAAGCCTCGTCAGCCACAAAAACAAAGTTAAGCCCCTGTTTAGTTTCCTGGACAGACGGCAAGTGAAGGGTGTTCGCTATGAGCCTTTCGTAGAACTTTGTGTCCTTGAAAGTGCCACCATCCGATGCACGGCCATTCCTTCCTACATCCAGGAAGATAAACTCATAGTTCGCATTAACAACAGCCATTAGTACAATGCTAAAATAGCCCTTGTAATTAAAATAGTAGGAACCACTATTGATAGGCTGGGCTATGCGGACATGTTTGCCATCAATGGCTCCACCGCAATTTGGGAAGTTCCATCGCTGTTCAAACTCCTCTGCGATGACTTTCCATTCATTCACGCTGGTAGGGAACTGAAATTAGAAGTAAATAGAATTGATTAGTAAACATGTTCAATTTTTTTACAGCTTGGTGACTACCCACCTGCAACCCCAGACCTATCTGTCCTATCTGAGAATGCATGCACATCGAACGAAGTTCCTACTCCGGCACGCACTCCGCCACCCACCCTGGAACCCACTCCACCACTCCCCCGTGCCAAAAAAATGCGTGGCAAAGGAAAAAAAGGAGAAGCAGCGGCACATGAAGAATTTATGATGCGGGCACATCAAGTCCTGCAAAGAAACCCGGACAAACATGACAACTACTTCACTTATGTGGCAGAGTGTGTTCGCAACATGGCTCCTGACCAGCAACTTACTTTTGAAAAGTTATGCATGGAGTTGGTGTATAATGGCAGTTTAGGGTATCTCAACAGTGGCACTAAAATAGTTGGCATTGGTAGTGCACCAGACACACCACTGTCATTAGAATCACCAGTGCCTACTCCGCCTGCCACCGTAGCAGGCCAGTCGAGCACAATTCCAACACATACCCAGTCAACACCTACACAGCCTTCTCAACCCCCCAAGTACCGTCAATTCTACAGTTCTTTACTGATAGAAGATCCAGAGTGTCCTGTTTTTGAGGATCTGTCTTAAAAAATAGGCTACTTTATCATTTACCATCGACATGGTCTCAGCTGCAGGTATGTGATGGCCACTGCTCACATGGCGTATGGCGCACATCAATGGGGCCGGGACCATTGCATCTGCGCCATGCGCCATGTGGGCCGCAGCCTTTACTTATCTGCAGCAGACATCCTCTGCCACACAAGGGCCACAGTGTGTATTTTTGTTTATTTATATGCTGCTACCTGTACCTGCATTACCAGAGGGAGAACAGGATTCTCCTCAATCTGGATAGCAAACTCCATTTATTGTCCTTTTGTCTTTGCCAATAGTATGGGGTACTGTGCGGCAGACATGGTCTCAGCTGCAGGTATGTGATGGCCACTGCTCACATGGCGTATGGCGCACATCAATGGGGCCGGGACCATTGCATCTGCGCCATGCGCCATGTGGGCCGCAGCCTTTACATATCTGCAGCAGACATCCTCTGCCGCACAGTACCTATCCCTACTGTTGTAAGGGCATGTTCCAGAAGTTACCAGAGTGTGTTTTTTTTGTTTATTTATATGCTGCTACCTGTACCTGCATTACCAGAGGGAGAACAGGATTCTCCTCAATCTGGATAGCAAACTCCATTTATTGTCCTTTTGTCTTTGCCAATAGTATGGGGTACTGTGCGGCAGACATGGTCTCAGCTGCAGGTATGTGATGGCCACTGCTCACATGGCGTATGGCGCACATCAATGGGGCCGGGACCATTGCATCTGCGCCATGCGCCATGTGGGCCGCAGCCTTTACATATCTGCAGCAGACATCCTCTGCCACACAGTACCTTATCCCTACTGTTGTAAGGGCCTGTTTCAGAAGTTACCAGAGTGTCTTTTTTTTCTTTTTATATGCTGCTACCTGTACCTGCATTACCAGAGGGAGAACAGGATTCTCCTCAATCTGGAGAGCAAACTCCATTTATTACCCTTTTGTCTTTGCCAATAGTATGGGGTACTGTGCGGCAGACATGGTCTCAGCTGCAGGTATGTGATGGCCACTGCTCACATGGCGTATGGCGCACATCAATGGGGCCGGGACCATTGCATCTGCGCCATGCGCTATGTGGGCCGCAGCCTTTACTTATCTGCGGCAGACATCCTCTGCCACACAGTAGCCCGTACTTAGTGGGAAAGTTTAAACTGGGTCATACATACTTAAATCTTTATATATAGTGTGTGTTTTTGTACAATATCTTTTATATATGGTATTATAATATATTTGTGTTGACACAATCTATTTACTATTTTACATGTTTTAACCATGAAAGGCCTAAAAAACCTGTTTCTGTCCTAGGCCTAAATTATAAATAAAAATATTTTGTTTGCACAATAAAGTGTACAGTGTATATTTCATCTTACCTTGCAATACTGGTACTGCAGCACCTTCACAATGGCTTTGCAGGTCTCCGGGATGATGAGGCCCAAAGCTTGCGGGGAGATGAGGGATCCAAACTTTAGGTCAGCAAGAGACCGTCCTGTCGCCAGAAACCTCAGGGTCACCACCAGCCGTTCCTCAGCAGGGATAGCCATGCGATACTTGGTATCCTGCTTCTCGATGTGGGGAGTCACCAGACGCAGCAATTCCTGGAATGTGGCATCATCCATCCTCAAGAAGTTACGAAAATCGTCTGGGTTATTCTCCCTGATGTCCCTGAGCAGTGGCATGTGCGAACGAGTCTGACGCTGAAGTAGCCACTGCTTTGTCCAGCATGATCTTTCTCTCCTGCGCTGGGCTCTCTGACGCCTGAGCTTCAAAACTGCATAATAGAGCAGGTACTGTTGCTGGTGACTACCCATCACTGCATTCTCCATAGTGCAGGGTTAAAAGACACTTTGTAATGGCAGGCAAAACAAAGTAATGTGTAAATAGCTATGTCCAGCGTTCAGCAGGTATAAACCAAGCCTCACTAGTAACAAAGCAGAAATACACTGGTTTAAAATGGCTGCTGCTATTCCTATCCCCCTCTGCTAGTCCTCCCCCCTCTGCTAGTCCAGCCCCGTCATTCAAATTTCAAAGGCCCATCTGACGACGGTCGCATGTGTTCTTGCAAAAAAACAAAAACCAGCGATCCGACCGTCTTAACGACCATCGCGGGCGCATCGGGATCGGATCTAGATCGTTCCGCAAAAAAACACAATTTTTGCTAATCGTTTGCTGGGGACTGCCTGGGAGCTCCCGGGAAGTCCAAGGGAAATCGTTCCATGGTCGTCTATCGGTCGTGAACGACGGTGGTCGTCCTGGTGTGTACCCTACATTAGACTATGAGACTTCTCAAGTTCAATCAAAGAGTCGCATTCTTGTTGGATAATTGCTGGCACAACTAGAGAATATCTATAGTTACATCATGTTGATTAGACTTGTCTGTAGACGCAAATAATAGATAATCAACTAACTCTCCAAGCTAAGTGGTATATGTATTATTGCAGCATGTATTGTGTATTAAAGCACTTCCTGTTTTGTCTATGCACCCAGGCAAAGCAGAAAGCTACATCAATGTACTTTAGATATACTATCATCTTGCCTGCTCAAGCATAGCAGTGATTCCCACTTGAGCACATATGCAGATCTAACATGTGCATAAAGAGTTAGATTTGGGTGAGTTATTTTGTTTCTGTGCAGGATATTTACTGTCTGCTTTATTTTAATACTGCAAATTAGATATCAGTTTGAAGAAAAAACCCCATCCAAATCTAACTCTCTCTTTACATGTTACATCTGCCCCACCTGCAATGCACATGATTTTGTTCATTAGAGAGAGAATTTGTGTTTTCAAGTGAACCAGAATCAGGCCCATAATGTGCACAGATCTCACATCACCCCCATAATGACAATTGATGGATCTACCCATTATTCTTCAGTTGGCTCTTGAGTTGATTAAACATTTCATCTGTTTTAAATTGATTTGACATTTAGGCTGGGATATATTAAGGAAAAATGCGTTAAAACCCCCTGTTTTCGGGAGTTTTACAGCATTTTCAAATGTCCCAGCCACCACGTTTTCACCACCCAGGGTATCGCCACCTTTGGATGACGATACCCTATAGAAGCCTATGGGCTTCTTAACGCCGACCATACCCACCACAGATGGCAACTACACTCCAAGTCCCTTGCATACCTCCATCAAACTCTTCCCCCTAGCAACACAGCCAGAGGTCCTTCCAGCTGGAGGGGAAGGGGGGGGGGGGGAAGAGGCGCCCAGAGGCGCCCAGGACACCCGCTTCCCATAGCCAGATTAAGGTCTAAATGGGCCTGGAGCTGAAAATGATCAAGGGCCTATTATGCGCAATAATAGGGGTTGCGGCCAGCATCTAATAATGTGGGTGGCGTGAACAGTGTTCTGTTTGGGTGGTCTGCTCATGGGTGTGTCTCTATTTGTGTAAATACTTTCAACTAATTATATATGCCTGGAAAAGGCAGGGGGATCGCATAAGAAAAATGCAGGGAGATATATTGGCGGGTGCACTCCAAAGGTGCACCCGCAGGACGCCGATGTCCTAAGATACTTGCGCGGGTGAGGCGGCACTCCAGTCATAAAAAAATACTGAAAATCGAAACTTGGTAGACAATATGTCAGCACCTTTTATGTGGTCACAAAAGTTTACCTCACCATATGCTTATCCTATTGTATTTCGTTCGTCCACCCACCTATTTTTAGTATGTTAACTCTTATGAGCAGGGCCCTCCTTCCTCACGTACTCACCCTACCTCATTACCTCACCTGTGCTCCTGTCCTGTTCTTCCCTTCCTCTACTTCATCTTCAGTCTCCTTGACAATTTTGACACCTACTTCTGAACTGTTGCTGATTTTAGTTCTACCAGCTATACCCCTATTTATACTGTATCTTTCAACACACCCTGTACGTTACCTTGTAATTTGTTTTTTTTTGTTTGCTATGTACGGCGCTGCGGACACTTTGCGGCGCCTTATAAATAAACGTACTACTACTACTACCATATACCCCTTATACAAATCATGCAACACAATAGTAACCCCTTATACTGTACTTGCTTCTTACACATTATGCCACATGGAATGAGACAAAATTCAAACCGATTGAGCAAAAATTCACACTATGGCACACAGATTGAGTCAAAATTCACGTTATGCCACACAGATTAAGGCAAAATTCACATTTTGCCACATGGATTGAGCCAAAATACACACTATACCAGGCATGTCCAAACAGTGGCCCTCCAGCTGTTGTGAAACTACACGTCCCAGCAAGCCTTGACATAGTTTTAGCATTCCCTAATTGCAAAACTGTGGCAATGCATGATGGGACTTGTAGTTTCACAGCTGGAGGGCCATAGTTTGGACATGCCTGCACTATACCAAACAGATTGAGCAATAATGCTCAATATGCTTAATAAATAGGGGCATTGCGCACCAAAGGCGCACATTAAAAATTTACATTATAATGCCCATTACATGTTAAGCCTCACACCATAATCTCCTTTACGTATTATGCCAAACACCATAATGCCTATTAAAAATTATGCTACATAAGTGTTGCTTACCTGCATGTTCATTGCCAGGGGTTCCATGTTCATTGCAAGGGGTTCCATGTTCATTGCCAGGGGTTCCATGCTCATTGCCAGGGGTTCCATGCTCATTGCCATGTGGGAATACATGCTCATTGCCAAGGGGGAATACATGCTCGCGGTAACTGGGGGACAGTCACCGCCGGGCAGAAATGACAGCCATTAACAGCTGGGCAGAGAGCAGGGGGCTGCCCGGCTGCATGCCCGACTGCATGTCCCGGCTATTTGAATACCCCTTTGATACCAGAAAATGCAGGGAATATGGTCCCAGGATCATGCAGGGACATTCTCGGACTGGCCCCTTTTACACCAGCCTAGTCCCTGCATTTTCTGGTGTGAGGGGGAGAGAAAACCACCCCCGCCCCCTTTAAACAACCAGCTATATCTTCAGAACCAACTGACCCATTTACATGTAGCCTTTGAATGATTTTGGTCCCGTGAAACTGGGCCGTTTGGTTCCAGAGAAATCTGTCCTCAAACAACTTGAACAGCCATGAAATTACATTTCAGAAATGAAAAAATAGTTTTACCTGCAATATCTCTAGAACCAATGAACCCATATGGACCAGGTATCAGATTGAAGGCTCAGTGATTTGGGTTGACTGAGATCAACCTCGAGTTTCTGTTATTCTGTAGGGGAACTGGCAGCCGTTGGAACCGGGTGGAGGTCGGAATAAGCTGGTCCCATGTTATCCTATGGGGAAAACGTTCCAGGTTTGCCTGGCAGAATCTCCGGTTCCCGGGGGGCTAGCGATGCGGGGCTGGTCTCATTGGAAAGCCCTGACCCTCAGCTACAAAATGGGCCTATTTGGAGAGTGGGCCTGGAGCTATAGCTCCATCAGGCCCATTGTTAATCCGGCTCTGCCCAGCACACCACATCACAGGTATGGTGGGGGCCTCCATCACTGCATTGCAATGCTAGTCGCATATGTTAGTACATACAGTATGCAATATCATCGCTGCGGTGGCATGGCAATGGCGGCTGAATTATATTTTAATACTTTCCTTGTAGCCACCATCTCTTGTGCACTGTGAGTTTGATTTACATTACATGCCTCCTTCAACATCAACAACATGTATTAATGATCCAAACCTATATCTGGTTGTCATTTATCACATTGATAATCTTGAGCCTAATTCAGGTTCGCTTGTTGTAATCATAGCTGCAGTTTCTTTTGATGCTACATCGGTTTTCCATATGGTAAGGCAAAGTAACCAAAACATGGATGTGTTGAGAATACATGTAGATACTGTTGCATTTGAGATCAAATGAAAGTATTAGATTTTTCAACACAAGAAACTCATTAAAGATTTTTGTAGTATGTTGTTGTCTCAGTGGGTATGATAGAGAGGGAAGCATAGGTTATGCAATTCTCTCACACTGGATCCATTCTGCTTTTCAGTATCATGTAAATACATCAAATACTGAATGAGAGAGTGTCAGCTGAAAACTGACCTAAGTCAGCAGAAGCATCAGCACTGGCGAGCAGGCATAACTGCCTTTTATCCCTCCCCCGGGGGTGACATCACTGACCCAACCTCTTAACATAGGTTATATCTGGTCCTACCCCCCTGTCCGGAAGTGCCACACTCAAGATGGCGGCACCCATCCCTGGAGCCGGCCACAGGAAACGCCGGACCCCTGCTGGGAACAGCCACCAGAACCTGCCTAGTGAGGAGAGCGAGGACCTGCGGGAAGACCCGGCGGTGAAGCAGTGACGTTAGCGCCCGTCTCGGTGGCAATGAGATGCGGCGCACCACCCTGCAGCCGCGGTGAGCCCTGACATATTCACATTAGCAGAGGACCCCTTGTATAGAGTGTTAGCAGACTGGGGGCTGTGAGAGAGCCTTTCTGGATTATTCAGTCTTTGCCTGACTTGCAATAGAAATTACTACTCATTAAACAATAGTGCTGGCTACATTGTTACAATGTTTTAATAGGATACTACTACATAGAATTATAAAACTGTATGAATTGTTACAGGAGTGACAAAACATATATTACAGACTGTTCATTCCCTGAACCAATCAAATAACTAATTCAAAGGTGAGTATATTTCAAAATAAATACATATAAATAAAACCAAACTTTTGGGACCCATAACATTCTTACCTCCCCATCCCCGTTGGTGCACACCATGGGTTCCACGGGCCCACCTCTGATTACTGGCGAGGAAAACCTGTAAGTGGCAAATTAAATGACGTCCTGCTGCGTGAGCCACCCAAAGACATCCCATAGTCACAAGGTCACTGCAAACGCCTGTAAGCATTTAAACCTGGGGTAGCCAACTCCAGTCCTCAAGAGCTACCAACAGTTAATGTTTTCCAGATCTCCTCACAGAATCACAAGTGGAGTAATTAGCTCCATCTGTG
Source organism: Crinia signifera (assembly GCF_055691185.1). Classification (NCBI taxonomy): domain Eukaryota; kingdom Metazoa; phylum Chordata; class Amphibia; order Anura; family Myobatrachidae; genus Crinia; species Crinia signifera. The sequence continues at coordinate 458,756 of NW_028142774.1, read as the reverse complement.
GATCATTTAAAATATGTTAGTGAGTAATGAGTGCACCTGTGCAGCAGCTAGGTTGCCTGGAAAATGTGACCTGTTGGTAGCTCTCAAGGACTGGAGTTGGCTACCACTGATTTAAACCATCAAGGATGGAATGTACATAACAATAAATAAATATTGTAAAATGTGAAACATGACCTAAATATATAAAACCTCCTTGACATACTAAAATACACAACCTACTTGTTAGGCGCCGGCATAAGTGGCACCTCTCCCTGACTCACCTGACAGCTGCTGCGCTGCAGGCGTCAGGACAGCGGACACATTGCGGCGAAGCTCCGGGTAGTCTGGGCGGAAGCATCGGGTCGTTGCCTAGCAACGCCCCGAACTTCCGCCGCACGCACGGCAACAGGGGGAGGCTGCACCAGGCGTCACTTCCGCCAGGGAAGGCGGCATTTTTGAATAAAAGCCAGCTCAGCTGTCTAGCTGGCGCCGGTTATAGTGTCTAGACTGTTGTGCTGTGTTGTGTTCCTGGTTCCTGAGATTATTCGTTGGTCTCACGCTCCTGCTGGATCCTTGCTGTGTAATTCCTGGTACCTGCAGAAGTCCTGCTTCATGTGATTCCTGCATCCCTAGAAGTTTGGAGGTCCTTATCTGCGGCTCCGGTCATCTCCCAGATAAGTCAGGGGTTACCCTGCAAAGCCTTCTTATCTTGTTTATACCATCCTGTGAGCATTGTTGCCATTATTATTGTATACCATCCTGTGAGCAATGTTGCCATTGATTGTTTCTATATTTAACCTTTACGCATTGTTGCGCCCAGCCAGTGACTACCCTGTCTCTTCATCTGTGGGCAGTGGCGGAACTCCAGGAGGCAATGGAGTCATTTGCCGCCGGGCTCCTGGCCAGAAGGGGGCGCTGACTCCATTGCCTCGCGGTTGATGGGTGGTTTATGGGATAAACTTAGAGTGCCCCAACCCGGCAAGCTCACCGCTGTAGCTAGCCGGGCGTCTGCTGCGCTGGATGTTAGGTTAGCAGCTCGCCCCGCTTCTCCTTTTATCTTTCTCTCTGCTACTGCACGCAGTGCATAGATGCCCGGCGGCTCCAGCGCGGTGTGCTGAGAGGTGATGACGTCACCCGCAGTGCCGCGTGAGTGCATTCAGTAGCCTGGATGACCTGTGCCTGGCTAGGCTACCAGTGGCGGTTTCCCCCTGTCTTTTAGCATGCACCTGCAGCTACACCAGCAGGTCAGCGGCGATCCGCTGGTTCCTGCTTTATGTGAGGCCAGCGGCGTCTGCAAACCCCAATTCCCGGAAGCAAATCCCCAGCACTATGCAGTGCATACAGTGCCCCGTTCTTCGCTCCCTTATTATGCAAGAATGTGGAGAGCGAGCTGTATGCAAAGTGCGGGGGATTCGTTTCCGGTGTTGGAGGTTGCCCATGGGTGCTTGCCGGAACTGGCGGATCGCAAAAGCAGGGGAGGCCCCACACAGGCGAGGTGCTCTCCCTGCTCTTCTGAACACGCTGCTTCTGTCTGCTGCTGCCGGCCACCGCTGATTGACAAGTAGCAGCGGCGACGGCAGCATACGCAGTTCCCAGCTGTCCACCCGCAGGAGCCTCCTGAAGCTGCCCCCCATCCCCATGCAGCTGCAGCAGGTACTCGGACACCTGAATCCCGCTGACACAGCAGCCTAGCTACCTTGCCACTGCTGTAGGCTGTAGCTGGGGCACAGGACCCACCGGAGATTTGCAACTCACTGCAGGTGAGAACAAGAGCTACCAGTCCAAATCGCCGCTTGTACTTGGGGGGGAAGGAAACAAATGTGATGCCAGTGCACCCTTTCAAACCCCTACTTTCCCTCTCTTCACTGCACTCCCCCCCCCCCCCCCCCTGCCTGTCCATCCTCTCTCACCACCTCCCCTGACACCCTCCCTCACTCCTTGGGGGGTATTCAATGCCGCAGCGGTGTATCTGACCACACACTCTTTCACTCGCCCTCCCTTTTCGGGGTCAATTCTATTCTCCACGCTGTGTGTGTGTGTGGGGGGGGGGGGGGGGGGGGGGGGGCACACCAACATTCTGCTTGCCTCCGGGTGCCTGGGACAAACTTACGCCACTGTCTGTGGGAGCATTCTCCCTGCGTAGTCACCCCCTAGGGGGTCCAGGGTCCCCTTGCCTCGTGTGGGCATTAGATAGCTTGTCCCCTTGCTCTCTCCTAGCCTTGGTGGACGCGTTGTTACTCTCAAGACCAGGTGGCATCGGGGTTGGAGCTAGACTAACTGGCTCCTTCGAACGCGGCTTTTATTGGCGAAGCCTAGTTCTGCACATGTCCGCCAATCCTAGTCTGAGGCAACGGAGGTAGGGCAGGCGAGGTTGCCCCTGATCCTTACACTACTGCAAGTCTAATACATAAAAAACCTTGCACATAATATATACATTTTACAAATCTATGGCCCTGACTGGAAATTAATGTTATTATAGTTAATACTGTAGGAACAAAAACACCACCAAATTCTGTTAATTTAGCAAGGGTTTGTTTTGCAAAATCAGTACAGATCCAAAACACTGAAGTCGTTGGTTTGAATGCAATGTTTCAATGCATTTATTGGCATTTTTGTTTTTTGTAAAGCCATATACTGTACAGTATATCTCTTATATATTTAGCCAGATCTGTCACTCATCCCCTATGTAGCTAACGTTCCCGCCTAGCGGCATACACAAACCCGCCGCCCTAGGGAAAAGACCAGTGCTTTATGTGTATAACATTTTCATGTGTATAACGTTCCACCCACTTGACATCACCTCCCTCCGCCCAGCCAGGGCTACAGTACATGCCCACCATCCACCATTACACCACAGCCACCATCCACCATTACTCCTGCACCCCCCCCCCTCTGCCAGCACCTCCCCCCCAGGACCCCCATCCCACGATTCGCGGGACCCCCGCGACCCCCCTCCCGCGATTTGCAGTACCCCCGCGCCCCCCTCCTGCGATTTGCATGACCCCTGCGACAACTCCCGTGAACCGCAGGACCCCCGCGCCCCCCCTTGTGTAATTCGCAGGACTCCCGCGACCCCCTCCTGCGATTCGCAGCCCCCCATGACCCCCCACCTGCGATTCGCGGGACCCCCGTGACCCCCCCTCCTGCGATTTGCAGGATCCCCTCGCCCCCCCCCTCCCGCGATTCACATGACCCCTGTGACCCCCCTCCCGCGATTCGCGTGACCCACGCGCCCCCCTCCTGCGATCTGCGGGACCCCCGCGCCCCCCCCTCCCGCAATTAGCGGGACCCTCATGAACCCCCCCTCCCGCGATTTGTGGGACCCCCGCGACCCCCTCCCTCCTGCGATTTATGGACCACCGCCCCCTCCCGCTATTCACGGCACCCCCCTCCTGCGATTTTTGACCCCCCCTCCCGCAATTCGCGCCCCCCTCCTGCAATTCTAGCCGCCCCCCGCGTGATTTGCAGACCGCTGCCCCCTCTTCTAGGGATGCCCATCGACCATCAATAATTTCAAATAATCAATGGTTTATGGCCGATGTTGAATACTTTTGCCATCAATGTGGGAGGACCATATGGTTTCCCTACATCGATGGCAAAGGAGAACCGATCAAGTTTCACATTTTTTTTCCGCCAGTGGGGACCCGCTCACCCTGTGTTGCCCACATTCCCCTATCATGCTTTACCACCCAGCCTCCTGCTCTTATGCACCCTAAGACAATGTCTCAGGGGCACTGTCCTGTACTCCTGTGCTGCCACGCTGAAACCTCACCCACTGGCAGAAGCTGCACAGTGTCCCCCACCCTCCTCTTTAGTCCCCCATATGCCCACACACCCCTATCACTACCAGCTTCCTGCTTACCTGAACCGTAACTTCCACCACTGGGGAGTCGCTGACGTTGTGTTGCCCACATACCCCTATTATGCCTTATAGCCCAGCCTCCTGCTCTCATGCACCCTAACTCCCACCCATTAGGAAGAGACACTGACTCAGGGCCACCGTCCTGTACTCCTGTGCTGCCACGCTGTACCCTTACCCACTAGCAGAAGCTGCACAGTGTCCCCCACCCTCCTCTTTAGTCCCCCTTATGCCCACACACCACTATCACTACCAGCCTCCTGTTTTCCTGTGTCGTGTCATTTCACCTAGAACTATAATATAATATAATATATATAACTACAATAAGTTGCAATACAGGCCATCTTTCATACAATTGTAACCATATGTCTCACAATACAAACGTTCACAAATTAACGGGGCGCAGCCCCTTACACCGATGTGAAGAGCGCCCGTAGGGCGCGATGATTCACCTAATAAATATATATATATATATATATATAGAGAGAGAGAGAGAGAGAGACCTATCTATCTATATTTTATATATATATAAAATCCAAGTATCCTAAAACCTATGGCAGGGTCCACAAGAAGCAGGCGGCACTCAGTCGGCTTAGGTATTAAACCATATTTTTGGTCACATAAATTATACATACAGCATAGTTGCCGACTTTTGAGCTGCCCTCTCCGGGAGAGGGCAGCCAGCTCTGTCAGGCAGGGGGCGGGGCCATTTCCATGACTGGAAAAAGAGGCGGTCCGGGGGCGTGGCCACACAGATGATGCCCTGTTAGGGGCGTGTCTATAGCGTCACGACATTTTAGCCCCGCCCCCCGCTGTGCAATGCCGGTATTTCAGTCATTGCACTGCGGGGGGCGGGGCTAAAATGCCGCGATCGCGGCATTTTACCTGTGGACCCCCCGCCAAGGGACACATCGCGGGAGCTGGGGGGGATATGCGGGAGGATTGCCACCCTTTCCGGGGGACCGGGAGGGGGACCCGATTTCCGGGACCCTCCCGGCCATTCCGGGAGGGTAGGCAACCCTGACATACAGCATCATTGTTGACGTTTCAAGACCTAAGAGGTCTTTTCTTCAGGACATGTGCTGAAAGTGCAATAGTGCTTTTGCACAGCACTATATCTAAACACAAACAAACAGTGGTTAATACAAACACGTGCAAGTGAATTTGCACTCATCAGCCTGGAAGCTGTGCATGGGACGTACATGACAATGATCCAAAACACAAGGCCAAGTTGACCTGTCATTGGTTACAGCAGAATAAAGTGAAGTTTCTGGAGTGACCATCTCAGTCTTCTGACCTCAATATCATTGAGCCACTCTGGGGAGATCTCAAACGTGCAGTTCATGCAAGACAGCCCAAGAATTTACAGGAACTGGAGACTTGTTACCAAGAAGAATGGGCAGCTTTACCATCTGAGAAAATAAAGAGCCTCATCCACAACTACCACAAAATACTACAAGCTGTAAATGATGTTAAAGGGGGCAATACAATAAGAACGTGGGTATTTAAACTTTTGATCAATGGACAGCACTACATAATGAGTTAGAGCTTTAAAGTTAAAATACAGTAACAAGGATCCAGGCTGTCCCTTTTGATTTAACTATGTAGTTCAGGACAACTTCTTTCCAAATTCCAAATCTATCACTGAAATAACAAATAAAAAATAATTATAACCTGCAAAATGATATAAATAAATGCATAATGAGCTGCAGAGCAGCAGAATAAATCTTTCAGTGAGCAGAGACGAGATCAGTGGTTTTCCCTCACATGTATGATTTCATTAGTCACTGGGCCTGATTCAGACCATACTGAGGCTGCAACTGCTTATTTTTGTTCAGAGTGACAGCGCCTTTCTGCTAACGCTGCAGCTTTATGGGGTTACTACTCATACTCTTCTGGTGTTGTAAAGAGGGGTTTTGAGCAGCGCTGGGCTTCACTGAGAGAATCACAATTGTAAAATGAATTAAACTATTTATTGTGTACACAAATAACAGACAATTAATCCTGAATATTTGAGGGGGAAAAGGAAAATTTCTCTGCAAGGAATCCATACCTCCCAACAGTCCCGATTTTATCGGGACAGTCCTGATTGTCAGGGCCTGTCCCGATGTCCCACCCGCGGGCGGCAGTGTCCCGCGGTGTTGGGGGGCTGTTGGGAGTCCCCCCTGTCAGCTGCAAAGCAGCGGGGAATAAACGCTGTGCGCATGCGCACAGCGTCTATTCCCGCAGCCAGGGGACTGGGGGGATGGCTAGAGGCTCACAGAGCCTCTGGGTCATGCCCCCATAGCAGCAAAATGGGGGCGTGGCCTCGCGGAAGAGCCGCGAGTATAGGCCACGCCCCCAAATTAGGCCAGGCCCCCCCTCCGGCGCGCAGGAGCATCGTCCCGCCTGCAGGACTTCAATAGTTGGGAGGTATGGAATCTGATCTCCAAAGAGGCCTATAGAGTCTCCAATCACTTATTGGTATGTATAGTTCATCACAAAACTTGGAGTGAAGGATATAAAAAAGTTCCGGAATATTACCCAGCTTTAGGAATTAGGTTACCCTGGTCTGCCAATGTGCAGTCCGTCTTGGGTGTTCCACAGTGTGCAAATAGCACTTCGCTGGCAAGAGTGGAGATGGCAGGGTCCTGTGCTGTTGATAAAGTGCCGATCCAGAACTAAGATGAAAAAATGTCTCAAAGCGTTTCGGCGCCCAAATGGCACCTTCCTCAGGAGCAGTGCTCACACAGTGGGGCAGATGTATTAAGCGTGGAGAAGAGATAAACTGAAGATAAAGTGGAGATAAAGTGAAAGGAGATAAAGCACCAGCCAATCAACTCCCAACTGTCATTTTCAAACACAGCTGATTGGCTGGTGCTTTATCTCCTTTCACTTTATCTGCTTTATCTCCTTTCACTTTATCTCCACTTTATCTCCAGTTTATCTCTTCTCCATGCTTAATACATCTGCCCCACTATGGGCAGTATTCAATGAGAATACTGGCGACATGCAGCGAATCCTGTTTAGGATTCGCTGCACATTCGCCACTGCTCGCTGTGTTCCAGAGCCTCGCCGGCTCCAGTATTCAACGAGTCAGGGGCTCACTGCCCCTGACTGGCGAATTTTAACTCCTGCGGCGATGCCCCAGGGAGCCCGAGGACGGCGGCAGGCAGGGAGATGGAAGTCTCCCTGCCAGCCCCAGAATGTTTGTGGGGGGGAGGTGGGCTCCTCGGGATTTTATGACACCAATTGTAAAAAACAAAACACTTTATTTTAAAAGTTCACATTCCACTTCACCATAAAAAGATAGCGATTGATACTCGGTGAATCATGGCGAAAAAAACCTTGAAATTTATTCGCCATCTGGTCATTGAATAGGGTGATTCACCGTTTTAGTCAAAAATTCAACTTACAGCACAAAATCGCCATAAAAAACTGGCGAATCAGCCTCATTGAATACCGCCCTATGTGTTATACTACATACCAATAAGTGATTGGAGACTCTATAGGCCTCTTTGGAGATCAGATTCCTTGTGGAGAAATTCTCCTTTTCCCCTCAAATATGCAGGATTCATCAGTTGCAACCTTGGCCTATTTTACTGATTTTATTTATTCTGTTTTTTTTTTATATCTTTTCTGTTATTTCTGTACATATGGATAGTGGTACCGTTACCCTAAAATGGGTCTACGATTAACCAGCAAGAAGCCACATGATAATGGCTCCTTACTTGATATAGCCAAACTAAGAGCTGTTATTTCTGTACACAATAATTTGTTTAATAAATTTTACAATTGTGATTCTGTCAGTGAAGCCCAGTGCTGCTCAAAACCCCTCTATTCTCCATTTTTGCTCATCGCAGAGGGTTCCCACAATTCCCTCTACAGCAGCAGCTAAAGACAGCGCCTACAGATACGGTCCCCCCCACCCCCCCCCCTCTTTTTTTTCTCCAGTATCTTAAAGAAATACAACAATACTCGTAGTACTCAGGGCTGCCAAGGCAAATCCTGAGCCCCGGTACAAAAGCTTCTCTTGCCCCCCCTGGAGGGGCTTTGACCACAGCTCTTTCGGAGTATGTTTACCACATAGAAGGGCATATTTATAGTGGTCAAAGAGGACATTTTGAAGTGGGGGTATGGAAAGTGAATGCTGTAGTCATGCGCACACCAAAGGCACGCGCTAATCAATAAGGGGCATGACCTGAGTGTAGTGTACCATACCATATACCCCTTACACCAGTGGTTCCCAAACTGTGTGCCTAGGCACCCTGGGGTGCCTCAAGACACTTGCAGGGGTGCCTTGGATTGGTGGTCTAGGACAAATTCATAATACTTATAGGAAAAGTAATAGGCAAAACCAGAATTGGTCGCCACCAATTATAAAATACTGTATGTGGGCAAACAAAAGCAAATCTGGTTCCTTGAACAGTTACATACTGCATAAACACAATTTTCTTAATTTAATACAGTATTGTTCTAAATTTATCAACAAGAAACTTTTGTGCTAGGGGTGCCATGAAAAATATTCTGATACACTAGGGTGCTGTGGTTCTAAAAGGTTTGTGAACCACTGCCTTACACACATTATGCAACACAATAGTAGTGCCTTACACATTCTCTTAAACGGAATGAGTCAAAATTCACAAAGAATGAGCCAAAATTACCATTATGCCACACAAATTGAGTCAACATTTAAACTATGTCACATGGATTGAGACAAAATTCACATTATGCCACACATATTGAGCCAAAATTCCCATTATGAGTAACAGAAATTCAGGGACAGTGAGAGGGATTGCAGGGAAAGACACGTCAGAGACAAAAGTGTAGAGGGAGGGATGGGGGACAAAAACGGATGCAGAGAGGGAGGGATCAGCCGCTACAAAGCTCAACCCTTTCTTCCCGGCCCTGCTGCCCCACACATGCACCCACAATCCAGTTTTTTTTTTAAAGTGTGCATGTGTGAGCTTGTACCCGGGCACCCCTGATATCCTGAGCCAGAGTAAAATATACCTGCCCCCCCGCCCCCCCCTTCTCGGCAGCCCTGGTTTTACTCCCTTCACTGTACATTCACAGACATAACATGATCATTGCCAAATGATCCCATTCTCTGCATCCACCTCTTCCCCCAGTGACCCCTCTGACTGACACATGGATTGAATGAGATGTGAAATTCAGACACAAATAGATGACCAGAGGATGAGATGTTGAGTTCAGAATCACAATGCTGGCATATTGCAGGAAAGAATCACAACAGGAGTATGGTAAGTGTACTTACCTTCCTCCTGCCTTACCCTCCCCTAACCCTCCCAACTTGAAGCCTAACCCTGGCCATTAGTGCCTAACCCTCATACCTCGCAGCCTATCCCAAACTCCCCTTTTAAATGACTAACCTTAATCCTCCATCGCCGCAGCCTAAGCCTAACCCTCCCTGCTAGCAGCCTAACAATAAAACCGCCACCCGTCCCCTCCTGTGCTAGGGCTGGTAATGCTGTACCTTGATGTTTCAATTTGCTGCTGGCAAGCTACATTATTTTGGAGTTAAGTATAACTTTAGATACTTAGATGAAGGTGAGAGTAACTATGGGTGCTGCAGCAGATGGAGCCAATACATACCCCCCATCTGTCCCATTTACAGCAGGAACGTCCTGGTTTTTGGGTATGTTCCCGCAGCCCACCTGGGACCAGCAGTGTCCTGTGGCGAGGGGGGCAGTTGGGAGTCCTCGCTGCCACACGCTTGTCAGTAAGGAATAGATGCTGTGTGCATGCAGCGTCTATTCCCCTCAGGCAGAGGGGCAGTGGTTGCAAAATGGGGGCGTGGCCTCGCAGGGTGACACATTTGAGGACACTCCCCCTCACCACGCCCTTAAAATTTTAGCTGTGCTCATACAAAGGTACCGCTGGGCTACCAATGAAAGTTGGAAGGTATGCCAATAGAGGAAAGATTGTCTTGAGGATTGGATAGTGTTGTGGCGACATTGTTTTTCTTTGTGTTGGGAGGATAAGCTTGTTAGGGGGACAACAACCATTAACATGCCTTCAGGTATCTGGTCTGAGCTTATGCTACTGATGCATAGGATTGTGATAACGCTCATATGATCAGGTCACAAACTTCAACCTGGCAGAACAGAGCCTCCTGGCAAGTAACACAGTAGGAGCTTCTGCTAGAGGGAATACAAAGACAGAATATTACACACAAATGTGTTTTGTTCCCTTCTTTTATTTTTAACTAGTATAAATCCAATCAAAATGATGCCTTAGTCCCTATCTGCTCCAACCTCCAATCTCTGTCTTCGCAGCTCCTTCTGTCCATATCCAGGAAGTTTAAAACATATAATTTTGGTTTCACTTTCTGTTAAGGAGTAATTTGGTCCAATGAGTGCAGTCTTATGGTCACTGGTGGTACTTCATCTAAAAAAGGTGAGGATTTAGTCTTTTTATATATAGATAAGGTAAGTCACCAGATCAGTCAGGTTTTCTTGTATTTATTTGTAATCTTTTTGTTTCAGTTTATTTCTTGTATTTTGTATTTAATACTACTCACTCACTACCCTGGTGGTCTTTCCACCTCTCCCTGAGCATTATTTCCCATTATTATGTGTCTCCCGACAGTTCAAGGAGAGTGGACCTGTATGATTTGTGTGTGGGATTACACTACGTGACAGCACTGATGCTACACAGAGGATTGGGTACATATAATTATAAGAGAAGACAGTGCCATAGATGCATTGCCACAGGCACTGGGACAGTTCCTGTCAATGTGCAGCAATGGCTCCTAAAAGTTCAAAACAATTTTACAACTCGGCAACTCCTATTAAAAGTAAACACAGTGGAAGAATATTAAACAAAGATTCAGCTCCTGGAGCATCTGACTGTATTAGTAACTGAGACAATACAGAAGCTTGCCAGTTATAAGTCTTGGAATGGTAAATTAATCAACTAGACAAACTGAGTAGAGCAACATCTGCTGCTCCAACTTTGCAGCAATAACCAGTATTGTGCAGCATCTACACAGCTAGGAAAATGTTTATGGTTTCTGATTTTATTATCAGTTTATTTTTACAGAAATAATATGAAATAGTTTTGTTTAACATTTTATAAAGACCACCAGCATATCAAGCATTAAAATACAGAGCAGTCATGCTGTGGGGACACCTAGCGGTATCCATAAAAATCTCATCTATTGCATCAAATTGGACCTGGATGCCCTGAAACATACTGACCATATAAGAAGGCGAGGAACATTAGCTACTGAAATGTTTTTCTTCTGATCGCATGCACATAAAACAAAGATGGTAGTTGGGTGCTTGATACAAATAGCATTCTTAGAACACTCTTCCAACATTAACTTCTTACATCAAAAAGCAGTCTGCGCATTCAACACTTCCATATGAGCAGTACGGATGGTGTAATGGTGAGCATTACTGCCTCACAGCACTGAGGTCATGGGTTCAAAACCCACCATGGTCCTAACTGTGCGGAGTTTGTATATTCTCCCCATGCTTGCATGGGTTTCCTCCGGGTACTCCGGTTTCCTCCCACAATCCAAAAATATGCTGGTAGGCTAATTGGCTCCCAAAAAATTAACCCTAGAATGTCTGTGTGTGCATGTACATGTGGTAGGAAATTTAGATTGTAAGCTCCACTGGGGCAGGGACTGATGTGAATGGTCCAATTTTCTCTGTAAAGCACTGTGGAATATGTGTGCGCTATATAAGAAACTGTTAATACATAAATAAATGAGTCACAAATATCATGTGATGAGCGTGCAATGAAATTATTTAACACAATGTATGATTATTCAAGACAAGATATTGTATATTTGAGGAGGACATCACTGCCATTGAGGACAACTTTGGCGCCCTGAGACTCTTAGACTATGAGACTGCTCAAGTTCAATCAAAGAGTCGCATTCTTGTTGGATAATTGCTGGCACAACTAGAGAATATCTATAGTTACATCATGTTGAATAGACTTGTCTGTAGACGCAAATAATAGATAATCAACTAACTCTTCAAGCTAAGCAGGATATGTATTATAGCAGCATGTATTGTGTATTAAAGCACTTCCTGTTTCATCTATGTACCCAGGCAAAGCAGAAAGCTACATCAATGTACTGTACTTTAGCAGTGGCGTAACTATAAATTTTGCTCCCCCCTGCCAAAAATCTTTCTGGCGCCCCCCCCCCCCCCCCCCCCCCATAATGCACCTTACACTATATGCCACTAACCGTAGGACCCCTTTCACAATATGACACAATGTAAAGACATATGTATAATGCGCATCACGGTGTGTGGAATATGCGCATTATACATATGCCACAAACCCTGATGCTCATTATACATATGCCACACACTGTGATGCCCAATATACATATGCCACATACCGCGATGCCCAATATACATATGCCACACACCGCAATGCCCAATATACATATGCCACACACGCGATGCACAATATACATATGCCACACACCGCAATGCCCAATATACATATGCCACATACCGCAATGCCCAATATACATATGCCACACACCGCGATGCCCAATATACATATGCCACACACCGCGATGCCCAATATACATATGCCACACACCGCGATGCCCAATATACATATTCCACACACCGAAATGCCCAATATACATATTCCACACACTGCTATGCCCAATATACATATTCCACACACTCCCCTCATGTATAAGCCCCGCCCCTCATGGCCCGCTAATCCCAGCACTCACAGAGTCCCTACTCCAGCCTCTCCAGGTGATGTGCAGAACACAGCAATCAGCCCCAGTCCAATCACGTAGCTGCAGCCTGACCTGGTCCCTGGCAGCAGGAGCATCCTTCCCGGCTGTGAAGTATATATGCACACAGTGGAGCAGTGCTACATTAATGCACTGGTAGGGGCACATGGCACCCTGCCCCCAGCCACTGCGCAGCACCCTGCTGCCCCTAGAACTTCAGCCTCCCAAACCCATGTCTCCCCAGCCCACACTCACCCTGCTTGCTGCTCTATCTTCGTGGGCGGCATGGCTCCTCTTCAACGTCCCTCTCTCTTCAGTCATGTAGTAGGAGACCAAAGATTTCCTGGAGAATGCACGGGTGTGCACGGGTGGGTGGGTGGAGGGGGGCGGCTGCCGTCTGTGTTTAAGTGGGGATGGGGGGTTCATGGTGGAGACTGGAGAGGAGACAGCTCTGTGAGATCCCGGGGGAGGGGAGGAGCAACGGCTTGCTTGCCTGCATGCTCACCACAGCTGCAGGCTGGTGCCTAGCTAGTACTGCCTACACGCGTCGCTATTGAACAGCTGAGATGCCGCTCGGCTCCCCCTGAACTGCTACGCAGCACCGGCTCAGCTGTCACTCAGCACAGCAGGGAGCGAAGAGCTCTCTTTTTAATCCGATCTGCAGTACTGCACATCCCTCTCCCTGCTCTGCTGAGTGACAGCTGAGGTGGTGCTGTGTAGCAGTGCAGGGGTTCCGAGCGGCAGCAGGGGGGCCCTTAATCCGGCTCTAGGTTATGGAGCCACCTGTGACCTCTTCTAGGAGGGAAGTGGAGGAAGGTCCCGACTCCCGGGCAGAGGAGGGGGAGGAGATATCCACCGGAGGGGACATAAGTACGGGCTACAGACCTCACAGCGGCAGCCTCAGCGGATGTGAGAGGTGGAGTGGAGGTAGAGTTCCTGCTGCCGGCGCCGCGACAGCTTGGGACAGCGCCTCCCGAGTCCCTGCACTGCAGTTTATGTGCCTGGTGGAGCGCTCCCTGAAGACGGCGCCCCCGCTGCCGCACGCTCCCCCAAGCGGCAGCGGGGGCTGCCTTACGCTAGCTACGCCACTGTACTTTAGATATACTACCATCTTGCCTGCTCAAGCATGGGAGTGATTCCCACTTGAGCACATATGCAGATCTAACATGTGCATAAAGAGTTACATTTGGGTGAATTATTTTGTTTCTGTGCAGGGTAAATACTGTCTGCTTTATTTTTATACTGCAAATTAGATATCAGTTTGAAGAAAAAAAAAACACCCAAATCTAACTCTCTCTGCACATGTTACATCTGCCCCACCTGCAATGCACATGTTTTGTTCATTAGAGAGAGAATTTGTTTTTGCAAGTGAACCAGAATCAGGCCCATATTGTGCGCAGATCTCACATCACCCCCATAATGACAATTGATGGATCTACCCATTATTCTTCAGTTGGCTCTTGAGTTGATTAAACATTTCATCTGTTTTTTTTTTTATCATGTATTCTTTTATTGCTTTTTTACAACTTAATACAGATACAAGTAATTGAGAGAAGGAAAAAACTCATATATAACTGCAAGTGTTTGGCAATACAATATTCCTTCTCGTACATTTACCAATATACAATATACATACAAAAAACTTTAATCTACATCAATGCACCCCCCCCCCCTGTCCCCCCCCCCACCGCATGTTGATACTGGTTCTTCTATGTTATTAATATCGGGTCTCCTCCGCCTGTTTCCCATATAGAAATCTACTCTTTTAGGGTCCTGTTCCTATTTAACTAATTTTTATATTTATTTATTTATTTATTTATTTTGTTATATATATATCTATTTTTTTTTTTTTTTTTTATGCATATACATATATGAGCATGTGGGTGTTCCGATTACTTTTAAAATTTTTAGTGTCTTTTATTTTAGTGGTCGGCTTTAAAGTGCAACGTGTCTGTGTATATTCAACTGAATAGCGAGATTTAACAAGATTTCGCTAGTCTTTGCTATTTTAACTGTAAGGCCCCCCCCCCCTTTTTATTTTATTTTTTTTTTCCTTCCCTTCCTCCCCCATTTTTCCCCCTATCTCCCTTCCTCCCCTTGTTATTAATTATATCGGTACTTATGAGTTATCCGGGCGCCCGATTTCTAAATCGGGTCGGATCGGGCACATCGCATTTTATCGCATGCGACCATCGGATGCGATGCGATGCGATGACCCGATTTTTCCATAGGAATCAATGTTAAAATGGACAGAGTCCATTTTAACATGGAATTCAATGGGAAAAAGGGGTCCTTTTCATACCCCTACTATCCAAGTGGGCATGGAGTTGGATATAAACCTGTGGCGAGCGTAGCGAGCCACCGAGCCCGAAGCGTGGCGAGCGTAGCGAGCCCCGCGAGGGGACATAGAATACCGTCCCCTCGCGGGGCTCGCTTCGCTCGCCACGCTTCGGGCTCGGTGGCTCGCTACGCTCGCCACAGGTTTATATCCAACTCCATGCCCACTTGGATAGTAGGGGTATGAAGAGGACCCCTTTTTCCCATTGAATTCCATGTTAAAATGGACTCTGTCCATTTTAACATTGATTCCTATGGAAAAATCGGGTCATCGCATCCGATGGTCGCATGCGATGCGATGCGATGCGATGCGATATCGCATCGCATCGCATCTGATTGTATGCCTTAACTTAAGGCATACAATCAAAAAATCGGGCGCCCAGATAACTCATAAGTACCATTATATCTTAGATTAGCATCATAAAAGTGTACTAAAGTGCAATGAGTGCTTCGTGCCGGTGGGTGGGGTAGAGATTCAATCTCAGCCCTGATTTGCATTAATCGTGAATTAGTTATTAATATTAATTACATTCTCAGATATACAGTTTGGACTTTGGGCCCTTTCTAATTTAATTTATGTTCTATACGTCCGTACTGGGAAAAAGATCTATCCAGCGGTGCCAGATTTTATAGAACTTAACCATTGTGTTACGACTGGTATGGAGATACTTTTCATGCTTAAGGGTAAAATTGACAAGTGCTTTCCAACAAGTTGGATTTTGGTCTTTTTTGCCATCCAATTTCTGGATATTATAACTTTTGCTAAGGCACACAGGTTGTTAATATACTGCCGGTCTCCTGGCTCCAGCTGCCTGTCAAAGATGTTTAACAAGCAGCCTCTTTCGTTTAATATTGATCTGGGGATTCCTGATTTAACTAGTATTAGTATAATCTCTTCCCAAAATCCTCGTACATGTTGGCACTGCCATATTAGATGAAAAAAGGTTCCCGGCCCAGAGTTGCACTTGGGGCATACATCCGTCGCCCGCCTGTTAAATTTCCCTAGCTGTGTTACCGACATATACGCTCTGTGTAATATGAAGAATTGGACCTGTTGAGTCCTAACCGCATTGGTGGCATGTAGGGTTTTACCGACCGCCGTTCGCCACTCCTCCTCCTCAATCGGGCCCAGATCCTGCGCCCATTTATTCCGTAGCAATTCCATTTTTTCCCGGCCCCTGCCCATATTTAGACATTTATAGAGTCTACTGACTAGTTTATTTTTCCCTCCGTTTTTCAGCATAATTTTGATGGGGGATTCCCGAAATATCGGGTGCTCCCCTCGGAATTGGGCCTGGATGGCGTTTTTCAATTGCAGATAGCGATAAAAATAGGATTTAGGGAGGCCGAATTCAACCCTTAATTCTGAAAAGGTTTTGATCTGCCTAGGAAGGTATATCTGGCCTATATTAGTCACTGAATATTTATTCCAGACTTGTCTTACTTGGAGTGAGAGTAGTTCCTTAAATGTTGAAGGATCGTCTAACGGGTGAAAAGGGTCTATGCCTTGGATATTCAGGCTTTTGTCCGCCTCCTGCCAGATTTTTATGGCTTGCCTCACTAGTAGTGGATCTGCCTCGTACACCTGTGGTTGTAGAATTCTGTTATTCGGAGACCACTGCGAGGTGGCTAGAGCCACAGCTGCCAAGGCCAGATCACTATCCTGTTCCTCCACCACCCATGGGCGTAGTTGTGATTATTGGGCAGAGATATAGTATAGGCGGAAGTCTGGGAGCCCCAGACCCCCCGCCCCCTTGTCCATCATTAACTTGTTCAGCTGAACTTTTGGTCGAGAACCATGCCAGATAAATGATGATAACTTACTGTTGAGTTTCCTGAATATTGTTTTCGGAAGAAAAACTGGGGAATGTTGGAATAAGTATAGGAGTTGTGGCAGAACAACCATTTTAATCAGATTAATCCGACCCATGGCTGTTAATGGTAGTTTATTCCATGACCTGAATTTAGCCTCAAGTTTATTGAGCATTGGTAAAATATTGTTCTGGGAAAATTCCTCTGAATTACGGGTCATCTGTATACCCAAATACTTAAATTTAGAAACCCAGACTAGTGGAGAAGGAGGAGGTAGGTTCTGAACCGCGGCCGTGCCCAGATACAGTATATGTGATTTGTCCCAGTTTATTTTAAAACTGGAGATTTTGCCAAAGTCGGAAATTACTTTAAGGACTATTGGGAGTGATACCCTATAGTCAAATAGGTATAGCAAGACATCGTCCGCATATAATGACAGGACATCCGACCCATGTGCAACTCGTAGGCCCTTGATATCAGCATGAGATCTTAAAATAGAGGCAAGAGGTTCAACAGCTAGTGAAAACAGGAAAGGGGAAAGGGGACAGCCCTGTCGGGTTCCCCTAGTGAGTCTAAATGCAGAGGATGTCCATCCATTCAGAGCCACCCTGGCGACTGGGTTTTTATATAAAAGCTGTATCCATTTTATGAAATTTTTTCCCAAGCCAAAAGCCTCCAGGTATGGCCATTCCACCACATCAAACGCCTTAGTGGTGTCCAGAGACATTACTGCCGGTTGGCTGTCATATTCAATTGGCAGCTGTAGGTGGGTGTATAACCTTCGCAAATTGGCGGAGGTAGATTTGCCAGGCATAAAGCCTGATTGATTGGGATGGATTATTTTAAGAATACACTTGCCCAGTCTGTTGGCCAGAATTTTGGCGAGTATTTTTGCCTCGTTTGATAAAAGGGATATTGGGCGGTAAGAATCTAATTTACTTGCATCCTTTCCCTGTTTTAAGATAACTATTATCTTAGCCACGGCCATTGATTCTGGTAGTGCTCCCTCTTCAAAGCTACGAGTCAGGATGGTATGAAGTAGGGGGGCAATGGTCTCACCATGCTTTTTAAAGACCTCTACCGGGATTCCGTCCAGCCCAGCTGCCTTATTCCCAGGCAGCTCTTTTATTGCCTGGCATACCTCGTTAATGTCTATCGGTTTTTCCAGTTCTTGGCAATCTAGATGGGATAGTTTGGGAAGATTAATCCTGCCCAGATAGGATTGCAGCTCATCTGGAGTTGCTTTTAGCTCCGAAGAGTATAGTTCCTTAAAATAATCACAAAACATCTTCCCCATCTGGGGTGTGTCTGTTATCAGGTGGCCATTTAGATCTATAATTGGGCCTATACATGGGGGAGGGGTTTCAGCTTTGGCCAAATATGCCAAGTATCGCCCAGCTTTGTCAGCAGTTTGGTAGGCCCCACATGACCTATGAAACATTAGTTTAGTATTTTCTTCCTGTATTGCTGATAGCCAGGTCTGATGAGCTTCCTGCCATTTTTGCCGTGTTGTATCGGTTTTGTTCAATAAGAATTCGGCTTCTAAGTTTAAGCAATTCTCCTCCATCACCTGTAATCGTTCTTTGCCTACCTTTCTTATTTCAGCTATTCGTTTTTTAAATATGCCACGCATATAAGCAATAAAGGTATCCCACTCTACTGCTGCCGTTGCTGAACCCCTATTATTAACCCAAAATTCCTGCCATAAACCTTCAATATTGTCGTTTTGACCCATATACTGTAACCACCTTGGGTTTAGTTTCCAAAACCCTTGACCTCGGTCTAGTGTGTCAGAGAATTCCATAATTATAGGGGAGTGATCAGACACACCCCGGGGTTTATATTCTATGTTACTTATAAAAGAAACAAAAGCCCGAGATACGAGCACTAAATCAATTCTGGAAAAGGTTTGATGTGAGGCAGAGAAACATGAGAATTGCGAGGCCTTAGGGTTACGCTCGCGCCAGGGGTCCACCCATCCTAAATCGCATATGAAATTCAAGAAATTAGATTTTGCACCGGAATCTGCTACAGGGGAACTCTTCCATCTGTCCAACATTGGATCTAGAATATTATTAAAGTCCCCTGTGCAGATCACTGGTGCCGACGGGGTGGCAGCTTCAAAAACAACTGCTTTGACTTCATATGTGAAGGGGCGGGGGACATATATCGCCAATAGAAGTAGTGGCACAGAATTAATCACACAGTCTAGAAAGACATATCTACCCCCTGGGTCGATCTCAACCCGGTGTTTTGAAAAAGTCAAAGATTTTTTAATGAGTATTGATACTCCACGTGAGGAGTTTGTAAATGGGGCATGGAACGCCCATCCCACCCACCGTTTCTTAAGTGTCATCAGTTTCCCTCCCGTTAGGTGGGTTTCTGAGAGGCAAGCTATGTCTACATCATAGGATCGTAACTGGTTCATCACCAGGGACCGCTTGATCTTGTTATTTAGACAAAAAACAAGGGGGGGAGGGCACTGTGTGGGAGTGTCCACCGAGGGGCGCTGGAATGAGCAAGGCAGCTGCACTAGCGGGTTAGTTAGACCCGGTGAAGACAAAGAAAAACAGGATATCAGAACAAAGTTCTGTGGCAGCGCTTTGTAAAGTAAACAATGTGGTTGAGAAATTGGATGATCTGTACAAATATTTTATTCAATTGGACAAAATGTCCGTCAATAAAAATAAATAAGCAAAGTAGCATGTACATACACTATAAAAATGCAATATTAAACATAAAATGAAATATATAAAAACACTCTGCCTGCTGGATTTTATATTGTATAAAAATACAATTGGTGTTTAAATGTCTGGTATAGTTACCAATCCTGGAGTACTATTGTTAACCGCTGGGCTTGGTAATTGTCCTGCCGTAGGTGAAAGCGGACGGTAACCTGATAAGACAGGGCTTTATCCCAAATATCGGGAGCAATACTTCTGGTCGATAAGGCCCCAATGGGCTGATGAAAGGGTATGGATGGTAGTCAAACCGCACAGCCAATGATGTTGGATCCTCTCTAGTAGGTGGCCTGGAGTGATGGGAAATGTTCCGTGGCCACTGGAGGTGTTCCCAAACGAAGGTATATCACTGACAGATGTTTCAGTCGTGAAAAGGGGTTCCCAGTAGCTTGTTTGTGGCTCCTGTTCGGCCTGATGTTGGGCCTGTATGAGCTTGAGATATCTCCCAAAAGTGGGGAAGGTTGGGGGCTGTGGGGATGTCCCAAATGGGAGTTGAAAAGTCCTCTCTATGGGTAACCGTTTTGGACAATTTGGCATAAGTCCACGATCCCTGTGGAGGGATAATTTGTGGTAGTTCCCAGTGGGGGATAAAAGCTTAGAAATGATTCCAGGAATGAGCAATACCAGCAAGACAGAGTCCAGTGAGTGGTGGGGTCTCCACTCACTGGACTCCACAATTATCCCTCCACAGGGACCGTGGACTTATGCCAAATTGTCCAAAACGGTTACCCATAGAGAGGACTTTTCAACTCCCATTTGGGACATCCCCACAGCCCCCAACCTTCCCCACTTTTGGGAGATATCTCAAGCTCATACAGGCCCAACATCAGGCCGAACAGGAGCCACAAACAAGCTACTGGGAACCCCTTTTCATGACTGAAACATCTGTCAGTGATATACCTTCGTTTGGGAACACCTCCAGTGGCCACGGAACATTTCCCATCACTCCAGGCCACCTACTAGAGAGGATCCAACATCATTGGCTGTGCGGTTTGACTACCATCCATACCCTTTCATCAGCCCATTGGGGCCTTATCGACCAGAAGTATTGCTCCCGATATTTGGGATAAAGCCCTGTCTTATCAGGTTACCGTCCGCTTTCACCTACGGCAGGACAATTACCAAGCCCAGCGGTTAACAATAGTACTCCAGGATTGGTAACTATACCAGACATTTAAACACCAATTGTATTTTTATACAATATAAAATCCAGCAGGCAGAGTGTTTTTATATATTTCATTTTATGTTTAATATTGCATTTTTATAGTGTATGTACATGCTACTTTGCTTATTTATTTTTATTGACGGACATTTTGTCCAATTGAATAAAATATTTGTACAGATCATCCAATTTCTCAACCACATTGTTTACTTTACAAAGCGCTGCCACAGAACTTTGTTCTGATATCCTGTTTTTCCTTGTTATTTAGACCCCTGATGTTCCACGATACTAACTTAACCATCCCCCTTTTTTTTTTTTTGAGCATAAAATTCAGAGATACATGGCTATGTATTACATTGCCCATTACCCTAATAACGTGTCTTTTAGTATCTAAACATGTTCTAAAGTAGAAAGCCCTAGATCCAGATTTTTTACTTTCCCACATGCGGTGCCCCCCCTCCCCCCACCCTGTATACCCAAACCCTGTTGGCATACTTATCCCCCTCCCTCCCGAAAATAGAGAAAGAGAGGGAAAAAAAAAAAGACAAAAAAAAAAAGAAAAACAAAAGCAGATCGTGCTGAGGGAATTGAAAAAACATAAGGGGGCCATCCCTGAGCGGGGGTGGACCCCCCAGCAGGTTACGATTTCACATTGTTATATCCCTACGTTGCCGCCAGCTGCCTAAAACCGGACAATTTAGTGTCAAGACATTGTGCTGCATCGTTTGGAGTGGAGAAGAAATGTGTTGTGTCGTTTTCAAAAACTCGCAGCTTGGAGGGGAACATCATAGAATAACTTAGGCTATGTTCTCGTAGCTTCTTCTTAATGTCCCCAAACTTAGCCCTGTCCCTCTGGACCTCCAGAGCAAAGTCCGGAAAAACAGCGATCTTGTTCCCATTGTACATAAGCTACTCTCGTAGCTTCTTCTTAATGTCCCCAAACTTAGCCCTGTCCCTCTGGACCTCCAGAGCAAAGTCCGGAAAAACAGCGATCTTGTTCCCATTGTACATAAGCGGACCCTTGGTGCGTATTGAGCGCAAAACAGTGTCTCTATCCACAAAATTTAAGAACTTTACAATAAAGGTTCGTGGTGGGGCGCCGGGAGGGAGTGGTCTAAAAGGGACTCTGTGAGCACGCTCAGCTGCGAAATGTGATGTAAATGAGTCTTCGCCAATTGTGTCCTTAAGCCATTTCTCCACAAATTTTGGGGGATCGTTGCCTTCAGCATGCTCTGGGAGACCAATAAATCTAAGGTTGTTACGTCTCAACCTTCCCTCCATATCAATGAGTTTGGTTTTTAACTCAGAGGTCTGTTGGATAACATTCAACACTTTTTGCAGCCACTTAGTGTTGGTGTCCTCCAACAAGGATATGCGCTTTTCAGCGCTGTCTACACGCTCTGAAATGATTTTGAAGTCTGACTTAATAGCCAGTACTTCGGCTTGTAGATCTTGGATCTGTCCAGAGAGACGGTGCTCTGAATTGGTAATAGCATCAAGGAGCTGCTGTAAAGTGGGCTCTGGGGCCTGTTCTGAGCTTTTATGTTTCGTGGGGGTGGCATGGGGTGTTGTGGTCGGGGTCGGCGGGGGGTTGCCAGTCTGAGTTCTAGCAAACTTCTCGAGCCGGACTGCGGCTGTAGTATTGCTGGATTTACCCATTTCCCTTTCTGAGAGAAGTGTGTTCTGCTGCCGTGAATAAATAAGTAAGTGGTTCACCGGGCTATTCCTAAGGCTTCTGACCTAAGCCCAAGCAAACCCAAACCGTTATGTATCCAAGTAGGGAGTACAAACACTGCACAACTGCACCAGGTTATATACAATGTATTTAAGTAAAGAATGTTACTGCACCAGATTCCTGGGATGGATGTCCGTTCTGAGGCTCCCTTCCACAAGGACCCCCCCCGGGCTCTGGCACACTTGGTGCTCCCAACACCTCCGGAGATTTCACTTCAGCCAGCAGTAAGCACTTCAAAAGCCTGGTCCCCACTGCAGAGCCGTCCGAAGCACAGATGCTTTGTGTAGCGCTACTGCCTTCCGCCGATCACCAGCACCGGCAGAGAGTCACGTAACTTGCGGCACCGTCACCGCCGGATGTCCCCAGTGTAGGGAAAAAGTTCTTCCCCCGGCGTCCAGGACCTGGTTCCCAATGCCACCTGCACTCTCAGCTGCCTCCATGAGCCTCCGTCACCCCCTCCGATCTGCACGCGGACACCACTGAAGCCGGCAGTAAGGTCAGTTTGGCGGCTGCAGTGAGCAGATTTTACCGCCTGTCATTTTCCCTGCTGGGGGAGCACACGGCGCTGACGCCTCACACCCGCTCCGTCATGGCCCCTCCCCCCCGAAATGATTACTTTTACAATTGATGGATCTACCCATTATTCTTCAGTTGGCTCTTGAGTTGATTAAACATTTCATCTGTTTTTAAATTGATTTGACATTTAGGGTGGGATGTATTAAAGAAAAATGCGGTAAAACTCCCGTTTTCGGGAGTTTTACCACATTTTCAAATGTATTTAGACCCAGCCGCCGTGTTTTTCGCCGCCCAGGGTATCGCCACCTTTGGATGATGATACCCTATAGAAGCCTATGGGCTTCTTAACGCCGACCACACCCACCACAGATGGCGACTACACTCCAAGTCCCTGGCATACCTCCATAAAACTCTTCCCCCTAGCAACACAGCCAGAGGTCCTTCCAGCTGCAGGGGAAGGAGGATGCACCCAGGACACCCGCTTCCCATACAGGAAGAACTTGAAGAGGGAGAGGCCAGGGATGTGACAGAGACCCCCCTGCACACCACATCACAGGTATGGTGGGGGCCTCCATCACTGCATTGCGATGCTAGTCGCATATGTTAGTACATACAGTATGCAATAGCATCGATGCGGTGGCATGGCGAGGGCGGCGGCAATATATTTTAATACGTTCCGCACTTAAAGCTTGTAGCCACCGTCTCTTGTGCACTGTGAGTTTGATTTACATTACATGCCTCCGTCAACATCAACATCATGCATTAATGATCCAAACCTATATCTGGTTGTCATTTGTCACATTGATAATCTTGAGCCTAATTCAGGTTTGGTTGTTGTAAGCATAGCTGCTGTTTCTTTTGAAGCAACAGCGGTGTTCCATATGGTAAGGTATCAGACAGTGGTGTAAGTTTATACCAGGTGCCCGGAGGCAAGATGAATGTGGGTGCCCCCCTCTAACCCCACTTTAATATATAGATAATTACATCTATATATACATATAAATATAAACACATACATGTCTGTTGGCACTCAATCTATAATGCAATATACTACAGTGCCCCTCATATCAGCATATGTTCATGGTTTTAAAGAAGGTACTCAGAGGAAATCTCTTATCCAAAAGTCGCATGTACTGTATATAGAGCATGTCGTCTAATCTTTTAGGGCCATTTCAGGACACGTAAAGACTCCTCAAGGTGCACCTTTATGTGCATTGTCCTGAGGATGGAAAGGGTGACATGGAAATGCAGCGAGAGATGGGGAGAGGGTGATGTCTCAGAGAGACAGATTGTGGTTGGGTGTTGGGGAGATTGTGAAACAGCGGAGAGGCAGAAGGGGAAGTACTGAGGGTGACAGGAGAGGCAGTGGGTGACAGGGAGAGACAGAGGATGACAAGGAGATTGTGACAGGAAAGGCAGAGGGTCATGAGGCATGGTAGTGTGAGACGGTAGGTAGAGGGTGAAGGGGAGATGGAGTGGGTGATATATAGGGGGCACTAGGCTGGATGGGAAGGTGCAATGATATGGAGAGGGACACTAGGCTGGAGAAAGAGCAAAACTGTGCTGAATGGGGGGAACACTGATTTGACTGGCTGGAGGAGGGGTTTTTCTAGCAGAGTGGCAGTTGGCTGATTGGGGGAATGAATGGGCATACACTGGGGTGGAATGGTGAGTGAGGTGTGTGTGTGTGTGTGTGTGTGTGTGTGTGTGTCCATCCTAGGCAGGAGAGAGTTAGATGGATGCAGGGAAATTACCACAACCCCTGATTTAGCAACTCCCCTCCACTACAGTTTTGACTGGCCCTGAAACAGGTAGGTGGGCATATGAGCAAACACTTAACATGAGGAGATGTGGGCAGGGCTTTAGAGAGCTCTGACGGGCCCAAGAAAAGTAGGGTGGGTGGGGGCATGATCACACATGGGCAGGGCCGTAACTGGGGGGGGGGGCTAGGGGGTCACGCGCACCGGGCGCTGGGTGTGGGGGGCGCAGAGTGACTCAGTGACTGGTGAGGCTTTCTTCCTACTTTACATGATGCTGCCACCGGCCGATGGGTTCCTCCTCCGTGACGATGTGCGTGTGACATCATCACGCAGTCACCATCCACATCACGTCGGAGGTGCAGTGGAAGAGCGACTAGCGCAGCAACAGGACTCAGTGCAGGAAAAGAAGTGACATTAGTCACAAGGGACAGCCGGCACGGGAAGACAGGGCGGGATCGTCCAGCAGCACTGCAATTGCCAGCCGCTACCAGTCCAGCATGGAGCCACCAGACCAGGCCGCATCACCTCATCCGGCAGCCAGGACACAACAGCGGGCCATTATGCAGTAAAGTGACAGCACAATTAAGTGGACGGCGTAGCTGCACCGCACAACCAGAACAGGCCGCACATCCGAGCAGCAGCAGCCTGAGCCAGCACACAGAGAGCGGCGACGGGACACATGTCAGAACATAGAGAGGAGTGGTGTCTGTAAGTAATGTGAGGGAATTTAATGGGAGAAAGTGTGGCCTGGGGGGTGTCCTTGGCACACCCTCAAAATGGAGGCAACATGCTCCTGATTTGTACTGAGAGTTTCCATTGCCACACCCCCCTAACCTCCACCCTGCTGCAGACTGTCAATCACTTGATGCCTGTTCTCCCTTCTTTATATCTGTGGGGTTTATTTAAAGGAGAGCCAAGCAGCAGCACTTCTCTGTCAGAGTGCATAGAACTGGCAGACCATGGCACTAAAAGTGGGATATTCAGGCAACACAGGGCATACACACTGCTGAATGCCTACACCAGATGCAGTAAAATCCACAGCCTCTCTCCACCACACATCGCCAGCTACCGCATAGATAATAATCACATATGCACTTATTATCGCAAAGGACAGCTCTTGTGTTAAGAACTGCCCTTTACAGTGCACCCAGCGATGTATAAGCAGGTCCACTTTGGCTCTCTCCCCTTCTGCCCAGCAGCTGTCTGCTCAGATGGCTGCAGGGGCTGCCGGGCTCCAACTCCTCCTCCATGCACCCAGAAGTGCTGCAGGGAGCAGGAGGTCAGTGGTCAAAGCAGCACAGCAGGATGCTGCGCAGATCATTGGGGGTCGCATGGGACAGTACGGGATGAGAAAGGAGGCCCATAGGCGTTAGAGCTTTACTTCATATGAAAATGTGGTAAAACCCCAGAAAACTAGGCTTTATTAGCATTTTTTTGTTTAGTGAATCCCACCCCCTGTGAGGTGGCTGGGGATCTCAGCTCTATACACTGCAGAGGAGCATAGGTGCCGATTCTGTGGGTGTTTGAGGGCCTGAGCACTAACGGAAATTGATGAGCACCCACCCACTCAGCAGCGGCCCACCCGCCCGTGTCCCACTGCACTCCCCTCCCTTGTCGCTGGCACAGGTACTATGTGGGCATTTATGTACCTGCACTGTGGGGGCATTTATGTATTTGGCACTGTGGGGGCATTTATGTATTTGACACTGTGGGGGCATTTATGTATTTGGCACTGTGGGGGGATTTTTGTACCTGCACTGTGTGGGCATTTATGTTTTTGGCACTGTTGCCATAATTTGAATATTGGAGACAACTGTGCTGCGTAATATAAATCCGTATTATTTTGTGGCCCCGTCCCTTTCCCATGAAGCCACTCCCCTATATTTTTGGCTTGAGCACCCACCAGCAAAAACATAAATCGGCACCTATGCGGAGGAGTATGTTCACCAGAGCTGCTTCTCAGCCAACTGATGTGAGTCACACTACCTACTGTATGCCAGGATAGAAACCATCTTAATCATGAAGTAAGTAAAGAAAATGATGGTGGGTGGTAAGGTCAGGGAACAGTTACTGGGGTGGGGTCTGACAAATCAATATAAATTGTGGGCAACACTGCAGTTACTGGGACAATAAAAATATTTAAATAAACATAAAGAGAGGGAGTTGGCTCAGTCACAGGGTAAGTTGATGGAGCTGGTGGGACATAGGGGAGGGTGAGGCTGTAGAAGTGTTGCTGAAAGTGAAAACAGAAATGCTGAATCATTCACACTTGAGGTCATACTCAGGCAGATGATTGGCACATAGCTAGGAATGAGCAGGTTTGGTTCCCAGAGAACCAACAACGTCCCCATCACCCGAACTTGCCTGACCGAAAAAGGCTTCCAGCTGTTCGATCCATCCCATCATTTTTGCAGACCCACAATGAAGCCGACCTTCATCTAACAGCTGTCGGATTCTGGCTAGACCCAGACTCAATATAAGTCCTGGTGCTCGGCGCCTTCTTCATTCCCACAGTTTATTTCAGACAGCACGGATGTGGGGAGCTGCTAAGTGTCCCATATAATTCCTGGAGTGAGCTGAGTAGGTCATATAATTCATGGGGTGCTGCTAAATCAGCTGTATAATTTCAGGGTAGCTGCTAAGTGTCCCATTTAATTTATGGGGTGCTGCTGAGTGTCCAGTATAATTTCATGGGAGCTGCCAAGTGTGTCGTGTAATTCATGGGGTACTGCTGAGAGTACTGTATACTTCCTGGGGTGCTGCTATATCAGCCATATAAATTCAGAAGTGCTGCCAAGTGTGTTGTATAATTCATGGGGTGCTGTTAAATCAGACGTATAATTCCAGTGGTACTGTCTTTATTTTATTCAAAGAATAAAGACTTTTTTTAACTGCAGGGGTGCCACTAGTAGTAGTACGTTTATTTATAAGGCGCCGCAAAGTGTCCGCAGCGCCGTACATAGCAAAAAAAAATAATTACAAGGTAACGTACAGGGTGTGTTGAAAAATACAGTATAAATAGGGGTATTGCTGGTAGAACTAAAATCAGCATCAGTTCAGATGTAGGTGTCAAAATTGTTGAGGAGACTAAAGATGAAGTAGAGGAAGGGAAGAGCAGGACAGGAGCACAGGTGAGGTAATGAGGTAGGGTGAGTACGTGAGGAAGGAGGACCTTACTCATAAGAGTTAACATACTAAAAATAGGTGGGTGGACGAATGAAATACAATAGGATAAGTAGGAACGGAGGGGAACGGAGGCAGGATAGGAGGATCAAAAGAGGTTAGGAGGAGGGATAGGCTAGTCGAAAAAAGTGGGTTTTGAGGGAGCGCTTGAAGGAGGTAAGGGAATCAGATAGCCTGATGGGTGGCGGGAGGTTGTTCCAGTGCAGGGGGGCTGCGTGAGAGAAGTCTTGGACACGGGAGTGGGAGGAGGGGATTAGGTGAGAGGTCAGTCGGCGGTCAGCGATGGAGCGAAGCGGACGGGAGGGAGTGTGGATAGAGATCAGTGAAGAGAGGTAGGGAGCTGTGGAGGAGGAAAGAGCCTTGTAGGTGGTGGTGAGGAGTTTAAAGAGAACTCGGAAAGGAATGGGGAGCCAGTGAAGAGATAGACAGAGGGGGGAGGCGGAGGTAGAGCGGCGGAAGAGGAAGATGAGCCTAGCATGGATTGGAGAGGTGCGAGGCGGGTGAGAGGTAGCCCAGAGAGAAGGATGTGGCAGTATTCAAAGCGGGAGATGACAAGAGAGTGAATGAGAATTTTGGTCGCGGCAGTGGAGAGGACTGGTCTGATGCGTGAGATGTTGCATAGGTGAAAGCGGCAAGACTGTGAGAGAGCACGAATGTGGGGGGTGAAAGAGAGGGAGGAGTCAATGATGACACCGAGGCAGCGCGTTTGGTCAGTGGACGTGATCTGGGTTTAACCAATGCTGATGGAGATAGTGGGAGAAGAGGGGATGTTCGGGGGTTGGAAGATTAGAAGTTCAGTTTTAGCCATGTTTAGTTTCAGGAAGCGTTGGGTCATCCAGGCTGAGATGGCCGTGAGGCATTCGGAGACCTTGGACAGGAGTGATGGGGATAAGTCGGGGGAGGAGAGATAGATTAGGGGATGATCAGCATAAAGGTGGTAATGAAAGCCATAGGAGCTGATGAGGGTGCCCAGAGAGGTGGTGTAGAGGGAGAAGAGGAGAGGGCCAAGGACTGACCCTTGGGGAACACCGACTGGCTGCGGGGTAGTAGGAGAGGAGGAGCTTGGAGTGGAGACGGAGAAGGAGCGATCGGAGAGGTATGAGGTGAACCAGGAGAAGACCGTGCCAGTGATGCCAAAAGAGGGAGGGTGTTGAGCAGGAGAGGGTGGTCAACAGTGGCAAAGGCAGCTGACAGATCAAGCTGGATGAGGATAGAGAAGAGGCCTTTGGATTTAGCCGATAGTAGATCATTAGTGACTTTGGTCAGGGCAGTTTCAGTGGAATGTAAAGGGCGGAACCCGGATTGGAGGGGGTCTAGAATGGAGTTAGCAGTAAGGTGGCTTAGGAGATGATTATAGGTCAGACGTTCTAGGAGCTTGGAGGCAAAAGGGAGGAGAGAGATGGGCCTGTAGTTGGATGGAGAGTTGGGGTCCAGATTTGTTTTTTTGAGAATTGGGGAGACAATAGCGTGTTTGAAGGAGGAAGGGAAGACCCCAGAGGATAGGGAAAGGTTAAAGAGGTGAGCCAGGTGAGAGCAGACTGTCACTATGTGTGACAATTAATTCCAGGGGTGGCGTCATCTTTGCCGTATAATTCAAGGGGTGGTGCCATGTGTGTTGTATCAGGTCAGGGGCCCCATTATGTATGCTGTATCAGGTAAGGGGTTCTTTTATGTTTGCTGAATCAGTCAAGGGGTGCTGCTATCTATGCCATATAATCCCAAGGGTGACACCATGTGTACCGTATCAGTCCAAAAAAATATGTTTATGATTTACAAAAACATACAGATCCAAAACCCGAAAAGTGTGGGTAAAATTGATGTACGCCTACCCAGCGGCTAGGATTACCGTTAATGGTTTTACCACTGATGCTTTTTCTTTGGGAAGAGGGACATTCTAGTTGCTGGGTAACAGGAAAAATGTGCTTATACGCGGATCACATGATTTTTTATCTATCAAATATGTTATTTTCTCTCCCTGCCCTTTTAGATCTGGTTAAGGGGTTTGGATTTGGTTCAGGAATCTGCATAAAATGGGATCAATCTGTGATATTTCCGCTTCTCTCCACAACTCCTCAACCCCCCACATATGATTTTACCTTGAAGTGGTGAACCCAGTTTAGATACCTTGGTATTCAGATATCACACTCCCCATAGTATTTTGTGACTTTATATTTAACTCCCTAAATTGATAAGCTGATGGTTAAGACTCGAGTCTGGTTAAAACTTCCCCTGCCTTGTAAGTCCATCAGACACCACCCGCTGCATGAAGGGACACCCACCCCCCCTCTCTCGCATTACCCCCCCCCCCCCCCCTCGCACAGCTGCTAATGGATATTTACATAATTATCCATTCGCAGGCAGGGAGAGATCCTTTGGTGATGTCAGCTGCCAGCCCCGCGCATGTCCGTTACGGCCTCTTTAGTCTGAGAATGATCAGCATTCTCATGGGAATGCCCATGAAACACTGGGCATTCCCATATGCTAGTGGGGCTGTCCAGCGCCTCCTGCCCTTTTCCTCCCCCCGCTCGCCATGTAGTGTGCGTGCACCCGTCAAACCGAATTTTCACCATGGAGGCGCGCACCCTGCATCTGCACATGTGCAGAAACGTGCCTGCGCATGCACAGACGTGACATATCGGCTATCCGTGCGAATGCACAGAGGTCTGAATGGATCGTAATAAGGTCCATAGTGCTTAATTTATTTGGAGATCTAAATGGACACTAGGGTAACCTAGTGTTCCTGGAATTATTTTAATGGGTTACCCTGGGGAGTATGGGAATCTTCTTGTAGCTTTATTAGGTAAGGCTGGTCTTGATTTGTCACCAACACAATTGCTTTTAGCAGGTACTGTACTCCACTTTCCCATCTAGTTCCTTTGCAACTGCAAGCTTGAAGAGTTTGGACTGAGGTTGGGAAATTAAAGGGTAATTGCACCTTAAACCCTTGCTCCCCGATATGGTATAATTGGAATTTTCCCAAACTCCACTGAAGGGTACTGTCGCTTGGTTTATGCTTTGTGGATATCCTGCATTGGACAGCTTTATCAAGAAGGGGTTCTCCATTCTTTTGAATATCTAGTCTCCACATTTGCCTTCCAAGATGCTACTTTTTTATAGATACAGTACTTGCAGCTTCGGCATGCATTACAAATCTGGACTATTTTATCATATGATACTGATGGTGATAAATCAGCCCCTAAGTAAGGCTTCCATGCACCCCCTATTCCCCTGGACCCAGAGTGGCTGCACTGCCCACCTCTATAACAATGTGTCACTGCTCCCAAGTGACTTAAGCTTCTCGGGCTCTGCTAAGGTTGATTGCCAACATTGTGCAGAAGGAGCCTAAGCCTCAGGCAGAGTTTGTACCATTTATTTTTCATTTAGAGCCATGTTTGTGCACTTCCTTTGGCAAAAACACAGGTGAATGTACTGGCAGAGGATTCTTAGTTTAATGATCTTTATGAACTGTGTTTACTCCTAGTACAGAATATCTTATTAAGAGTTCATGTAAGATTAATCCCTCATACCAATGGAAGAAGTAATGTATGTACTTTTCCCATCACTAAACTGATCTTCTACTTTATTTCAAGAAAGGTGAGGCCGGTAGTGAGGCTCTTGGACCATCAGTCAGCTTTGTCTCTATATCTATTTACAGTATATCACATCTATTATATATGGACTTCATGCCAATTCTAGTGGAGAAGTGCATGTTTTATCTGAAACTCACATTTCAAGTAACCATAAGTCACAGATTGTCCCAAAAAAGTAAAAAAGACGATCAAATCTAGAAAACTTGTTTAGAACATATTTTGGTACTTGTTTCCTAGCACGGCGCCTGCCGGGTCCCATCGCATACCATAACTTAAGGTATGCGATGGGACCCGATCTGACCCGATATAAGGGTTTTTAAAGTTCCTATACAATTTTAAAATTGTGTCGCATCGCATGCCTTTACAATGGCATGCGATGCGATGCGACTTTCCATTCATTCCTATGGAAAAAGCACCCCCAGACCCGATTTTTAATTGTACACCCACCCTGATGGGTAATTACTATGTTAAATGCCCCCCATAGTTAACGCCACCCAAGTATCGACGCCATCCCGAAGCATGGGGAGCGCAGATAGCCTGCGAGGGGCGGTGGAAAGCGTCCTTTCGACCTTTTCCTCCTCGTCCCCATTCAACTGGGACTTTGATAATTAATACCAGTGTATAAGCATGCTATCGTAAATATGCTGTTATATGGAGCAAATACTGCCAATGAATTTGTCACAGAACCATCACTTACTGCTGCTTTGTTTTAATGTACAATTGCGTAAACCAGCTGAAAATACATTGTGGCATTGAACTGACAGAAAACCCCCCTTACCTCTTTACATGGGTCCTTCATTATTTGGTAAAACACACAAAAAAGAAATTCTTGAGAAGCTCAATTCACTTGGACTTTCAATCTCGGGTACTCTTGGGTACTTGTGTAATATTTGGGCACCCGATTTTGTGATTGTATGCCTTACCTTAAGGCATACAATCAGATGCGATTTGATGCAATTTTTTGGCAAAATCGCATCAAATTGCATCGAATCGCATCGAAATTGAATGCGAGATCGCATGCAATTCGATGCGATTTTCCATAGGATTCAATGTTAACATGGTCCTGTTCATTTCCACAATCCAAGTGGGCATAGAGTTGATTTTATATAGCGTGGCGAGCGCAGCGAGCCACCGAGCCAGAAGCGTGGCGAGCAGAATACATTGTAAGTACGCGGAATACATTGTAAGTAATCCGCGGCCGCTGGCCACGCTTCGGGCTTGGTGGCTCGGTGCGCTCGCCATGCTATATAAAATCAACTCTATGCCCACTTGGATAGTGGGGAAATGAACAGGACCATGTTAACATTTAATCCTATGGAAAATCGCATTGAATTGCATGCGATCTCGCATGCAATTTCGATGCATTTCGATGCGATTTTCCGACCCGATCTTAATATCGGGTGCCCAGTTATTACACAAGTACCGAAAATTGCTAACAATTCCAGAATATGTGGCCACTTTAAATTACAGCTGCCATCTTGAATTCCTGTGACTTTGCATTAAGCCTTCCCATCTTATATTCATTGTATAAATATAAGGTAGATACTAACCAATATTCTTATAACAATTTGCAGTTTTTATGTTTTCAGTCATTTAGAACCTTCACTAAGTGTGCTATTTTTAAATTGCACCCTAAACATTACCAAAAATCGCAATGGCAGGCGAGTTTGACAGAACCTTGCACAGATCAGTGAGATCTACTGTATGCTTGATTCTGTCCAAAAAAAGTGTATAAAAGTAAAAATTGTAAATAAAACATTGTGGCGTCCTCCCCCAAGCTTAACCAGCCCCAGAAAAAAGACCAATTAAAGAGAGTACATGTACACAAATATATTTAATTTTATTAAAAAGACAATAATTAAAAATACATTTAATAATACCAATACTGAAATAAACCTTAATAGGTATAGAGTGCCCCTTGTACAACATCCCTTTAATGTTTAGCAATGTCCTGAGACCCGTGAAATCACAGTTTCTAATTATCAGTCTGGGACCAATAATTAATATAAATCCTATTGGACAAGCCACATACGCATAGATATACTGGTAATTGAATTGATTGTTTCCCAGAGCAAAATATCTCACCACTTGTTGATCCCTTTGAAGAGATCATTTGATGTGGGAATTAATGTCTTTGTAGTTCCACGCAAACCCAAAAGAGTTTTTTTAGTGGTCCCAGACCCTGAGCTTACCGGGTCCTAGCAGTGTCCATCCTGCAGCAAGTAGACTCCAGGTGCTGTCCTCAGCAGCCGCACGTCAGACACCTGACGGGTGCTGTGTCAGGTGTAATCTCCGTCTCATGCCTGCAGTTTGGTGGCCCTCAGCGCCGCATATCAGTTGTCTGACGGGCGCTGAATGGCGGGCCGGATAGATCCTGTAGCCGGGGGGGGGGGGGGGTAATTTGTTTAAATTGCCACAGCTGAAGAAATATCTTCAGATCTCTGTGGATAAGTGGCAAGGGTGACGATTGTGCTCCTGGGTAGCCCAAGGGGAACCAAAGGGGCTCTTTCCATGACACGTTTCTCTGTCTTTGAAATTGGATGGTTTCCTCAGTATTTTTCTTTAAGCCGGGCCTAGTTTCCCAGATACAGGGAAAAAAATTGTTCCCGTATTTTAGAAACCAGCACCAGGCTCTTGGACCAGTCGTGGATTAAAAAATATGAGGGACAAAAAACGTAATGGTCCCCCATATTTTGGAATCAGCACCAGGCTCCAACAGCCAGCAGGGTAATGCCACAGAAAGTGGAGACTTTTTATGCAAGTTCCCCCGACCTTCACATCAACCCCTGGCTTTTGGGCCAAATGAAGCGGTTCCCCGAAGTTTCACATGTCCAGGACTGTCCCCAGTTGTCCTCCAGGTCCCAGAGGGAACCCCAGATATTTTTCCTCGGTATTTTGGAAACCAAACAAACCAAAATGTATTTTTAATTTTACCAAAAACTGTCTACTCCCATTACTAAAAAAATCTCACATTTCTGTTACTAATAAATCGCCAGTAAATGCAAGCGATTTCTGACTTGCAGGGCCACCTCTAGAAATGTTGGAGCCAGGGACTGACCTACAGTCCGGGCCCCCAGTGGCACAGCGCAATTCCTCTGGCCGCCACACCCCCTGCGCGCCTGCCCCTGCCTCCGCCTGCCAGCACCCCGCCTCCCCCTACCCCGTCCCCATTACTTACCATCATGTCACGGCAACGTCCTCCGGCTCCTTCAGTCTCCGGAGTGCACACTGACTGCACAGTGCAGCCTGCAGAGTGCCGAGCCCTTCTGTGTCCTAGGCTTGGCGCTCTGCAGGATGCACTGTGTATTGGGCGTGCCTGGCCGCCGTGCCGGGTGGGGGAGCATGTGTGTGGGTGCTGGTAGGGGGGCTGTGGGCAGCTGCCCGGGCCCCTCCAGAGTCCGGGGCCCGGGACAGCTTTACCCAGGCACCCCCTGTCGACGGTCCTGGTTGCAGGCTGCCTGATCACTGCTTGCTGGCCTCAGGGATCAGGACACAGGAGAGAGTAGCTGTCACAGATGCCTTCAGTAGTGTCCCTCACACAATGACCTTCACACAATGCCCCCAGTAGTGCATTTCACAAATGCCCAAAGTAGTGCCATTTACAAATAATTCCCCCAAAAGTGCCATTGACATTATCTTTACTGCTGCTGTGGAGAGCTGATGCTGCTGATGAAGCCGCCAGATGGGGAGATCGCAGAGCATGCTCCTGCTCCCCCTTGGCAGACATATCAAATGTGGTCATGGCCGCTAGCTCTGATTGGCTGAAGGCCGGGACCATATTTGAAATGTCTGCTGAGAGGGAAGCATTAGCGCGCTCTCTGTGCTGCGCTCTCCTCTTCTCCCCATCTGCCTTCTTCATCATCAGTGGGTGAAGCTGATAGCGGCCAGTGGTGGGCGAGCGGTGCTGCTGGATGGTGTGCAAACAGTGCAAATGCAGAGCACGGTAATATGGGAAGTCAGCCACTGGCACAGACAAACTCACAGTTGCCGGCGGAGAACTTTTTCACACTCCACCCCACCCCGCGCTGCCATGCTTACAGCTTGCCGCGGACGCTTCCGGCCGCTCTTACTGTCATACCTGGTCAGCTCTTCTTTCTTAGAGTAACTGAAGGAGGTGGAGCTGCCACACGGACAGTCTCCTGCAGCCAGCCTAATATATGATGCAGGGGGACTAGTGACACTACCTCCTGGCCTAGCATATTATTGTCATGTGGCTCCAGGTTAACTGAGCTCCAATTGTGGCAGCCGAGGTTTTGTATGTATCAGCCTGGCTTGGTAGGAGAATGACCACTGAGAGGGATGCGGGACATGGCACACTGAAAATTTGCCTGGCGTCCCAATCCGCCCCTGCCACAGGCTGCTCACCTGCATAAAAAAAAGAAGAGGACACCACTGGCTGCTCTCCTGCATAAATGAAGAACAGGACACCACAGGCTTCTCCCTTGCATAAATAAACAGGACAACACGGGCTGCCAGTGGCGTAAGTTTGTCCAAGTTGCCCGTAGGCAAGATGCATATTGGTGCCCCCCCCCAAACACACACACACACAACGTTATATAAACTATATACTGTATATATGAACGATATATATATTTCAGGATTCAGCCACAGAAGCGATTTTGATCGCTTTCAATTAATGAATTTAAACCTGCAGAGGAGGAGAGGTGCCTGCTTGAGAGCAGGAGCCCGGCAGCAGATTACTCCATTGCCTCCCAGAGTTCTGCCTCTGCGGGTTGCTCCCTTGCATAAATAAAGAACTGGAGACCACAGGCTACTCTCCGGCATAAATAAAGAACAGGACACCACAGGCTGCTCTCCTGCATAAATAAAGTTAAATAACATGGAGAAAAAGAAGACTCTTTTTGGGGGCACTCTTAAGAAGTAATCTGCATAAATGTATATGCAAACAAAAAATACCCATATACTACCGAGATTTGTGGAAAAAGTTAGTGTAATCTTTGTACTTTAAAACTTAGCTTTTATTTTTATTACTTTTAATATAATTCACACAATATATAACAATAAATTTTAAAAGATGCATTGTAGCCCATATGTCATTATGACAGCACGAACAGAGCTCTTCATTCAGAACTTTGGTCAGTAAGAGGAATTATTTTATGTCATTAGAGCTATTCAGTATCACAACCACTGTGTTCACTTGAGAAGTTTCAATAATATAAAAATCATGCAAGTCTTGTGCCAAATGAAACAAGTCACGTTGCTAAGTACCAATTGTATCATCTGCTATAAGTATGGTGCATTTGCATAACAAAGAGAGATAAAGTTTAGAGAAAAAAATCAGTTTGTCTGTGTCTATAGCTCACCAAGATTTCTATATTCTCACCATCATACATTCAGAGGATGGCTGGTAAGAGAATTGGGGAGAGCCTCCGCAAATGAAAAGAGAGAGTGAGAGATTCGGCCAAAGTATCTTCTGCTGCTCATTAATTCGAAACGTGCACTCACTGTTGCTAAAATTTAGTATTGCAGTACAGATAAATAAAGAACAGGACATCACAGGCTGCTCTCCTGCATAAATAATACTAATGCCATGACACAAGCTGCTCCCCCTGTATAATAATGTATGTGTCACGGCATTACTTTTATTATATGATACAGAGGGAGCAGCCTGTGGTGTCATGGCATTTTTATTATACAGGTTAAGCAGCCTGCGGTGTCATGGCATTATTATTTTACAGGGGGAGCAGCCTGTGGTGTCATGGCATTACTTTTATTTTATACAGGGGGAGCAGCCTATGGTGTCATGGCATTACTTTTATTATACAAGGGGAGCAGCCTGTGGTGTCATGGCATTATTATTATACAGGGGGAGCAGCCAGTGGTGTCATGGCAATACTTTTATATTATACAGGGGGAGCAGCCTGTTGTGTCATGGCATTATTATTATACAGGAGGAGCAGCCTGTGGTGTCATGGCATTACTTTTATTATACAAGGGGAGCAGCCTGTGGTGTCATGGCATTATTATTATTATACAGGGGGAGCAGCCAGTGGTGTCATGGCAATACTTTTATATTATACAGGGGGAGCAGCCTGTTGTGTCATGGCATTATTATTATACAGGAGGAGCAGCCTGTGGTGTCATGGCATTACTTTTATTATACAAGGGGAGCAGCCTGTGGTGTCATGGCATTATTAATAACACAACGCCACTGCCTAAACAGGTACCCCAGTGGGGCTGACTATACAGATGGGGCAGGTCCCATCTTGGCAGGGGATGGCGATGGCGACGCCAGCCGCCATCCCCCGCCAGCGCCATATCGATTGCGAGAAGGCGAGGCGCGTGCGTCCCCTTCCGACGGCGCTTCCAGCTGCTCCCCCGGGTCCCCGCCGGCTTGTCGGCAGTAACCTGGGGTCCCCGCCGCCGCCTGCCCGCACCCCCCCCCCAACCCTGTCCATCTCCCTGAGGCAGAGACGGACAGGGTTCCCGTCGCCCCGCCGACGGAGATTGAGACGCGTGCGTCTCAGTCTGATGGCTGGCGAGGCTGCTGGCGGATCGCCAGCGGGGACATTCTGGCGATTCGCCAGCCAGGAAGAGGCCTGCCCCATCTGTAAGTGACAACTGCAGTAACCTGATAACGCCAAACACTGAACTGCTAAATGAAAAAGCTAGATGGCACTTGCTTAGCAGGAGAAAAGAGTAGCAGCTAGTCGGTAGTCCAGGGTAGCACCCCGCAGTTCAGTCAACAAGAAGTTAAATAACAGGGACCAGACACACCAGCAGAGTGAGAGCAGAGCCTACAAACAACTATATATCTGGCACTGGGGCAGCCCAACTGAAACACCTATAAAGGCTTCCCAGC
Organism: Crinia signifera; assembly: GCF_055691185.1. NCBI lineage: Eukaryota > Metazoa > Chordata > Amphibia > Anura > Myobatrachidae > Crinia > Crinia signifera. The sequence continues at coordinate 420,537 of NW_028142774.1, read as the reverse complement.
CACCTGCTGCAGAGTGTCCGCCCTTGATTACAAACAACAAGCAGCTGGACGCTGCTTAATGTGTAGTTAATGAACACTCCTTGTGGCTGCCTGGCATCCCCATCGCCAAGGCAATGGAGGGAGGTGCACAGCATGCCTGGCAACAACCGAAGCGACGCCGTCCCCAGCCGGAAATTTGGGGCCAGAAGTGCTGCATCATCCCGGCTGCCTAACAACCACCGGGACCTCTACCCCGGGACCCGGCTGAGCACCAGAATTGCCGTCAGCACGGCACCTAACAGTTAAATATAGTATGTAATGGGCATTACGGTGTGGCATTATGTGTAATTGGCATTATGGCATGTGGCTTTATGTGTAGTTGGTATTACAAAGTTCGCAAAAACGTGCAATGGGCATTACAGTGTGTGGTATAATGTTGAGCCACCCCCACTTTTCACTGCGCATGAGCCTCACCTACTTCAAATTGGGGGGGCACGAAACATGACCTTGCTTCATGTGCTGTGGCACCGTGCTACACCACTGACTGTCAGTGCCACTGGACTGGACTACATAATGAAGGAACTGTAGTAGTTAAAATGATACTTGTGTCATTTCACGGCAGGACTTCCCAGCGGATCGCATGCAATATTTGAATACGATTTGCATTTGATTTGCATACAATTTGCATACGATTCGATCTGTGATGTGATTTAGCAAACCCCCACTATCCACATCAGCCCAATGTTTCCCGAGCACAGCGATGCTTCGGGATGATGTGGATCAAGCGGTATGCAAATGGTATGTAAATTGTATTCAAATATAGAATGTGATTTGCATACGATGCGATCCGCAGGGAAGTGCCGCCATGAAACTTCCCAAGTACCGTTAAAACTACTACAGCTAAGCTATGAAGCACAGCCACACACAGGCGTGCAGGTGGCCAGGATGTCCTATCCCTTCACTCTCTATGACTGGAGTGAAGATGATGACTGCCCGCCCTATTTTAGGGTTCGAATCTTGCGAGATCCGACAGCAAGATCTCTGGAGCTCTGGAAACGCATTCTCCGAGGCTGGGCGGCAATCTCCGAAAAGGCTTGGATACGGGCTCAGATTAGGGGTGTTAGGAGGTGCTCAGATTTAGGGCCGGTGCTAGGGGGTTCAGCGCCCTCCTGAAAACTATAAATTTGTGCCCACCCAAGCTTTACAAAGGGACAGTGCACACCGAAAGATAAACGTGTGATCTCACAAGGAGGGGGAGTGGCCACACAATAGTACTCCTACTTGTAAGGGTTCTGGGAGTGTCCCCGCCAACCTAACTCCGTTGCCTCTGGCTGGAATCGACGGACGTGTGCAGGGCTAGGCTTCACCTGGGCCCGTCTCAGCTGAAGGGCGAATTAGGTCCGCCCCACTCCGCTACAGGCAGGTCTTATGTATAGACAACACGTCCGCCGAGGCCAGGAGAGAGCAAGGGGACAACTAACTAAAACACCAGAAACGGGGAACTCCCAGAAACCCCAGGGGAGCAACAATGCTCAGCAGATGACACAAAATACAAATGAGTGCACCGGTACCAATAGTGCCAATACAGGGTGTAGGTGTAACAATACACTGAGATGTAATAAGCAACTGTAACATATAAAGTAATAGACAGGTGGGTAATCCCCAACTTAGCTGAGAGATGTTATGCAGCCGAAAAGTTGGGACACCGCAGCACAGACTTGCAGGACAACCCAGAACGGTACTCTGGATCACAAGGATGACACTCTGGGTACACGGTACATCAAACAGACTGGACAGACGAGGGTTAACCAGCAGGGACCAGGAACACCACTGAACAGTACTTCAGGATCCAGGGAGCACAACAGACCGGCAGGGACACAGCAAGACTGGGATACAGGCTGGACATAAACTGACTGAAGCTGGACAGCGTGGACTACACAGTGAACTGAATAATATAACTGGCACCGGAGTGTGTGAGCAGAGGGTTTTTATAGTGAGCACAATGTGGTGCTGATTACACATTGCCTATAGGTGAGCACTGCAGGCTAGGAGCCTAATTAAGACACCTGAGTCCTGATAACAAAGCACAGCAAGAAAGTTGCAATGGCCCAGGCTGACCACTGGAGGCCACCAGCGAGTAAACACACACACACAGGCTGGGATAAAACCCAGGGAGCAGAATCCAGGGAAAACATAAACTACACACAGAATATGTGAATCTGCGCATAACACAGATCCGCTGGAGGCGGATCCTAACACTACTCCAAATTACACCACACAGTAGCACAATATTATTCACCTTACACAGCTGTAACTAGCCATTTTGGTGCCATGAGTTAAAAAACAGGGAGAGTTCGCGCCGTAGGTGCATGCAAAATTTGTGGGAGCGTGGCTTCTTGGGGAAGGGGAGTGGTCACATAAAAGTACCAATTACACCATAATCCCCATAACACATTATGCTTCACACCTCAATGCCCATTACACATGATACCACACACAGTAATGCAAATTATACATTATGCCACACATCATGATGCCCCTTACAAAATATGCCATGCACCATAATGCCCAGAGGAGAATGACACACATTATGCTACACATAATACCCGGAGTACTCCTGCATATGCTCACATTTGTAGCTTTGCTTATTCATAATGCGCACACCTGTTGCCGACATTAGTAGCACTGTGTAACCATATGCCCACACCAGTTGCCGACAGCAGTAGCCCTGCCTATACACGTGCCCACACCAGTTGCCTACAGCAGTAGCGCTGCCTATACATGTGCCCACACCATTTGCTGACATTAGTAGCGCTGCCTTTACACATACTCACACCAGTTGCCGACATTAGTAGTGCTGCGTAACCATATGCCAACACCAGTTGCCGACATTAGTAGCACTGCCTATACAAATATGCCAACACCAGTTGCTGACATTAGTAGCGCTGCCTATACACGTGCCCACACCAGTTGCGGACAATAGTATAAAAGTGCCAACACTAGTTGCTGACATTAGTAGGACTGCCTATACAAATATGCCCACACCAGTTTGCAACAGTAGTAGCACTGCCTATGCACGTGCCCACACCAGTTGCTGACATTGGTAGCGCTGCCTATACATAATGCCCACACCAGTTGCCAACAGTAGTATTGCTGCCTATACACGTGCCCACACCAGTTGATGACAGTAGTAGCACTGCTTATACACATGCTCACACAAATTGCCAATAGTAGAATCACTGCCTATACACATGCCCACACCAGTTGCCAACATTAGTAGCGCTGCTTACACACGTGCCTACACCAGTTGCCAACATTAGTAGCGCTGCCTATACATGTGCCCACACAAGTTGCTGACATTAATAGCGCTGCTTATACACGTGCCCACACCAGCTGCCGACAGTAGTATCGCTGCCTATACACATGCCCACACCAGTTGCCGACAGTAGTATCGCTGCCTATACAAATGCCCACACCAGTTGCCGACATTAATAGCATTGTCTATACTCATGCTCACACCAGTTGCCAACATTAGTGGTGCTGCCTATACATGTGCCCACACCAGTTGCTGACATTAGTAGCACTACCTATACACATGCCAACATAGTACACTCACACTTTACTCTCCTGGCAGCTCAGTCATTCTCTCCTGTCTCTTCAGTCTTGCTCCCTCATAGCTCCGCCCCTTCAGTTCTGTGTAGCCCTACCCCTCAGTCCATATAACTCCACCCCCTAAATCCATGTAGCCCCACCCTTTTCATCTGGAGCCTGGAGGGAGCTCTGTGCCTCCGGTGCTGCTGCCTGTCATGCAGTATGTCATGCAGTATGACAGGCACAGCAGCAGCCAGCAGCCACAGAGGACAGCAGGGGAGGCAGAGCAGGTGCAGCGTCTCTCCTGACCGGTGTCTACCTGCTTTGCATCCTCTGCTGAGCGAATAGCGCAAGCACTGCTCGGATTCCTCCAATCCGAACCCGCTAATCTCTATTTTAAACAGTCTCTCACTCTTAATGCATGCATATAAAATAAATAGGCTATTATTTGTTCTTGCTGTTACAATATAAACTTACACATGTTACCTTACACTGTACTGACCTTACTTTTATGTTTCAAGGTGACTCAGGATATGGGCGTCTACCTTGACTCATGAAACCTCTGTGTTACCGCACAGCACCATGATGCACACATTGTCAATGTAGTGGAATGCACCTTTGGGGTGCTGAAAAGTCGGTTTAGGTGTACTGTATACTGTTTATCATCCAGCAAAAGCAGTGATGATCGTCCAGGCTTGCTGCATGCTACATAACATTGCCCTTGGCCAACTACATTATGTGGAGGATGGCATTGCAGCAGTCGTTCAGAAAGGGGAATCTACATAACCTCCTACGCGGAGGGGGAATCTGATGTGTAGTGACATCATAAGGTGGAATTTCTCAGGTAATTGCTTTTAATAAATATACTAGTAAGAAGATTTTGTAAAAGTGTAAAAACATTAAATTCACGTTCTATAAAACAATTACCTTACAATATAACCAATGTTTAGGAGAGTAATGGGACCTCACTAAGAAATGGAGCCAAATCTGAGGTGTCCTTTGGTGCCAACATGCTGTTAAGTAAATGAAAGCAATAGTGCATGACATTTAAAAAAAAAAAATACCACTATATTTAAAAACCCAAAATGCACAATAACATTGTGGATGACACCATATTTGGGAAACCCACCCACTATTAGAGTTAATTATGATGGAAAAAAAGTATTTTGCAATGACTATTAAATCAAATGACATGTAAAAATTGTACAAACATAAATGATTGATCCACAACAATCTACATTTGAAAAATAATACATCACTGTTTTTTCATCTGTGTTCGAGCACAGCCCCCTTTTGCCCCTGTCCCAAGCCCATCCCTGTCTCACACTCCTATGTTGGGGAGAAGTTGGGGAGCTACTCATTGGTGTACTTGACACACTGCTAATGTTGGAAGTTGCTGTCCCTAATAAATTTTGTTCTTGGGTGTTTAATTGGGTATGTAGGGAGACCAAAGCACTAGTTTGGGCTGTTAATGCTTGTGCTTGTGTTTGGCCATTTACACTCTCATTTAGTATGGCTAAATTATTATTTTGTGCCCTTAGGACCTGGCTGATCTCCCCCAGACGCATGTCCAGAGTGGCAGCACACTTACACGGACACTGCTGCCCACTTTTTTAAGTTGTTGAAATATAGCCTTACATGTTGCCCTTTTGATGGCTTTTTGCCTCCATAAATATAATTTGTTTATGTTTAAAGGAATCTAAAGAACGTGCTAATTCATCTGCTGTAAATGGTGACTGGTGTTTTTTGGGGTGGCAGCACATTTGAGGGCTTTCACTGATGGTTGCCTGTGTGTTTTCCTCCTCAGTTGACAATGCATCTACTGTTTGAAGAACTATTTCAGTATCTTCTTTCATCCTTTGGGGTGCATCAGATGTTTGTACCAGTTGTTGTGATGTCTCTGAGAATAATTTAAAATGGGTATGCCAACATAAGTGTGGAGTATGTGTCAGTGTGCATTTAAGGTAGAGATGAGCACCGGGGCTGAAGATTTGAAATTGGATTTTGATTCATAACTGGGATTTAGATTTGGGTTTGGCTTTGACGAGCGGCAGTGAAAAGCTTTGGATTTCGATGTTTTTAAAAATAGTCAAATCAAGTAAATTTTGTGTTTTTTTGTCCCTAGAGAAATATTAACCTTGATTACATTATTACAGCCCTTTTCAGACAATTTAGACCATTATATGTACATGAATTATGTCCACTATGTATGCAATTAAATGTTTTTTACTTTGAATATGCCTCATTGGTAAGCGCTACTTTATTTCTCTATTTGTCTTTTCAGACAATTTAGACCATTAGCTGGTAATTATGCTATTCCACACAAGTGTGTGGCACAAACACGTGGCTGATCTAGGAGTGGCACTGCAGCGGCAGACAGCATGGCAGCTTGAAAAACTAGGCACCAAAAACCATCAGTTTAACACCCAATAATCCCCCTATTTCTCTTGATCGTATCATATGTGTAGCAAAGGAGCAGTGGGTGATTCATGCAGCATTGAGATCTGCTACAAGGTTCCAATGGAACGTGAGTGACTGTTCTTATCAGTTTGGCACCCAATAAGCCCCCTAAAAAATAGGCCCCAAAAAGCACATAATGGCAAATAAGGGGTGCAAAATGGAATTGTCCCTGGGCCCACCCACAATAAAAGAAGCAATGATCAAAATAGTGCATAATTTATAATTAATATAAAAAAGCGATCCATATGATAAACTGGTAGCTCAGCTCCACGATTATTGCCACTCATCTCTCAATACATTGCATAATGGGGGGAGGGGGGTAATTAGGTGGCAGATGGAAAATAGTTCCCCCACCTCTCTAGGACATCTTTTACACCTGGGTTGGAGATGTCTACCTGTTCATTATGGAAACCGGGGGCTTCCTTCCTAATCATGCGTGTCAGTTTAAGACCCAGTAAGAACCATATCTGGCTTGATCGTGTGTATGACGTGCAGCTGGGAATCAGTGGCATTTCGTGCAGCACTGACTTGTTCCGCAAGTGTGTATCTGTTTTGGTCAGGTTACTACCCAATAAGGTTTAAGACCAAAGGTGTTCCCAGCCTTTGAGCTGGAAAAAAAACTAAAACAGGAGTTGGAGGAAGCACTTCTGAAATGTTCATCAGATCTCATTAAAATATTAAAACACAATGAGAACAAGATGTCACAATTGACAGAAGAGATCAGTAAGATAGGGGACAAATGAAAAGAATTTGAAGGCTTGGAAACATTCCAAAAAACATATCTCAAACATAAAAACGAAGAGGAGAACTTTGAGAAAAATTTGATTGAGAGGAAACAACAAAAATTCCAGAGGGATATGAATGATTATAAGAATCATACTATTTTCAAATGGAACTTGAAGAAACAATATAGGACGTACAGAGGGGGTAACCAACAATACTCAATCTCAGAAACAGAAACATCTGAAGGAGAATCCTCCGAGAGTTCCAAGAGAATAAAGGAAGAAAACAATACAACTGTCATTTTTTAGGGGTAGGCAATATCAACCATACCAGCACCCCAAGAGAACAAGACGAGGACACAACAGTAAAAAGAAGAAAAAAGAGAGAAAGAGGGGATTAGAGCAACAATCCGCACAAATGATTTTACCCGAACAACAGATAATCACAACACAAGATTCCGTGCAAGTAATAAACCTTACAGACAGGGGGCCAGATTCTCTAAGCTTCAAAAGTGATAAACTGGAGAGTGATAAACAGCCAGCCAATCAGCTCCTGCCTGCCATGTCACAGACTGTGTTTAAAAAATGTCAGACAGGAGCTGATTGGCTGTCTGTTTATCACTCTCCATTTTATCACTTTTGAAGCTTAAATCAACATAATCTTAGTGTTCTGTCCAAAGGATTACCCTTCTCCCCTGTTAAAAAGATGGAGAGATTCACAGTTGAGAAAGACCTGAATCTCTTTGTAAGAAAAATACTTCTGACATTTTTTTACTGCAATAAGACCGGTTCAGAGTCTCAAAATACCTCTCCCACGAATGTCCCCTTGGAGGAAGAAGCGCTTAAAATGCTGGAAGAACTTCTGGAAGAAAACCAGACTGATAACACAGGACGAAATAGTACACAAACAAGGGACACCACTTTAAAAAGAAAGTCCACATTCTTCCCTAGTTATTAAACCTGCCCACAGGCTAAAATCTTTTTAGACCTTGTCTCTCGTGACATGGATAAACTTTTTACAGGAGATAATAAAATTCAACATCATAACCTGACTAAGGAGGAGTATAGAGCTTTACAAGAGATACAAGAATGGGATAATCTCAAAATTAAACCCTCTGACAAAGGGGGGGATATAATGATATGTAGCACAGACCTATATCTTGAAGAGATCTTAAACAACTGCTATCAATCACTGGCATCCAACCCCACAGACAACTTCCTTGGACAATACCAAGAACTAGTGGGTAACTTCCTGAAGGATGGCCCAATAACTAAAAGGGAGAGAGATTTCCTGTGGGTGGATAACCCCAACATACCTACCTTTTATGCTCTTCCAAAGGGACATAAAAACCAAACTAGACCCCCTGGAAGACCAATTGTGTCGGGATTGGAAGACTCACAGAGAATGCAAGCATTTTTGTGGATAAACATCTAAGGAGCTTTGTCGTGGAAATACCGTCCTATACAAGGGACACAATGGACGTTCTCAAAAAAATCGAGAACCTCACTGTCACTCCAGACACATGGCTGTGTACCTGTGACATATAATCTTTGTACACAAGCATTAGCCACGAATATGGCATTCAGGCCGTAAACTATTTTTTGAACTTCAGAGAACGAAGCAAATTTGATGACTGCCTAATTTCCCTCTTACAGTTTGTCCTCACTAAAAACTATTTAGTTTTCGATGGAAAATTAAATCTCCAGACCCGAGGTACAGCTATGGGCAGTACGTGTGCTCCGACGTATGCCAATCTGTACCTCGGGTGGTGGGAGAAGGAAGTCTTTGCACCAGAGAATGACAAATAAACATGTCACGTCAACAGTTGGTTCAGGTACATAGATGTACTAATCATCTGGGAGGGTGACCTGGATCTCTTTAAAGATTTCATCCAGGGACTTAACATCAATCCATATAATCTCAAATTGACAATGGAGATGAGCCAGGAGAGAGTGACCTTCCTGGATCTGATGATAGAGGTTGACACAATGGGGAACATCACTTCGGACATGTATAGAAAGAAAACAGCAAGTAACAGCATCCTCCATGCCCAAAGCTCCCACCTACCAGCAACTATACGCAGGATCCCCAAAGGGGAATTTCTGCGTACTAGGAGGAATTGCTCAAATAAGGAGCAATTCGAGACTCGGGCGAAAGAACTGACGGAAAGGCTGCAAATGTGGGGCTATAGCCAAAAAAACATCAAAAAAGGCTATAAAACAGCAAGTACAAGCAATTGTGAATCCCTAATATTACCTAAAACAAAAACAAAAAGAAGGGATGAACAGGAACGTTTTGTGGGCACCTTCTGCAATGAGTGGCGACAGATACAGGAGATACTCCAGAGACACTAGGGAATACTCACCACAGACCATGAACTAGCTAAGATACTTGGAAACAGTATTCAAACCAGCTGGAGAAAATCCCCATTCCTTAGGGACACATTGGTACTCAGCCACTTTGATAGGAACAAGCACAAACAAAAGAAATACACAGGCACATTCAAATGTGGTGATTGCAATACATGCAAATTTATAGTACCAACAAGGGAGATCAAGGATAGGTATGGCAAGATACATAAAATCTTTGACTTCATTAATTGTAAAACCACTGAAGTCATTTATTGCCTCCTGTGTCCATGTGGTCTAAAATACATCGGTCTAACAAGTAGACAATTGAGGATAAGAGTGATGGAACACATCAGAAATATCAAAAATGCCGAACGTGACCGGGAGAACTTCAAACAACTAACCAGTGTTGCGAGACATTTTTTGAGACACCATGGTGGAAGATCAGAGAAACTACAAGCATTTGGAATAGAAAAACTGAATCTTGGCATAAGAGGTGGAGATGTGATGAAAGAACTCCTTAAAAAAGAATCGAAATGGATATTCGGAATGAATAGCATGGAACCATGGGGTCTGAATGAGACCAATCAGTTCACTTGTTTTCTATGAAAGAAATTACATTCCTTTGTTCTTCACCCCCTCCGGAATGAGAAGAAATCCTGAAGGAGATAGGAGCACAACGTTGGGGTCTCCTTCTCGCTCTTCCTTTCCCCTGATTGTACATCCGAAACAATTTTCCTTTCACCCCCCCCCCCTTTTTTTTCCCCCATACACACAAAATATTGAGAGATATAAACTTATTCAAGTAGGAATCTAGAAAAACCTTTGAAGAAGCCCATATCTCAATATTACACGCAACATGTGGAGCGGACATAACATGGAATAAATAAACATATTGAGTAATATTATATATGTGGCTGAGAAGAATACAGTAGCATGCTGACCCATAGAGAACTGGTGTTCATGAATAAAAACTTCAAAATAGCAGAATATCACACCCGGGGATGTCATGACTAAGGGTGACTAAGACCATACATAGTGGACTGTACAGTGTCATTATATACTCGTATAATTAATCAAGTTTATTCCACATCCATAGCCCAGAATTCACATCAGTTTATAATATACTGTAGGTTTGTCACGTATGGTTTAGGTTTGTTGTTTTCTCACTTTATTAGATGAGGATTCTCACGTATCATTAACACATTTACATTGTATTACAGTTAGCACTCAATATCACACATAACAGTGAAGATTGAGTATATAGATAATCAATCACTCATGTTAATATAATCGATACATAGGAGGTTATTCTGATCGTAGCGGCCAAACGTGCGTACGTTCCATATTAACGTACGCTATCCGTACGCGGCCGTTGGGGTCAAGTCCACCCACAAATCAGCCGCATACGTACGGCCAGAAACAACATCGAAGGGGAGTGGCGTACAATTGAGCGTACGCCAACGTACACGGACGGATCAGCCCTTACACTCCGACAACTGGCGTACAACAGAGCGTACGCCACCGTTTACGGACGTCTCTCGTCCGTCTTCCCGCCGACTTCTTGCGGAAATCTGAGCGTACGCCAGCTTGCACGGACGGGTCGCTATTGTTTTCAATGGAAAACTCAGCTTATGTCACCGTTCGTGAGAGTGAGCGTACGTCCGTGTACGCTGGCATACCCTTCACATATATGGACCTGCAAATCTTGCCTTTCAACTAGAATTCTGACAATTAATTAATTATTCTATTTGTTATTCAATTATTGTTTTCTATTAACTCAATTGTCTACCTTAATAAAGACCCTAATAAAACAACATTTTAACCCTCATTACATGTATATTTGTTATGTTCTAATGTGGCATTTTAATCACTATCTATGTGTCCCCACATTGCTTTTACTTGTAAATAAATTTATGTTGGTGTTTGTGTGTATGTACTAAATTATGTCCCTAATTAGTTTGATCTGATTTTTTTACCATGTATACCTACCCTCATGTTATGTGTGATGTTTTAATCGAACATTCATGCATTTTCACTATGTGTTATTTAACTCAAAAACAAACACATTCACACAGCAATCGTTACCCCTCACCTCAAATTACAAATATAACTTACATTACACATCTGTATGTACCTGCCCTTACAAACCCTATAACATATTTATGATTAACAACACAGGCAACTTCTAACTGTACATAAACTTTTATTTTTTGGAACAAACATAAAAACTTTATTTTTTAAATTAAATGCGGGCCTCCAGTTGCGCAAAAAGGATCTGTAAATAGAGGACGGTCAGGAAGATGTTGTCCACCTCCTCCTGGTGCTGTTCAGTGTCTGTAGTGAAGGGGAAAAAAATAATTAATATATAATATACACAAATGTTTGTTGTATTTTAACATAATACCAAGTTGTGAGTTAAGTGTGAAGGCCACATACATTTTTCAACTACATTGAAGATGGGTCTGCTGTAAACACAGTACTAAAAATTTATATGTTTACACACACATACTGTACATATTACATAACATTAAATAAATTCCTCCTTCTTGGATAAATGTATGCTGTATCCCAATTGGTAGTTTGGGGGTAGGGGTGTGGGTGGGGGTTGGGGAGGGGGTGGGGGTTGGGGAGGGGGTGGGGGTAGGGGTGTGGGTGGGGGTTGGGGAGGGGGTGGGGGTTGGGGAGTGGCTGGTGGAAGGGGATGGCGAAATTTGGTGGGCCCCAGCTTGACCCATTGTCTCCTCCTCTTCCTCCTCCTCTTCCTCCTCCTCTTCCTCCTCCTCTTCCGCCTCCTGAGCTGCCTGCTCCCGAGCTGCCTGCTCCCGGGCTGCCTGCTTCCGGGCTTCTATGCGTGCCCTTGCCCGTGCTGAAATGTTCATGTTGATGGTATAGAAATCGAAGATTGGGGTTCATAAAAAAGGGGGAAAGAAAAATTCACATTAGTCATGCTCATAACCTTCCAAATTATCATTGCTGTTATATTTCAGACATTTATCATGCAAACTAATTGATATGCTACACCCAAAAACTGAGCAACTACTTAAACCCCCCCTATACACCCCCTATACACCCCCTATACACCCCCTATACACCCCCTATACACCCCCTATACACCCCATATACACCCCCTATACACCCCCTATACACCCCCTATACACCCCATATACACCCACATACTCAGGAACATATTTATAAAAAGTACAGAAAACATTGCAAAAAAACGCAGACATACTAGTAAATAAATACTTACATCGGGCAATATGGCGGCGAAGTGTCGAAAGCAACACTGGCTGCCGCCGGCGCAGGTCAGACCAGCGCCGCTCAACTTGGGCCAGGCTTCTGCGGACGCCGGTCCGGGCGAAGATTAGCCGGCGGGCAGCATTATATGCCCGCCGCTTGTCCATGTTGGACACATATGGGCCCCTGGGCCCCAGGCGCCGGTCCATGACCTCAACCAAGGCCAACAGCTCCTGGGTAGAAAACGCCCTAGCCCTGGTTGAAGTCATAGTGGCAATGGCGCAGTTATTAATTGCAGGTACATATATCACTTTTGGTGCTTGCTGATTGGTGTAAAAAACTGTTTGTTTAGTATTAACTTTATTAATCCTTCTTACATTAACAAACTGGATGCGAATAGAAACTTACGCGGACCGTTCCGATATACACACACCATAACCAACAGCATGCATTCAATGTATAGAGAGGAACTGTATATACAGTGTGCGTAAAAGAATACACGCAACCGTCTACTAATAAATACGCTGCTAAAAGGGTCACAATGCAACATGTTGGTGTATGACAATTTCAGACTCATGACATATGTAAGGAAAGCATTATAACGTGATGTTTTGAAATGTGACTCACAAAGCATACACGAACTCCAACAGATACCAGCTGACAACACTCATCATTGGAATGACAGGTGCACACATTTCACGATGTAGCACACAATGCTCCACAACCTGTGTATGTGCATATACAGGTGATTGATCAGGTGCGTTGAGACCTGCGTAATTTAAGCGGCAATTATCGGCGGGAAATATCGGCGTAAATTAGCAACTACATTGCGGGGAAAAATATACGCCCCCTTGTTCATGGCGGGAGATTAACATATAAATATTCAGTCAGATGCAGGCCAGAATTGCTGCAAACATGTCTAACTCAGATGATTCCGCAGCTGAGGACGCTCTACAGAGAGCTACAGCAGAATCCCTGCTTGAAGCTTTGCAGAAGAGGGAACAGGAGCGGAGAAGGAGGGCTCAAGAGAGAAGTAGCCTGCAAGACCAAGCGGGCCCCTCACTAACAGGCCCTGTTCAACCTCCACCAACTCCACAAGGGCCAAGCAACCAGCCAGAACAAGAGGTTGCATCTCTCCAAACAGGTGTGACCCAGCAGGTGCATGGTGAGAGAACTGGGGCCACCAGAAAACGAGCTGCAACATCTAGGGTGAGGACTGAGCAGGATACCACCACCAAAAAGAGAAACCCTGCATTTGTAGAGGCAGAATTAAGAATTTTAGTGCCCAGAGCACGCAAATGGATCGAATTGCCAACCAGGAAGCCGGGTGCCAGTGCAAGGAGAAACCTTTGGGACAAGATCACAGAGGAAGTGAACCAGGTGTCACCAGTGGTCAGAGATTGGCTAGCGGTGAAGAAAAGGCAAGTGTGTTTGTCCCCCTGATAATGTCATATGTGTGTACATATGTTACATGTATGTTTTGAGAATAATAGAAAGGTGTGTTTGTAGATAGTGCTACACTTCAATGTCACATGTGAACACAACCATGTCTAATAACCCACATTGATATATGAAACATGCACCATTGGTGTGATGTGAGGTTATGGCCACAGTTCTGCTCATGTGAAGTATGTGATGGGACAAGAGAAAGTGTGTTTTGGAAAGAGTTGTTGTAACATGTTCCATATGATGCAACTGAAACAAGAATGACCAAACTGTGCACATGTAGCTGGTGAGAAACTACACATCCCAGTATGCCATCCCATAGTTAAATGACTCCATAATAACCACACTGTCAAGCTATGGTGGAATGTGTAGTTTCACAACAGGTGGAGGTGCATAATTTGGCCATGGATGATGTCATTTCTGCACAGTGATCTATGTATGTGCATTTAGTGGCCTAATGAATGAGATGAGACACTGAAATGCCTCCTTATGGAGACATTAATGTGTGTGTGGGACACATATGGCTAAAAAAGATCACCCACACTAGGAAATGTAACGTAGTCATGATGTTCACTAGCACAGTGGTGCACATATCTCATGGTGATATTTGTATTTTTAAACTTGTAGGTGGACAGACTTCAAAACGACACTGAAGAGGAAGATGACTGACCGGTACAACCACAGCATGTCCACCGGGAGAGGTCCTATGCCCGATAATTTGGAGTATACCCCCCTGGAGCAGGACGCCTTGGACGTCATTGATGTGGCCGAGGTCAGGGGGATCTCCAATATGGACAGTGTGCTCCCGGCGGAGGTCTTTGATGCTGCTTTTGATGGTAAGTCACAGTAATGCATTGTATTTTGAAAGATATTTTTTAGTGCGTATGTGATGGTGACATTGTTTTCAATTATTATCCTAGCAGAAGCAGAAACCCAGGATGAACCGGCAGCATCTTCCTCTGCAGAGCCACAGGTGGAGCAAGTGGTCCAGCCTCCACCAAGACGACACCCCCAGCCCCAGCCACAGGAGACATGGGATGAGAGCGTGATGGTGATGCTGGAGAGGATCGAGCAGCAAGGGGTGGATGCTGCGATCCGTCAGCAGCAGGTTGGGGAATTTCTGGCGGAGTGGAAGGCCACAAACAGGCAGCAGTGTGAGGCCTTCAACCGCATGAATGACACTCTGGCGGCTGGCATGCAAAGCATTGGCCAACACCTCAGCCGCCAGAATGAAATTCTTGCGGAGCTGCTGACCACCGCCAGGTCCCTTAGGGACAATCCCCCATCTGCTGGCCCACCCCAAGCTGCTCCCCAACCTTCCACCTCTGCTGACCCTCCTGTGTCCACTAGGGGAAGACGCCGCAAGCCATCGGAGCCAAAGGCCCCTGTCCCCAAGGCCCCATCTAAAAGGGGGAAAAAAGGGCCCAAATAATGAGACCTGGTTCACTTCCTCTGTGGTTGGACCCCAAATGTTTAAATTGCACTGGACATCCACTTCCTGAGTTGGCCATCGATCCATTTTCGTGCCATGGGCATTAAAGTTCTTATTTTGACCTCTACAAATGCAGGATAATTTTTTGGTGGTGTGTATCTTGCTTAGTATTCACCCTGGTTGTTGCAGTACGTATTCTGGTGTCCCCATTTCTTTCACCATTGCATTTGCAGGGTAACACATGTTTGGAGATATGCAACCTCTTGTTCTGGCTGTTTTTTTATTTTTGTGTCTATTTTATTTGTTTATTTGATTTATGACATTAAAGTGTCAAATAAGCTGTGATGCTGAACAGCAAATAAATTTATTTTACCAATTAAAACAAAATTGTTGTATGTGTAATTTCTTGTGTGAAACAAATACTACATTTATGTGTACTTACTGACCAGGGTATTTTTGAACATTTGTTGAAGTGTGGTAGAAGTTTCCCATGTGTAACCCTCTCCATGGCCATTCCCATGTTCCTATCCAACTTTTCCCTGCTAATTAGTTTGTGTCAGCACATGTGCAGAGCAACTTAATAGGTGAGAAAGCAGTTTGTGTGCAGGTGAGGTAGCTCCTACAGTAGTAGGTAAAAGCAGGTCCAGAACAATGCTTTCCTTATGGAGTGAGTGGGTGAGGCAGACAAACAAGGGTCAAAAGGTACATTTGTGTAGGAATGCATATGTGTCCTCCCTAAAAAAAGATGTGTGAATCGGCCAAACATGAGAAAATTGCTTGTGAACAAACATGTATAACTTTTTAAATATATATGATTTTACAGTGTCATAAGCAGATGTAGGAATCCTTTGTTAGAGAGATGTGAGTGCAATAATGTGATTGGTGGCATCTTACATCCAGAGTGTAGTAAAATCCAATTCATAGCAGATCAGATAGTGGTACAGTTCTGTATTTTGGGTACTATACAAAGATTGTGTGCAAAATAGTGGGCATGGGCTTAAAACATTGCTGAAACATCCTTTGTAGGTGTTAGATGTGGTTTATGTTATTGTATCATAAATACAAAACCTATGTTTGTATTAGAGTGAACACGTTGACACATGTCGACTTGTGTAGATTGAGTGTGCTACTGTGTAAAGTCTATGAAAGCACGTAGTGAATGTGTATAACTGTTTAGCAAATAGCTACCTTAGCATATATAAGCAGGTCTTAAAAAGATTCTTATATTAAATTAAACAAACCTTTAAATGCCGAGAAGTATAGAAAGATAAGCTTCCAATGTGTTTGAGTGCTGTGTGTGGCTTGCAGGTAGTGAAATCATGGTTTGGACTTAATAGACTGCAGCATTGCTTATTACATTCAGGTGTATGTGTTTGAGTAGTAATCAGCGTTAATTAGCAAACCCAGGCGCACGTTGGCATGCAGTATCTGTAGGGGTGGTCTGAGCTGGCGGTTGGCGGCCGCCTGTTTTGTGTCCGAAATGAACGGTGCTTTAGGCGATCGTGCGGTAGTAGCACCGCTCATTTTTGGTGCACACCCCCGTGTACGCCCATATTTACGCCCATTTTCCCTCATTATTTCGGCCGCTCCCCTCATCACGCCCCTATGCCGCCCCCAATGCCCGTACACTCGCGTACAGGTTTTTTCGCACGTAGAGACCCGTCCGTAAGCGTTGTGGAGTGTTCGCGCCTGCGCATTAGCGAATGTACGCATGCGCAGATCATAAAAAACCCCGGAACGTACGCGTACGGCCCGGCCGCACCAACCAGAATAAGGCCCTTAATCACTTTAATAGACATATCACTTAAATGTCACTGTCATGGAATTTATGACACATTATAGGCACAATAAATATATGTGCTGTGCATGAGTATACTTAGAATTAAGGTATTGGAATATCTTTAAATATCAATATAAAGTATATCACATTAAAATGGTGGCACAAGTGCTAATCATAATACATTAAAATAGGTAACAATAACACTATAAGATTTAAGAGAGAAAATATGAGATATGTGGGATATGGCTTATAAAAATTATAAAAATTAAAAATATTAAAAAATTAAAAAGCACCAATGACACAAGCTAATAATTCATGAAACATGGTAATATGAATATTGAATCATAAACCAGATCCAGTGAACTTACAATATAGCCAGCTTAATATACCTGAGAAAAGAAAAGGAGAAAATAATTGTACTTGTGTAGTTTCACAGTATGGCACCGTGTGTCTGAGTCCCCTTGCGGGGCTCGCTTCGCTCGCCCACGCTGCGGGCTCGGTGGCTCGCCACGCTATTTAAAATCAACTCCATGCCAACATGGATAGTGGAGGTATGAACTATCCATGTTGGCATGGAGTTAAGTTACTTTTTTTAACATAGTTTGTGGCGAGTGTAGAACATGGAAGTAGCACGGCGCCGTGAAACTACACAAGTACCAAAATAATAAAGACCAGTGATAACCCCGAGGGGACGTGAAGTAGATCCCGCTGGTATGAATACTAGCGATCTGGCACAAAGAAATATCAGCACAATATTATAGAACCATAACATAGCAAAATCCATGCTGAGAATAAAATATATAACAATAGATCAGCACAAACATGTTATGAACCGATTCCCCGTATATTTGGTTTAGAGGGGGAAGTACTCATATGAGAATGAACAATGACGTATATCCAATCAGGAACTAAGGCAGGGGATTTAAACCCGTCTGAGATAACAAACGGGTTGATGCCTTGAGGGAGCGATAGTGAAACGATCGTAGGCAGTTAGAATAGGATGTAACGTGTGTGTTTAGTCAGCATTAATTGTACTACATAGGGAATAGGTTAGCAAACAACGCCACAGTGATTGTTAATGTTCTTTATAATTGTATAGATACCTACAAGTATATACCTGTGATAGGAATCTAGAACAAGTACGAGTGAGCAGCAAGTGCCGGAAACACGCACATCGTGTTACCCGGGATCTGCATAGATATTGACAGCAGCACATAACCAATTTGATCCCAGCGATAATATCGCTAATTACTGGGTAACAAAGCCTGTATGAACAGGCACAGGCTGCATTATATAAGTTGATTTAATAAAGTGGAGAGGTCCAATAAATAATTACTTTGAGTTCTGACTGCACTTGATCCGGCGGATAAGCCGCTTAAACACAGATAAGGGGTACACGCAGGTCAGATAATTGATATAAAAAGGGCATATCTCCTGAAATCAACAGGATACATACAAGAGTCTCCCCGAATACCTTTTAGCGCAGATAATTATTAACTCTCATCCAGTCTGTCTGGAAATATATAATAACATAAAATTGGACATCTTAGCGCTGTTTGCAGAGGGATACTTACATTGTCATGTATTGAAAGACATTCATATAATAAGAGCAATTCCAAGCACATAAGAATTGCAACAGTATAAGCCTCTTTAATAACTATTAAAACCCCCAGAAATCCCTGTGGTAACATAACTGCTAGCAAATTGTAACATAGAAGCAGAAGAAAACTGCAACTTATAATAAAGGCAAATTGAAGCCAAGTATTGTGAAATAAGCTGACACACACACGTTCATCCTTTTCTTCTCATTTTAAATGTATTGTACACATTTTTTTCATTCTTTATCACACTTATCTATCTTTTAATATTTCACTTTGAGACAAGGTTATATAGGCCCTTATTCTGGTTGGTGCGTATATTTCCTCCCTCTTTCGGAGAGGTCCGCACGCCACGCCACGCTGTGCGGACATCGTCCGTAAAAACGCCCACCGGTCCTCCGCATTCGGACGGACTCACTCTTTAAGAAGAGGGTGTGTTTACGGACGACATCCAAACCATGCGTGTGCGGTGGACACACTCAGATTCTGCACAGTTTTACAGCGTATGCACGCTCTTACCGCGTCAGAACGGACGGGAACCTGCCCGTACGCACCGATGCGGTGTATTTACGCACAAATCACCACCACTCTTATCTGAATCCCGAAATCGATCACATGACACACTTAGGCAATTAGCTAACCTCATTGAAAAGGGATTGTTTTTCCGGGTCATCTATTATTTATCTAATTGATAATTAAACACTTTAAAACCACTTTACATTAACCCTCACATCATGCTAAGTTCACCACATTCTTTCTCGCCCCTTGAAGCCCATGTGCTATGTATGCATATTACATCATCTATTCTTCTTCACATTCAAACTCACACATACACATCAACAAACTTATGTACATGTTTACATTACCCTTCACTTTCAATGACTGCTATGCAATAAAAACATCTATCTACTGTATATACCTTTTGCACCTTACATAAATAAACATCACTATTTATACGTATTTCCTTATATTTAAACTTATACTGTAAAATAATAAAATAACACACATTTAAACTTATACTGTAAAATAATAAAATAACACACAGACCACTTCTAACTTTAACTGAAAAATGTATTTACATAAAAAAAAAAAAACTTGTTACAGCAGGTGGTCGCACCGGTCCTGCACATGTGCCGCCATTCTGAGGAGGTCCTGCCGCAGCCTTAGGTGGGCCCCTCTGACACCCTCGGCTTCTTCCGGGTCATCTGTGGGCATGTTAAAGGGGGTTCAACATTAATTATGCTACTCAGGTACACCTTGTACAGTCAATCCTATGTACCTACAGCATGATAAATCATACATACAAACAATTACATAGCCAATAGTGTTTCTAAAGGCAGAAAATATATGATGCTGGCACACACACACACACACATACACACACTGGCTTACACAACAGAATATGTGACTCATAAACTTGACAATGTATCTATCAAAATCACAACAACACTTGAGCCTCACTCACACTTCTCCTGCCAAAACACTCACCAATCTACTAGAAAGCTACACCCACTACAACATGCCACATTTAGCCATACATATATACCTGCATGTCACTGCTTAATAGCTAAACTGCATGATAGATAGATACATGGATACATGGATAGATAGATAGATAGATAGATAGAGAGATAGAGAGATAGATATAATAGATACCACATTAAAAGGCTAGCCTAGTCCCTCTACCCATTACTTCATGATTCCTTGTCACATTGCCAGATAGGTGAAAGTGCAGCACTAATCCGCTTCCATACACCAAATAATTTCTAAGGTCAATCCATTCTACATAATACCTTTCAAAAATACATGGCAACAACACGGCCCACTGGCTAGAGGGGGGCCCAGGGGAACTGCCCACTTGGGACTCCATTATAAATCAGGCCTGCCCATATTCCATTGATGTTTTATTGTTGCTTCTATACAAAGACCCTCCATAAATAAACACTCATCACCTACATGAGCATCCAGATTCCACGTTTGCAGCATGTCCCTATAAGGCCAAAGTGTGTCTGTTGTTATCCATTTGTTTGGACTACTCTTTACTATATTATAGAAAAATGTAATCAGCTGTGTGACATAACAAACTGTACCTAAGTCAGTAATGATGCATTACGTCTACTTACCCCTGCCAGGCAGCTCCACCATCTCTTCTTCCTCCACATTGGGAGGTGGTGGGAAATCAGGGATGGGTAGGGAGAGCTCCTCCTGCTCTTGGTACACGGGGGGGAAGTAGACAGAGGAGGTTGGTGAGTGGCTAGGGGGAGGGGTGTGTGTAGGGGTAGTGGAGGTGAGGTATTCCACCTCATGGCGGCCCTCAACCTCCTCCTCCTCCATCTCCACCTGTCCCGCCTCCTCCTCCTCCTCCACCTCCACCTGGCCCTCCACTTCTACCTCCTGGGCCACCTCCTGGGCCACCTCATGGGCCTCCTCTTGGGCCTCCTCTTGGGCCTCCTCCTGGGCCTCCTCATGGCCCTCCTCTTGGCCCTCCTCACGGGCCTGTCTGGCTCTCTCCCGCGCTGTGGGTTAAACAAACAAAATGGTTGAGTGTCATTTGACATTCTAATCACTATAACAAGTACATATCATAACCACATTATGTATGTGTTATATATCACACATATAGTATATGGCATTTCTATGTCATCAACACCCAATTGACCTCATGTAATATTAATATTAAATAATGTGAAAATGATAACATTCACTGGGCCAGATGCACTAAGCTTCAAAAGTGATAAAATGGAGAGTGATAAACAGGCAGCCAATCAGCTCATACCTGCCATGTCACAGACTGTATTTGAAAAATGTTAGGTAGGAGCTGATTGGCTGGCTGTTTATTACTCTCCATTTTATCACTTTTGAAGCTTAGAGAATCTGGCCCACTGTCAATTATGTGTATTTTGCATCAATTCTTACAGCGTTGAAGTCGCCGCCTCAATGCCTGCAGCCGCTCCGGCTGGCGCCTCCGCAGGTCGGACCATCGCCTCTCCAACTGGGCGATGGTCCTTCGCACATTTGTGCAGGCGTATATGCGGCGCCGGGCTGCAACATATGCCCGGCGTTTGTCCCGGTTGGAGACATAGGGCCCTGCCTGCCCCAGCCTCCTCTCCATGACTACCCCAGCGTCAGCAGCTCCGCAGTGGAGAAGGGTGTTGCACGCTGGTATGCCGCCATTTTAGCAATGGCACATGAAAATACTTCCTGCCGTGTGATTGGTTGTTAACTTTACTATTTGGTATTAACTTTATTATCCATATTGACATGGACATTGTGTATGCGCCCAACAATCGGGGAAAACATCGCACCGCCAAGCAACGCGTGCTATAGCTTGGCATCGCATAGCTGTACTTCGCATTACTTACTGTATGCATTTATGTGTATGCGTACATTTATGAGAAAAAACACATACACATTCTAGCAGTTCTCCTGACTACACCATTATATTGGACACCTGCCTGCCTGCCTGCCTAGCTCCTACTTCAAATATATTTACAAAGAAACACCCAACAAAATAGATATATATTTGTGATAAATATTACATCTACAAATAAAATAATCACCCCCACATCCCACACATACATGGTGAAAAAAGTATGAAATTCAATGTACTCACCAGACATGGGTGATAAGGTCAGCTAAAATAATGGAAACATAAAATACATTTTCAAATCTATGTACAAGGTATAAGTGTGAGCTGCAATATTGGTCTTAAACCAATACACCTCAAACATAATAAGTAGTGCTATTGCTATTGGCATTAAGAGGCCATGCTGGCTAATGTTTAATTAGGAGGACACAAAATTAACATCATTTTCAACCTTGATGGGGGTAATTGATCTTAAATTGGGTTGGTCTGTGCAACATTCAAAAATGTACCTGAAGAATTTCTGGGCCACAGCGTCCCGCAGCAGGTATCCACGTCGGCTTTCCGGGGAGCGGGATGGGCGCAGGGGCGGATCTTGCGGCTCAGATGGAACCTCCCACTTATCAAAGGGTATCTCATGCCGCACAGCTATGTTATGAAAGCATATACACAAGCCCACAATCCTCGACACCATTTCAGGCGCATACTGTAAGTCACCACCAGTGCGGTGGAGCACTCTAAATCGACCCTTTAACAGGCCAATTGAGCACTCCACCACTTGCCTGGTGGCAACATGCGCCCTATTGAATGCCTCCTGTGGGCCTGGTGCTGGGGAGCTGTACGGCGTAAGTAGCCAGGGATTACATGGGTAACCGGAGTCACCCAGAACCCACGCATCACGGCCTTCAAGCTCTTGTAGTCTCTGCCAAATCCCGGTTTGTCGGATAACATGAGAGTCATGGGCACTTCCGGGAAACTTCGAGTTGAAGGAGAGAATTTTCATGGATGGGCCACATACCACCATCACGTTGAGTGAGTGGAACAATTTTCGGTTCCTATAGATCTTCTCACTTCGTGATGGAGGCACAAATGGTACATGGGTGCCATCCACAGCCCCTATCACATTAGGGAAGCCAGCAATTTGATGGAATGCCTGCTGGCTTCGGTGAAGGGTCTCTTGGGCAAAAGACATGGCCATGAAGTGCCCCTTGCGCCTAAACATGGCTGACTTCACACGCCTCAGGATTCGGCTGAAAGCCGGCTGAGATATTCCAGCAAGTACTGCCACTACTTGTTGGAAGGATCCCGAGGCGCAGAAATGCAACACCGCCAGCAGCTGTGTGTGAGGCGGAATTGCTGTCGTGAGCCCATGAAGAGGTTCTAGATCACTCTCAATTAAAGAGAGTATATCTAGAATTACATGTGGGGGTAACCGGTACCTAGTAAGCACCTCATCATCGGGCATCCCAAAGAGTGTCACCCGTGTGCGAAAGATTCTTGCACGTCCTGGCCTCCTTGGGCGACGAGTGGGGTGAGCCGCAAGTGCCCTTAGGCTATTAGCCATGAAATCCTTCATTGCTTCAGCAACCTACAATAAAATGATCATAAATAATGAAGCACCTATGCAAAGAATGGTCATGGCAAAAAATTGGTCTCATTAGATGAATCAATACGTACAATAGACTGGCGCCCAATGAAGTCCCGAATATCCATAATAATCTATAATGATGTAACAATAATATTACCTCACCACACACCTTCTTAAACACAAATATCCCAAAAACATGTAACAACTAAACACTAATGAAGTATTATAGGTGTGATCAACTGATCAATAAATCATGTAGTCTGACACATGTATGTGAAATGGAAAGTAACAGTATTTCACATTGAAGTATGACACATTTCAAGTATTGCTGGGACATGTAGTTCACCAATATATGGTGACACACAGGTTTAACACCTGTGAGTAAAATGGTGGCCAGGTAACATGTTTCAATAATGCTAACAAGCCTTTGCTGTCCCAACAATCTGTACTCAGTGAAGCAATGGTGCATACATTAAAACCCTTACATTGTTAATGTATATCATCTCTACAATGACCATGGGAGAGCTTACCTTAGACCCTGGCACAATACAGATCTGGAGACAAATGATTCTAGCAGCAAACCACTATTTATAGGCCTGTCACATGTGTTGTGCATGACATCAGTGATGACTATTGCATGACTTGTGGGCTGGATTTCCAAATGGATTGGGTTACTTACATTTTTAGGACAATCTCAACAATAGCACAGTACTAATGAACATTCACAGATAGTGTGAGGGTACGAGTTCCTCAATCACTCAGACACCGAGCAGATGAAACCAGAAGAATGGTTTATTTTCCACAGCACGCACAAATAGACAATAAACAGTGGCAAAGGTAAATTGCAGAGTAGAAAGATATTCAGGTAGCAGGCCCAAACAGACAGTCCTTGTATAGTCACAGTCCCAGATCAGTTCCACAGGGCAAACTATCACTTAATCCCCACAGCAGTGATAGCATATAAGTCCACACGATACCTAGACAGAGCATAACCTCTTAGTCCAGGACAGTCCATCAATTCTCTCCCCTCTCTTCCTGCAAAACCCCAACTTACATCCCAAAGGCACCCCTCTCCCCCTCCCTCAGGAATTCTTAACCCTTCCTATGCTGGGTGCAGTTGCATGAATGTAACAGGGTCTCCTATTACCTGTCCAGGGGCTGATTAACTCACTCCCTTCATCTGGCTTTGAAGCTTGTGTATGTGAGGGATTTCACACCTTCATGTAAACAGATCTCTTCTCTGGAGAGTGACCCTGGTGTTATCCAGCCTTTAGCTTCTTGTTATTTGGGGGGGAAGTGTATGTCTCTGCCACTACCTGTTGTCTCTGTTACTAAACAGCCTATAAAGAGGTCCTTTGATCCCTGAACCAAAAACTATACACAAACTGAACAGATTCTAATCTAAGCATTTGGTCGCTTCTAGCCGGACCATTTGTCTCCACATACACAGTTACAATATTTAAGTAATACGCATTTGGGAAGACTGCCATAATTAACTTCATAGTCACAAATCCCTTATTCATGATACCATCACAGTTTACTAAGAACATTACCTGGAGGCAGTGACGTAACCACGGGCAAATGGTCTCAATGGTATAATGCTTACATGAATAAAGTCCTGGGAAATACAGACATACATAGGACTACAGGGTACAGACTGACTAAAGTGTACATTTTTCACTACAAATAATAAAATATCATAATTACAGTCTTACGGTCAGCCTGCTAACCTCACACTCCTCCCCCTACATCTTTAGTCACTGTGCCCAGTTGCTCAGGAACCAATAACAACCTGGAATAGCGGGATGCAGAGCCGAGAATCTGGGGTTTGGATGTACCACCGGAGTCCCACAGGGTGACATCATACCAAACCCATCTTGTAAAAGGCGGCTGGTTTGCAGAACCAGCAAGGGCATGATTACAGTCTAAGTCATACATTGGAACTAACAAGGGATGTAGCGATTCCTCTTCTTCGGATTCTGGGTACCCCCCCTCTGCAACATTGTAACCTACTAATACTTTTGCCTCGGGCACAATGGGGCAGGGACCACGTTCCACCTCCCCCTCTTGCCCAAGGAACAGGGGCCAAACAGCAGGCCAATATAGGGGCTCTGGCCCTGGCACTTCCACCACCCCGTCATGTCCTTCCTCCCCCAAACCCAAACTAGGGGCATGGCAAATTTCAGTCCAGCATTTGGTCTCAATGTCCAGGGCTGAGGAGGGACCCTCCATCAGGAACAATTCCGCTGGTGGCTGCAGGGCAGGCTGGTCCAAGGCCAGTCCTACCCCCTCAAAAGCCTGGGTCTTACCTGCCGCTTCCTCTGCGCAGTCCTCAGTCTCCAGGATAACCACCTTCCCCAGCTGAATATGCTGGGCAGCCTGAAGCACGACATCATCTGCGACTGGTATGCTTGTGGCCTGGATGTTGTCGAACACTCCTCTAACCCCGGCGATCTCTTCTTGGATGCAGTCCTCATAGATCCCCTGGCAGCAGGATAATAGCTCTTCATCTTCCATCTCAGCAAAAGGGAAGCTGTAGTGCAGATCCTCCTGAATAACCTCCTTCATTATGGGGATAACCTCCCCCTGTATAGAACACGAAGCAGCTTCCTCCCTAGGATGGGGGAGAAGCAGTTGCAAACGGTGCCTTTCATCACGCCCCCTGCGACACTGATCTTGCCATGCTGGGGTATCCAGGAGCCCCCGATCAATCGCCTCTTCCTCTGCCACCACGAAGCACTCCTCCAGACACTGCAATTGTTCCCACACACTCAACTGTGCACCGAAATGGAGGATCCAGGCTCGATAATCGGCAAATGCATTTGTAGGATCTCCCTGATCGTGCAGGATCTGCTGAAGGAGTTCCCCGCGAGTGCAGGATCGGATGGGTATACCTCGCAGCTGACCTTCTGCTATCAGCTCCTCCATACTCATTTCTTCAAGGGCAGTTAGGGGCCCCCCTGACAACGACCCTTCTCTTGCGGTAACAATTAATTCTGTGGCAGACCCCTCGGTTGTCTGCCCAGATTGCAGTAGCCCCCTTCTAGACCTTTCCTCTGGTTCTATCTGGGGCATCAATTTATTCTGGACTTGTCCTTCAGCCTCAGAATATTGTCCTCTTTGTAGCATCTGGGTAACTGTAGCAATCACTTCCTCTGTAAATTCTACAAACTCTGGCTCTCCTAGCAGATTCCAAGAAGTGGCCTCACCTTTACAGTGCAGGAATGCATCCCCCAGGTAACACACTTTGTCCTGTATGCTGGATACTCTCCACCCGCTGACCATCTGCTGAGCGTCTTCCCAGTACTTCCAGATATACTGCATTTTCCTGACAATAAATAACAGATCCGGCTTCCCAGCCTGCCGATACACTGAAGAACCTCCATCCCTGAGCTCCTCTGCTACAGGGGTCTTGAGGCATCGATTTTCTTTCCTTGGAAACATTTTCCCTTTCACAGGACTGACACCTGCTCACTTGCTGAACATCACCTTATTGCATTTTCCGTTTCCTTACATATGGTCTGATCCTCTGTTCTCTGTGCTTTCTGTGCTCGATGGTTGGTGTCTGAATGATCCCACTGTCGCTGCCGCCAAATGTGAGGGTACGAGTTCCTCAATCACTCAGACACCGAGCAGATGAAACCAGAAGAATGGTTTATTTTCCACAGCACGCACAAATAGACAATAAACAGTGGCAAAGGTAAATTGCAGAGTAGAAAGATATTCAGGTAGCAGGCCCAAACAGACAGTCCTTGTATAGTCACAGTCCCAGATCAGTTCCACAGGGCAAACTATCACTTAATCCCCACAGCAGTGATAGCATATAAGTCCACACGATACCTAGACAGAGCATAACCTCTTAGTCCAGGACAGTCCATCAATTCTCTCCCCTCTCTTCCTGCAAAACCCCAACTTACATCCCAAAGGCACCCCTCTCCCCCTCCCTCAGGAATTCTTAACCCTTCCTATGCTGGGTGCAGTTGCATGAATGTAACAGGGTCTCCTATTACCTGTCCAGGGGCTGATTAACTCACTCCCTTCATCTGGCTTTGAAGCTTGTGTATGTGAGGGATTTCACACCTTCATGTAAACAGATCTCTTCTCTGGAGAGTGACCCTGGTGTTATCCAGCCTTTAGCTTCTTGTTATTTGGGGGGGAAGTGTATGTCTCTGCCACTACCTGTTGTCTCTGTTACTAAACAGCCTATAAAGAGGTCCTTTGATCCCTGAACCAAAAACTATACACAAACTGAACAGATTCTAATCTAAGCATTTGGTCGCTTCTAGCCGGACCATTTGTCTCCACATACACAGTTACAATATTTAAGTAATACGCATTTGGGAAGACTGCCATAATTAACTTCATAGTCACAAATCCCTTATTCATGATACCATCACAGTTTACTAAGAACATTACCTGGAGGCAGTGACGTAACCACGGGCAAATGGTCTCAATGGTATAATGCTTACATGAATAAAGTCCTGGGAAATACAGACATACATAGGACTACAGGGTACAGACTGACTAAAGTGTACATTTTTCACTACAAATAATAAAATATCATAATTACAGTCTTACGGTCAGCCTGCTAACCTCACAGATAGCATTTATGATTTCATACTGTTGGAGGTGTCCATTATAGCAAATCTTACAACAGTTCACCTAAATTAGACTTTGAAGGTACGCCAGGTTTTGCACAATCGAATTGCCGCTACTATGGGCGTGGCCTATGCGCCACACAAACAGCACGGCGTACGCTGCCGTACGTGACGCTGCCGCACGGAACGCAAGGTGTCGCTGACGTACGCCAATTACAGAAATACTATTTGAAGGTGTGCTAGAAAGGCAAAAAGTTATTGCAAACATGGCTGGATCACAATCTGAGGAAGACCAGGAGTGCCAGGATCTGTTTGCCCGCATGGACTCCAGCACCTCCTATGTCCTCCTCAACACAGACCAGCCAGTGGGAGAAGAGCAGCCAGCTGGGCCATCCACATCAGGCCAATCGGCAGCTGGCCCATCTTCAGCCTCAGCAGAATCATTGGGAACACAACAGGTGGCTTCCCAACAGAGTAGCCTGGCCAGCACTTCAAGTACAGCGACAGGTGGCCGTGGCCGAAAGAGGCCAACAGAGGAACCAAGCAGCAGAAACATGGCATTCAAAGCGCAGGAGCTTGCCATCCTGGTACCCCGCGCACGGGATTGGATCGAGTGTCCACAGGACAGGTTGACACACACAAGGAGATGGAAGATTTGGGAGGACATAACTGCGGAAATTAATGCGGTAGCTCCACAAGTTCGTGAGGCGGAGCACGTTAAGAAGAGGCAAGTTCATGTGTGTTACATTTGAGCAGTACAAGACCAGTAATGTTTACATTACATGTTAGATGGAGTTGGTAAATGGCCGGTCACGTTGCCTGGAGCCACGGACATGATTGCCATGTCATTTAGTCGATAGTTATTGTAGGGTGAGTGGGAGTGTATCTTCTAAGGGTTGGTTTAAGATTTAAATATAATGTACGTTTGGTGTAATGAAGCACATGTTGTAATCAGATGCAGATTGCAATGGGTGCTACAGCAAACATGAGGAGTGACATGTAGTAATATGTAAACTTTGATTGCAGGTGGCACGACTTCAAAACCAACCTCAAGAAGAAATTGACCAAGCGGTGGGAACACAGCCACACCTCTGGGGCTGGCCCCATGCCAGGCCGGCTGAAGCTCACCCACCTGGAGGATATGGCAGAGTGCTGCATTGCAGTAGAGGAGGTCCGGGGAGTGAGCACCATGGATAGCGAGGCCCCAGCGGAAGTCTTTGCTGCTTTTGTTGAAGGTAATTATTTGCCATGGCATAAGTAGTTGGTACTAATTTGATTGGAATGTGTTGTAATTGTAATTTTCTCTTTCACCAGCATCCCCACCGCTTGGTCAAGAATCTCTTGAGGAGGTGGCGGAGTCTGTGCCACCTGCCACCAGTGCCAGGCATGTGCAGCAGCAGCAGCCACCGGCCGACCCGGAATATGGCAGCTGGGTGCAGGTGCTTGGGCAGATTCACCAGCAGGTAGACTTAGCATCAAAGCGGATGCGTAGGACCGAGGAGGTCACGCAGGGTTTGGTCAGCACCCAGCAGACTATAGCTGGGAGCCTGCAGGCTATGACTGAGGCCCAGCAGTCCATGGCTGCCACCCAGCAATCAATTGCTGCAAGCCTGCAGGTGCCTGCAGATCAAGCCCTGCGGCAAAATGACCTCCTCATCCACCATAATGAGCTTATGGTGGAGCTAGTTTCCAGCAATAGGGTCCTATTGTCATTCCATTTCTGGTGCATTACCACCAGCAGCACTCCCTGCTGGCAGAGGGGGAACACCATCCCCCCCCCCTCACCAGCATCTGCTCCACCTGGGCCACCATCACAAAGTGGCCGTGGCCGAAGAGCTGCTGCACGTGGCAAGGAGCCTACCAGGGCCAAACGTGCCCGCAAATGAACTTGTGTCCGCATTAATCTCCACCCTTATGTCTTCCCAAATCTTTCATTGAGCTGTGTGTGTCAGCTTCCTGTGTCCAATCCCGTGCAGAGGGTACCCACATTTGCCCTCGTTTTGAATGTCTTGTTTGGTTCCCCTGTTGGCCTCTTTCGGCTAGCATTACTGTCTGCTGTACTTGAAGTGTTGGTGCTATACTTTTGTTGTGAAGCCACCTGATGTGTTCCTAATGATTCTGCTGTGGCTATGTATGTCACAAATTCATTTATTTATTATATATTATTTTTGCACATTTCTGGCATGGTACCTTTTAATTTGTTACGGTTTCCATTTTATTTTTGAAGTTCTTATAATAAATGTATATTTTTAACCCCAAATGTGTGGTTTAATTGATACATGTAGAAGTGACATGTCTATTTATATTATTGATAGTAAGTTCTGTCCATTGGTTGCAGTGTAAATGTGTGTGAAAACTGCAGCATATATGTGTGTGTTTAGTAATGGTCCATTTAAGCTGCAATGGTTCCAATTGAAGCACTGACAAGCGTGTAATTAATGAGTAATGAGTAAAGGAGCTGATTGTATTGTGTTCAGCTGACATTGGTTCAGGTGCGCCCGTACTGATTAGGCGTTCCGATTGCCTAGCGCATGACCGAGTGGTGTCCGCAAAGCAATACTTGCTTATGAACACCGCATATTTCTAGCCTTTTTGTTCGCGTGCATTCGGTGTGCTGTCCGAATGCACGCCTACCAGAATGAGTGCACTCCCTCGTGCACGCCCATGTTTACGCCCAGTTTAGCCCACTTTGAAACTACGCCCCTGTGTATTTCCGAATGACGCCCATGATACGCCCATATTTCCCGAGTGATTGCGGTGCACATTTCTGTACGGTATTAGTGAGAACAAGTACGGAGACCATGCGTGGCACATGCGCATAGCATTCCCCACGCATGCGCAGACGGCTAAAAAACGCCATCCGTAAGAATTCGGGAAAGTACGCACAGACCAGAATAAGGCCCCTAGTCTCCTCCTGATAAGAGACTTTTTATACTTAATAAAATGAAATAAAAAAAAGTTTAATGTTATGAAAATAATTGATTCTCGGTGCACCCTGTAAGATACTTTTTTTTTGGGTGTTTACCAATAAGACCCCTAGCTGCCTTGATCGTGTTTACGATCAGCTGAGGAGCAGTGGGTGATTTGTGCATGCAATAGCTGCACTGCAGAGCTCCAAAGGAATGGAACCTACTGACCAGACATAACCACCCCCCTTCCTAATATCCCCTTTAGTATATGGGGTTTGCCAGTGAATCTGTATATGAGGGATCTATTTCCAAATTGGACAGAGGTTGCTGGATGACTATGCTAAGCCACACAAGTGTGCGGCACAAACACGTGGCTCATCTAGGAGTGTCACTGCAGCAGCAGACATTATGGCAGTTTAAAAAAGTAGACCTCAAAAAGCACATAATGGCAAAAAAAAGAGGTGCAAGATAGAATTGTCCCAAACCCTTTAGCTTGTAAAAACAGGACATGCACATTGCACACTTGAACACAAACCAGTCATTTCAGTCAGAGGGACTGCCAAACCTGTGACTGAAATGACTAGTTCATTTGGTCCCCACAATTAAAGAAGCAATGCTCAAAATAGCACATAATAATAATAATAATAATAATAATAATAATAATAATAATAATAATAATAATAATGTAACGCTTAGTTCACTTGCTTAGCTAATGTTTTGTGCCTCCACCCAAGCTTTTGTTATAATGACCCTATGGGTAATTAAATTAGGTTAGCTAGGGATAACCTCTAATTCTAATATACAGATTAGTTATTCAATACAATTATAAAGTAAAAACGTCTTTATATTTTTTATGATAAATTAACAACACTTAGGCTATATTAGTATACATTAGTATAATAACAATTATCAAATATTAAAGTGAAAATAAAAACAAATATATATATACCTGTACAACAGACTACTTGCATGCAATACAAAAAACTTTAGAAAACCAATTTGTTAGATTTAAATATATATATACCCGGGTATAACTAAAAAATGTAAAATATTATTATTACTAATATGTCAATCCCAGTTGTGCGCAGTTGGGGCCCATATAAGATCCGGTATAGCCACTTACTGGATAAAGTCTCTGTATGCTAGTAGAGCATTAAATTCCGCTGTGTTCTCCTTTTACATAGTTTGACCTCCAGTTAATAAAGTGTATCTTAGGTTTGTGTCCTTTGCAACAATGACATCCAAACTATACTTGTGCTAAATCACACCCTGAGAAGTATACTGTACAACTCTTCTCTATGGTCCAATTATGAACAATTAAAGTTCTTTTCTTTAATGTAAAGTAACTGTGTTAGCTGCATATGCGTTTATCTGAGCACAGTCCTGCAGAAGTACAACAGGCTATGAAGGCAAATGATACAACGTTGCAATTGCTAGCAAATCTCTTGAAATGTAACATTTAGATGAAAGCATGTATCAATGTCCTCAGCTCAGTTTTGTAAGTTCAGGCCAGACTGTCAATGTATAAATGTATAAAGCTTTACTTTTATTCCTGAAACTGTTCCTCTAGAGATTATATTGAGACTAAACTCACTTCTTAAACATGCAACGTGTCCTCATCAGTTTACTTTTGCAACAGATATTAGAAGCTGTCTGCACTTAGGATGTTAATAATTATAGTCTCTGTATTCATAAAACGACAGGAATTATCATCACATCATATGACGTAGATAGCCGCTCTAACATAGCACCACACACAGATTATACTGGCTGCCTGGTCATTGTACTACAGCTTGGCTGCTCCCCCAATCTCTGACTTGCTACGGCTGGCTTGTGTATGCTGCAAGTAGTGTCTGTACACAGGGCCGGTGCAAGGGTGTTGGGCGCCCTCCTGCAAACTATAAATTTGCGCCCTCCCATACCTTATAATAGACAGTGCATGGTTGAGGCTCGCACGATAAAAAAAAGGGATAATGTTCACATATGGAGTGTTTTTACAAATTACGGCACACAGTAGGATAATCTTATTCAATTTACACTGCATGTAGTGTCACAGATTCACATCACACCACACACTAGTTTCCCTTACACACAGTAGTGCCCCTAATATATATAATGCCAACAGTAATAGTGCCTTTTACATATAATGCCCACAGTAATGCTACTTATACATAATGCCGCTTACACATAATGACCAGAGTAGTGTAGGTTACACATAGAGGGTTATTCTGGTTCACTCGCATAGGCAAATTCACTGTCTAATGGACAAAACCATGTGCATTGCAGGTGGGGCAGATGTAACAAGTGCAGAGAGAGTTAGATTTGGGTGTTATATTGTTTCTGTGCAGGGTAAATGCTGGCTGCTTTATTTTTACACTGCAATATAGATATCAGTTTGTCCATATTTGCCTTTGTGAGTGAACCAGAAAAACTCCCATAATGTCCACAGAAGCGCCCCCTTACACAATGCGTAGTTGCGCTGTCACAATGCCCATAGTGCCCCATACACATAATGCACAAAGTAGTGACACTTACACATAATGTCCATAGTGCCTCATACACATAATGCCCAGAGTAGTGCACTTGTATAATGTACAGAGCAGTGCCCATATACATAATGCCCAGAGTAGAGATTACACATAATGCCCAGATTAGTGCCCATACACATAACACCCCTGTGTCATGCTCCAATTCAGTTTGTGCTGCACCGACCAAGCAGTGAAGGGAGGGATCGCTAGGCACATATATACATACATGTAATTATGTATGTAATGTATGTGCTGGATCGATACCCCAGGGATCGCCAGCAATGAGTAGTCTGGGGGGTGGGCTTAACAGTGCATAGATGTTTATGGTGATTCCCAGCTGCAGCGCCCGATGCTCTCAGCGCTGGCGATCCCTGGGGGATCGACCCAGCACATATATTACATACATCATTATACAGTAACATGTATGTATGTACCTAGCTATCTCCCCCTCCACTGTTACTGAATTGTAGTGACCTAGAGTTTCTTGCTTGAAAGACAATCTGAAAAGGTACAGTAATATCTATATAAGCTTCATAAAATGACAACAGCATTGTGTATAGGTACCTAGCAATTTCCCCCTCCCTTTTTGTTGAGATACATTTTGTTTATTTTTGAGTACCATACCCATTGCTGCCTCTGCTTCTCTCACTTCTCCACACATGTACTCCATACTTGCCTACTTTTGAAAACTAGTTTCAGGGAGATTTTGAATGCTCAAAAAATGTGTTGTGCCGCTGAGAGGGTATGTCATGCTCCGCCCAGCATGTCTAACTTCACTTGTGGGTGTACCTATCGCCACTAAGGGGTGTGTCCTGCAGTGGCAGAGGAAAACTGTGGAATACTCTGGGCCTGGGTCAGATGTGGGTGTTGCTGACTGTAGCACTGCACTAAACATTTGAAAGAAAACTTTTCTGCCTATGTGTGTGTGTGAGAGAGAGGGAGCCAGGGAGAGAGAGTGAGAAGGAGGGATAGAGTGTGAGACAGAGGGAGAGAGTGGATGTGAGGGAGAGAATGAGTGTGAGAGGGAGAGAGAAAGTATTGAGAGAGGGAGTGTGAGAGGATGTGCGAGATTAGGAGAGAGCGTGTGTCTCACATACACCCCCTCACTGTGTGTGTGAGAGAGAGTGTGGGTGTAAGATAGAGGGAGAGAGTGTGAGAGGGATAGAGGAGAATCTGAGAACAAGTGTGTCGGTGTGAAAGAGAGGGAAACAGTGGGTGTGAGAAAGAGGGAGGAGAGTGTGAGAGGGTTAGAGGAGAGTGTGTGTGAGAGTGTGAGATAGAGGGAGAGTGTGAGAGGGATAGAGGAGAGTGTGTGAGAGAGAGTGTGGGTGTGAGAGGGTTAGAGGAGAGTGTGTGAGAGAGAGTGTGGGTGTGATATAGAGGGAGAGTGTGAGAGGGTTAGAGGAGAGTGTGTGTGAGTGTGAGATAGAGGGAGAGTGTGAGACGGATAGCGGAGAATCTGAGAGAGAAAGAGGGAGGAACCTAGACAGCTGCTGTATGCAGTAAGATGGCTGCTCACCTTGGACGGACCAGTCTCACCCCGCACATACCAATAACCATTGAGGATCCAGGAGACCTGTGCTGCACCAATTTGAATTCTTCAGCTGATTTTCTTACACCTAAATAAAATTAGAAAGGTGGAACAGTTGGCAGAGCTGGCTTGAGGAGGGGAGCTCATGGGCACGGAATCCCCACTCTGAGAGACCCCCACCTGTTGCTGCAGTTTGAGGAACTGCTACAGGCACAGTGCCAGAATAAGGGTACGGCTTCCAGGCACGGCCTCCACTACTCCTAACTCTGCAGTGCCCGGCCTCTTTCTATCCGACGGGGCAGTGGGGACTCTGGAACATCCAGATGACCTATATTTGCGATGGCAGTGGGTTAATCCAGTAGAATTATGTGGCTTTCTGGGCAACAGAAAACTCTGCATTGGCCTGGGAGTCTCTCCACAGGTTGCAAGAGGATCCCTCCCCCCATACTACAGCAAGTACACACTGCCATTACATAACACACATCCCCCCATATTACACCCCGTATACACACCACTATGATACATTACATACATCCACCCCCATATTACATTCAATACTCACATTATTATATTACATTATACAAATCCCCGCAGCTAGTTGAGTACACGCATCAATGAATTACATTACACACAGAGCCCCCCACACACATTATATACAGACCCAAGCATACACATCACTGTATTACATTACAGAGCCCCCCTCCCCCACACACATTATATACAGCAGCCAGCACACACATCAGAGTCCCCCCTCCCCCCACACACATTATATACAGCCCCCAGCACACACATCACTGTATTACATCACAGAGCCCCACTCCCCCACACACATTATATACAGCCCCCAGCACACACATCAGAGTCCCCCCCCCCCACACACACATTATATACAGCCCCCAGCACACACATCACTGTATTACATTACAGAGCCCCCCTCCCCCACACACATTATATACAGCCCCCAGCACACACATCAGAGTCCCCCCTCCCCCCCACACACATTATATACAGCCCCCAGCACACACATCAGAGTCCCCCCCTCCCCCACACACATTATATACAGCCCCAGCACACAGATCACTGTATTACATTACAGAGCCCCCTCCCCCACACACATTATATACAGCCCCCAGCACACACATCAGAGTCCCCCCCTCCTCCACACACATTATATACAGCCCCCAGCACACACATCAGAGTCCCCCCCTCCCCCACACACATTATATACAGCCCCAGCACACACACCACTGTATTACACCCAGTCACACAAATTATATACAGCCCCTGACTCCCCCAGGATACACAGCACTCACCGCAGGAAGAAGAGCTGCAAAGCTGTAGCTGGCCTCACGGAGCTCAGTCAGTGGTGGGCGGGGCTAGCTTCCAGGAAGTAGCAGAGTCCTGACCCCTGGCCAGGCTGACAGCTCTCTGCTCTCCCGGTGTACAGCCACAGTGATGTACTCACAGTGGCACAGCATCACCAGTCCTGCCTGCACACTGTTTCAAACTCGGCGCGGCGGCTCCTCAGTCAGGCTGCTTCTGTCAGGCACGCACACAGCACAGTGCAGCCTGCAGAGCGCCGAGCCTAGGACACAGAGGGGGAACACTCTGATGATGTCGGTGCTCCCCCTCTGTGTTCTATGCTCAGCGCTCTGCAGGCTACACTGTGTAGCGTGCGTGCCTGACTGAGGAGCTGCAGTGCTGAGTTGGAAATAGTGTGCAGACAGGAGGGTGACGACATGGCCGTTGTGGAGGAGTGAGAGCAGCGGTGCACGGAGCCAGGTGCCCCCTACAGCTGCGACAGTGACACTTGAGTCGGCAGCAGCAGCGTCAGTGGAAGGTGGAGGGGGGAGCGCCTCTCGGGGCCGGCGCCTACCTGCTTTGCAGGAGGTGCTGAGCGGGTAGCGCCGGCCCTGCAAGGCTGCTGGCTTCACTGATGCCACTCACCACTGCGTGGACTATATAATCATCAGTCCTTCTTCACTTTATGGCCACTACAGCATCCATGGAAGAAAGTCTAGCACAGAAGCTGCTGCTGCTGCCAATTATAGTTAAGGCCCTGTATGGCTTTACTCTATTACTGACTCCTGCCGATGCCAAAAAGACCACCCTAACGACAGGTATTGCTCCCTTGATGCCCTGCTCTGGCTGTCACTCACTCACAGTGCCAGTCTTTGCTCTAGTTACAGCACATCTCCTTTACCAGCAGTGCAGGTAGCTCCTAGGATGTCAGTCCTGCCTGGGGTAATGGCGTTTTTTTCTTTCTAACTGTCACTATGAGATGTTTTCCTACTCTTCCCTAGGACTGTCATGTGACTGGCATCATGTGACTCCCTGGTCACGAAGCATAAGGTGGCTCTGGAAGTTTCCACAAGTGTCCCTTTATTCTCTTGCCAGCCGTGTGTAAATACATGAAATACATTAAAATGTGTAAACACATGCAATATCTAAGTATATACATCATACATTAATTATGTTCCATCAATAAAAATGACATATATACACATACATATACCTTCTCATGAACTACAGATTAACTTTTAAATCCTAGCCTGTGCCTATGGAAATATGTATTTATAGACAAAGGTTTTTCACAGATATGACTATATTTTCAGCAATGTATGCCTATCTGTTAGCATCTCTTACAATTATATGCCTATTCAAAGCACTGAGTTTAGTTTGAAAATAGGGTGCTACACTCTCCCCCTGGGGATTCTGACTTACATAAAGGTCAGGATCACCATACAGATTCATATTGATCTTTCATGTACTAAGTGATATCTTTTTAAGCTTCAATATTAATTTAATTTCCTACATATCCAAAATAAGGCCAGGACATTACTATTCTAGGATGTACTAGCAAAGGGATTTCTGTAGGATTTCCTAGTTGTACATAGGTAAAGATCCTAGGCGGTTTACATTCCCTTTTTGGTCTAGGTGATTTAGGTATTTCAGGTGCACCTAAATCATCACCAGATGGGTCTTGTGATATTTGATCAATACTCCCACTCCAACACTCTTCATTAACATTGCTATTATTTTCTTTTTCCCAATCATTGTCAGTAAAATTCATCACAGGAGCCATGGGCCCAACTAACTTCTCACTACTGACAATTAGGGGCATATTCTCTTTGTAGTAACACCCATGTCTATAGTCACAGGTATCTGACTCATCTCCATCTGCTATCTCCTCATCTGGTACAGTTGCGTTCAGGAAAGGTTTTGGATCAGTATCATTCAGTAATACATCAGTGTCTTCCCACCTTATATCTTGTGGTATGGGTAATAAATGCTGTCTATGATATGTTAATACAGGGCCTTGCCTGTTCTCTGATATTAGTTGATAGACAGGAATATTAGGTACAGGTTGAGTATCCCGTATCCAAAATGCTCGGGACCAGGAGAATTTTGGATAACGGATTATTCCGTATTTCGGAATATTTTAATATTTCAATTATGTATTTTGAAGTATCTTGCATGTATGCTGTATAAACACATAAAATACACAAAAATATATTTTATTACCACATAAAATACACACAAATATATTTTATTTGTTCAAAAAACAAGGTTTCAAAACATGAAACAAAAGTTGTGTACTATCTCAGATATTGAATTTGAATGCCAAGCAATCATTTTCTTGCACATATATAGTGCCAGTTACATATCATGTCACCAGTAGTGCTGTTACAAATGTCCCCAGTGAGTTTTTAGCAAAAAAAATATTTTTTTTTCACTTTCTGGAATGTATGGTTTTCGGAATAATTTGGATAACGGATACTCGGATACGGGATACTCAACCTGTAGTTGATTTAAAACAATATAGGGTTCTGTTTTCCACCTATTTGCTATTTTTTTTCCTTCTAGGTAACCCCAAATGTCTAATTAATACCTTATCTCCAGGGGATAGTGGATGTTCCCTCACATGGGTGTCATATCTGAGTTTGTTTCTGTCTCCCAACTTTCTAGCAACATTTTGTGCCAGGTTGTGGGCTTCTTTTAATTGTCTCCGTAATTGTTTCACATATTTTGTGTGAGTGGGAGCAGAGGGGGTAGTAATCTTAGTTCCCAAACACACATCTATAGGTAAGCGAGCTTCCCTTCCGAACATGTGTAAATAGGGGGAGTATCCTGTGGCCTCATTTTTTGCACAAATATAGGCATGGACCAGATGTGAGATATATTGTCTCCATTGATGTTTTTGTTTTGTATTTAAAGT
Source organism: Crinia signifera (assembly GCF_055691185.1). Taxonomy (NCBI): domain Eukaryota; kingdom Metazoa; phylum Chordata; class Amphibia; order Anura; family Myobatrachidae; genus Crinia; species Crinia signifera. The sequence goes on along the minus strand of NW_028142774.1, from coordinate 381,203 downwards.
GCCTATCATATCCAGTAAGGTCCTGTTAAAACGTTCTGGTTGTGGATCTCCCTGTGGGTGGTATGGGGTGGTCCTCGATTTTTTTTATACCACAGCAGTTACATAACTCATGAATTAGACGGCTCTCAAAATCTCTTCCTTGGTCAGAGTGAATTCTTCCTGGAAGGCCATAATGTATAAAAAACTTTTCCCATAAAGTCTTGGCTACTGTAATGGCTCGTTGGTTAGGGGTCACATATGCCTGAGCGTAACGTGTGAAATGATCTGTAATAACTAAAATGTTACTTTCCCGTCTGCTTGGATCTTCCAGTTTCAGAAAATCAATACATATTAAGTCCATTGGCCCAGAGCTGGTTATATTTACCATATAGGCTGATTTGGTGGGCAATGTTTTTCTTACTACACAACTGCCACATGTTTTGCAGAAGCGCTCTATGTCTTGATTCATAAGAGGCCAATAAAATCGTTCAGAGATTAACCCCTTAGTCTTTTCATATCCCAAATGGCCATGGTTATTGTGCAAGGATTTCATTACCATTGTTTTGTACTTTGCAGGTAATACTAGTTGTAATTTCTTGGTTCCATCCTGTCTTCTGATGCGTCTGTATAACAATCCTTGCATTACATTGAAATTCTTCCTTTGTCGAAAAAGAACTCTGGAATTGATGGAAAGGCTTGAATAAGTAATATCTGTTTGATGGTTTTCAACTGCATGGATAATGGGAAAAATATCTTTATCTTCATACTGCTCTTTTGACATCTCATCTTTACTCACTACTTCCAATCCCTCCATTATAGAATGGCTTAGCCAGCAGTACATAGGAGGGATGGCCCTTTCTGATGCCCCTATCGATGTTATAATGACAGGTTCCACATGTCTTGTGATATGAATTTGATGACATAACCCTTTTACTTCTGCAGCTGGAACCTCAATCCACTCTTCCTGTGCAATATGGACATCCTTCCTTGGCAATCTAGATAATGCATCCGCATCCTGATTATTTATTCCTGGACGGTATTTAATGATAAAATTATAATTGGATAATGCTGCTAACCAGCGGTGACCAGTTGCATCTAACTTGGCCGTGGAATGTATGTAAGTTAAAGGGTTATTATCTGTCTGAACTACAAAGGAAACACCATATAAGTAATCATGGAATTTATCAACAATGGCCCATTTTAAAGCCAAGAACTCTAATTTATGAACTGGATATCTTTTCTCACTAATTGATAAACCCCTACTGACATATGAAATGGGCTTTAATTTATTTTCTTGCAGTTGGTACAATACTCCACCTAGTCCTTCATAGGATGCATCAATGTGAACTTCATAGGGGAGTTCTGGGTTGGCATAAGCTAATACTGGTGAATTGGTTAAACTATATTTTAACTTTAGAAAAGCTTCTTCACACTGGACATCCCATCTTTCTCCAAAGGATTCCTGAGGTTTATAATAATTATCTCATTATTTATCTCAATTATTTCAGGGATAGTTTCTTCTTCCAATTAGTGGGAGGATATCCCTTGGTTAATTCAGTTAAGGGTCGAGCCAGTTTGGAATACTGGGGTACAAATTTCCGGTAATATCCACAAAACCCCAAAAAGGACCGTAGATCTTTCAGGTTGTCTGGACGGGGCCAGTTCTTTACAACCTCAACTTTTTCTGGGTCGGTAGCTATACCTGCCCGGCTAACAATATGGCCTAAGTATCTTACTACTGATTGGCAAAATTTACACTTTTCCACTGATAGTTTCAGTCCTCTAGCTTGCAGCCTATCTAGTACTTTAAGGAGCCGCACATTGTGTTCCTCAAGAGTCTTTCCAAACACAATTATATCATCGAGATAAACCAATACTTCTCTGTAGCACATGTCCCCAACTGTTTTCTCCATAGTCCCCTGAAATGTAGCAGGAGCACCCTTAATTCCTTGGGGCATTTTCAAAAATTCAAAAAATCCGATAGGACAAATGAAAGCTGTTTTAGAGCGATCTTCTTTACTTATGGGGATTTGGTAATAACCGCTTCGCAAGTCTAGTACTGAGAACCACTGACTACCTTGAAGACAGTCTAGAGCTTCATCCACTTTCGGTACTGTGTATTGATCTGGTATAGTACGATCATTTAGAGTTCTATAATCAACACATAATCTAATTTCTCCATTTTTCTTTCGGGCGACCACAATAGGGGATGCATACGGACTTTCTGAATCGGCAATTACACTAGTTTCTAAAAGACCCCTTAAGTGTTTTCTCACATCCTCAAAGTCTGCAGGTGCTAACCTTCTTGACCTTTCTCTAAATGGGGTGTCATCTTTCAATCGAATATGATGTTCCACACCAGTAGCAGTACCTATATCCCACTCACTTTTGGAAAAAACTTGTTCTCTAAGTTGAAGTTGTTCCATCAACTGTTTTTTTTCTTTCACAATCAATATCACTACCATCAAAACAGGGTTCTAAATTCAGGGACACTATTTTATTTGTTTTTGAATCTGTGGCAGGAAGTCCTGGTGCACAGTTCACTCTCTGGCATATGTAATTACTGTTAGCTGATTTACTATCTACAAAGCTAGGTTGTTCTTTTTCTTGCTTTTCACACCACTTAATCAGATTTTTGAACATGTTAGTATTAGTTCCTACTATGGCAGGTAATTCTCCGTTATCACCAGGGGAGTCAGGACAAACTAAAGCTATAAATGGAACAGTTTCATTTGGTGTGATCAACCCAGGTTCAAATGAAATTAGAGCCACAACATAGCCTAAATAAGGATACTTTTGTTCACTCAAGCCCCAGATTGTGAGACCACTAAGTGGTTGGATAGGTACATCTGAGATATACAAATTATACCAGGACTCAAAAATAATGGATACTTGAGATCCACTATCCATTAATACAGTACATTGATGTCCATTGATCATTGCTTTAACCAGTGAAGCCTTTCCCATTAAGCTATCAGGAAGACTATTTGACCACTGGGCACTCCCCATTGCTCGGACATTTATGACTGGGGAGTCTGTGAGGGGATCACAGAGCTCCCTTGTGAGTTTCCCGATTGGGATGGCATCCTCCGTGCAGTATAATTATTCTCTCTATTATTCCCAGAATTAAGGCATTCAAATGATCGATGTCCGATTTGCCCGCAACTATAACAAGTATAGGTAATGTGGTTACCCCTTTGCCTATTGGCTCCTCTTCCCATACCGGAAGGCATATTAACATTGTTGGTTTGTTTTATCTGTAATTCTATGAGTTGATCTATTTTCTTGTTTTACTCTTCCAGCAATCTGAATAGCCTCTCATCCATAGTGGGTTGATCAGAAGCAGGAAGAACCACTTTTACTTTTTTTATAGTTTTCTCCCTATTTTCTATCTGGACTTCCTCCAATTTGACTTCTCTGACCAGCTCGGTTAAAGTAGGAGGAGGAACCTTTGTCATAGTACATCTTAATCGTTGAGCAACCGGATTATTAGTCAAAGCACCCTTGAGTATTTGCTTCATCCGTTGCTCATCCTCAGTTTCCTTAGCAAGACCTCCCTTATCAATAATTTTATAAATTAATCGATCAACTCTGTATATATAATGTGTTAATGTTTCTCCAGGCTCTTGATATGTGTTATTTAACCTGGCCAACAAATTCCCTACATCTTCCAATGTACCATATGAAAAATCTAAGGCTTCTATATAATCTTTTAGAGTAGCCTGGGAATTACTTCTTCTGGTAGCCTGAATAACTCCCATGGCTGGTCCCCTTAAACTTTCTACAACTCTCTGTTTCTTTATATGTTCCGGACATTGCCATTCTTCGGAGTGTTGTATTGCAGCCTCCTTCCACAATTCATAATTCTCTTCACCTGCAGGCACAGGTGATATCCCAGAGAAGATCCTTAAACGTCGGTATCCTCCCTCATAGTGCCACCTTTCCAGTTGACTAACAACTTTATCTACCACAGTTTCTACCTGGACCCCAGTTATTTCACCTTTATTCTCTTGTGGAACAGAATCTGAAGTGGTAGCATGGAAACAGCCCCCAGAAAATAATTCTCCTGATCCATGGTCCTCTGTTTCTGTGGCGTCTTCTCCCCCAATATTACCACCGTCTGGCCACAAAAGTTGTATCCTTCTTCCTGGTACATTTTCCATAGCAATCATTCTTGGAAAAAATACTTGGTCTAAATCGTTTCTGTTACTGATCAGTAAAGCAAATGGATCCCCATATTATCCCTTCCACTTATCAACAATATATGGGTAACTTATTCCATACAATTTTTGTACCTCCTTTAGTACATTTTCCTCACTGACATCAGAGAAATTTCCTCCTAGCCCAAAACTGCACTGCACATTAACCCCTTTATCTCTACACCAACGGAAAATGTCTTCCCCAGTTACTATTTCCATCTTTTAATTTTGGTAAACAGGAGACAACTATATGTTCGGATCTCGGCTGGTGCCTCCAAAATTTAACGCTTAGTTCACTTGCTTAGCTAATGTTTTGTGCCTCCACCCAAGCTTTTGTTATAATGACCCTATGGGTAATTAAATTAGGTTCGCTAGGGATAACCTGTGGAAATAAAAACAAATATATATATACCTGTACAACAGACTACTTGCATGCAATACAAAAAACTTTAGAAAACCAATTTGTTAGATTTAAATATATATATACCCGGGTATAACTAAAAAATGTAAAATATTATTATTACTAATATGTCAATCCCAGTTGTGCGCAGTTGGGGCCCATATAAGATCCGGTATAGCAACTTACTGGATAAAGTCTCTGTATGCTAGTAGAGCATTAAATTCCGCTGTGTTCTCCTTTTACGTAGTTTGACCTCCAGTTAATAAAGAGTATCTTAGGTTTGTGTCCTTTGCAACAATGACATCCAAACTATACTTGTGCTAAATCACACCCTGAGAAGTATACTGTACAACTCTTCTCTATGGTCCAATTATGAACAATTAAAGTTCTTTTCTTTAATGTAAAGTAACTGTGTTAGCTGCATATGCGTTTATCTGAGCACAGTCCTGCAGAAGTACAACAGGCTATGAAGGCAAATGATACAACGTTGCAATTGCTAGCAAATCTCTTGAAATGTAACATTTAAGGCCCATACACACTTGACGATTTTCAGCTGAAAATCGCTCAAAACAGCAGTTTTGAGCGATTTTCGGCCGAAAATCGCCCAGTGTGTATGCCCCGGAGATTGCCGACTAGCGATGATGCGCGCTCCCGCATCATCGCTAGGAAAGTGGTTAATCTGCTGGTTTTACCAGCAGATGTGGCGATGATGGATGGTTTTTTATCCATCATCGCCATGTGTGTACGCCTGCCGGGCTGAAAGATTAACCACTTTCAGCCCGGCGGACCGCCCCGCGCCGCCCCCCGCCCCCGCCTGTCATAATACTCACCCTGTCCAAGTGCTGCTGCGCCGGCTCCATGCATCCTGCTCCGAGTCCCTGCCTGTCTGCTTGTCCCGCCCTCCTGCTCAGTGCTCACCACGGAGCACTTCTCCCTCACCCGGCAACACACTCTGCTGGCCACGCCCCCCCTGCTATGCTTAACACAGAGCACTGAGAGCAGGGGGCACTGCTGGCCACCAATGTTTTATGTTTAAAGCAGTAATATATACATTGCTGGCATATGCCACCAATGTATATATTGCTGGAACCACTGGGCACCAATGTTACATTTTTAAGGCAGTAATATATACATTGCTGGCATATGCCATATGGCATATGGCATATGCAATGTATATATTGCTAGCACCACTGGGCACCAATGTTACATTTTTAAGGCAGTAATATATACATTGCTAGCACCACTTGCCACCAATGTAATGTTACTTATAAGCCAGTAATATATACATTGCTGGCACAGGCCAGCAATGTATATATTATTGGCACCACTGGGCACCAATGATTATTAATTTGCTTGCTGCCCACAAATAATTATGAATTAGCCAGTAATATATACATTGCTGGCACATGCCAGCAATGTATATTTTAGTGGCATCACTGCCCACCAATGTTACTTACAAGCCAGTAATATATACATTGTTGACACAGGCCAGCAATGTATATATTATGGGCACCACTGCCCACCAGGGTTAAAGGGAGCAGAAACTGGGCGGAACTGCGTTCCATCAGTTTTATTTTGAAGGTGGAATGGTTCCGCCTCCGTCCGCATCGCTAAACAGCTGACAGCCGGGCAGAGCGGTGGGAAATCCGGATGTCTCAGAGCAAGTCCATCCGTCCGTGGCGTAGCTATTTTAAAATTATGTGCCAACTCACGGCTCGTGAGCCAATCAGAGCTCGCGGGACGACAACAAATGAGGAGCTGCCGGGCCGCGAGCACCGATTGGCTCGCAAGTCATTTGAAATAGCCGCACCACGGACGGACGGACCTGTTCTGAGACATCCGGGTTTTCCACCGCTCTGCCCTGCTGTCTCCTTTCCCACACAGTGCACACCTCTGGCACTGGGCATGTTACCCCTGGCACTGAGAATGTAATACCTGGCAATGAGCATGTATGTAAGCGGCACTTATGTGGCATAATAAAAAATGGGCATTACCATGTTTGGCATATTGTGAAATGGGCATTACTGTGTTTGGCATATAGTATAATGGACATTACGGTGTGTGGCATAATGTGTAATTGGCATTACTGTGTGCATTTCTGTGTCCCTGTCCCATAAAGCCATGCCCTAAAATTTTTGGCACAAAATGTTCAGTTTTTATTAGGTGTTGGGTTGTTTTGCACTGTGGGGCATCATTTGAATCAGGGGTGGTATTATGTGGCCACATTATTCTTTTCCTGACTGTGTGGCTGTGACATAATGGGGGGGGGGAAGAGTCAGGGAAGCAAATTTCACCACTTTAGGCACTGCTGCGCACCAATGTATAGTGATAATAGTTATTAATGTAAACACTGCTGTAGCAGACCAGCAATGTATATGAGACCACTGCCACTGGCCATCAATGTATATTTTTATGGCGTTAATGTATACACTGCCGGCGCAGGTCAACAATGTATATGTTACCACCGCCACTGCCCCCAATGTATATTTTGTTGTGGCGGTAATGTATACATTGCTGGGGAAGGTGAATGGATTTCTCCCTACGTGCACGGTGGCAAATTAAATGGTAGTTGTGCACATGGGCGGGATTTTGCACAGTCGGAGCAGAGTCAGGTAGCGTTTACCTGTTTGCTGGGCTCCAAATATACACAGCCCAGCGATCAGTTCTGAATCAGGCCCCTAGAACACAAATGCACTGAATAAAATGGCCCCTGCTCCCACCCTTGGAATACAAACCCTGCCCATTATGTAAATAGCCTTTTATATGAAAGATTTTCAGCAAAGTCTTTCGCCTCCTGAAAATCTCTTGCTCTTTGGGGAAAATAGCTCAGTGTGTACGCACTACTTTGGTGACAAATATATCTTTCAGAGATTTTGGCAAAGTCTTTTGAAATGAAAATCTTCAAGTGTGTATGGGCCTGTAGATGAAAGCATGTATCAATGTCCTCAGCTCAGTTTTGTAAGTTCAGGCCAGACTGTCAATGTATAAATGTATAAAGCTTTACTTTTATTCCTGAAACTGTTCCTCTGGAGCTTATATTGAGACTAAACTCACTTCTTAAACATGCAACGTGTCCTCATCAGTTTACTTTTGCAACAGATATTAGAAGCTGTCTGCACTTAGGATGTTAATAATTATAGTCTCTGTATTCATAAAACGACAGGAATTATCATCACATCATATGACGTAGATAGCCGCTCTAACATAGCACCACACACAGATTATACTGGCTGCCTGGTCATTGTACTACAGCTTGGCTGCTCCCCCAATCTCTGACTTGCTACGGCTGGCTTGTGTATTAGGGCGGAGTGAAAAAACTGAAATTGAGAAATTCAAAATCGGCTAGAGTGGAAAAGTTGTGACTTGACTTGAATAAGAAACGTGCAAAAGCATTTTGATCTGAGTCAACATCTTCTGTTCTGGCAAGAGGCCTGAAGTTTCACTTTTTTGGTGAAAATGACGAAAACTATGAAGATGCTCCGATCTAGTTAAAATTATGTCAGGATGTCTTAGAGTGGTTCATTAATATACTTTAGCATAGTAAAAGAGAGTACGAGATTGTCCTAGTGCAAAGTGACTGACTTTGGTGGGAGAAAAAAATCCCTAATAATTGACCCATTTTCATGGTCACAATTGTGAATATTGTGTGTTTTCTCCTGAACGTGTTTATAATAGAAGAAGCACAAATACTCTAAATGGAATTTCGGTGACACTGTGTGAAATATAACACTGCATAATAGCCCTTAATCAGACCTGATCCCAGTACAAATTTGTTCTCAAAATGGGCAAAACAAATGCTGCATTGCAGGTGGGGCAGATGTAAAGTGCTGAGAGAGTTAAATTTGGGTGGTGTGTGTTGAAACTGAAATCTAAATTACAGTGTAAAAATAATGCAGCAGGTATTTACCTTGCACAGAAACAAAATAACTCACACAAATCTAAAGGTGGCCATACATCTACAGATCGATTGTCAGATTGGGCCGGTTGGAACAAACAGCTGGTAATATCGGAATGACAGTTTTTCAGCATTTCAAAGCAAATGGTCAACTGTCATTTGCTCTCATCTTTTACCAGGATTTTGTTCCAACCAGACAGATCGGACAATAAATCTGTAGATGTATGGCCACCTTAAATCTCTCTGCACATGATACATCTGCCCCACCTGCAGTCCAGCATTTTTTTGCCCATTTTGAAAACAAATTTGTACTGCGATCAGGTCTGATTAAGGGCCATTGTGCAGTGTTATATTTCACACAGTGTCACTGAAATACATGAAATTGGATTTATGCTGCTCTCTTTGCAGTGCATATACAAAGATAGACAATCCTGTGTATATAAATAAGAAATAACTGTTGCAGTCTGTTATTGAAAAACAGTAACTGTTACAATAAGTATTACAAGTAAGTGTAAACTGTCTAATGTATCATTTTACATATCAATTCTGTTTATTGACAGAAAAACAGTGTTGCATCCCCTATGCTGGGAACATGAATAGGCTGCATTACAGCATATAATTATGCCAAGGATAAGCCAATATATTAACTGTTAAATACATTGAAGTGTATTATGATGTAATAAATTGTAAGCTTGCAGCAGGGCCCTCTAACCCCCAAGTCTGTCTGTCATTACCCAGTTTGTTTTATCACTGTCTACTATTGTAAAGCGCAACGGAATCTGCTGAGCTATATAAGAAACTGTAAATAAATAAATAAATAAATAAGTAAACAAATACATCTAATGTTTAAGGGGAAAAAAAACAAGAACATTGATTCAAAAAATAACAGGTTAATCATTCTATGAGTGGTGTCCAGCAGTACATATATGCCAATCACTGTGTTCATTTCTAGGCAGCAGGGCCGTCTTAACAGCAGTGTGGGCACCTGGGCAAAGCAATGCACTGGGGCCCTTACCCATTCTCGCCTCCTAGGGGTGGGGGGTGGTATCAGCAGCAGCTTTGATGTCCCACAGGTGACAGGGGGTGCTCTATCTTCCATTCAACATGTAGGACCTGGAGCAGTAACTTCTGCTAATTACTGCACAGGTGGTGGGAGAGTGAACACTAACGTGTGGAAGGGGGCACTGAGCTGTATGAAGGGTCCCTTGTAAATGACTTCCAGGGAGGTAGGGGGTGTTTTATACACAGGGGACGGTTGGATAATGGAGTGGGCTTAATATTCGTCATTTTCCGGTGGAAGGGCAGCTTGTTTGACTGCAGATATCGCCATTATCTGGAAATAGATTTCTTAGCCTAGTATAAAAACCTAGAGTCACAACTTTCAGGAGGTGCTGGGAACTTGGGGATCAGAGATCAGGAGCCAGAGCAATCCATTGACAAAAATATAAAACTACACCAGACGTTTGGAGCTGGAGCAGGGACCGGCTGCTTGAAGGCTGATATCTCTGGTTCTGGGCATGATAGAGACAAGCCGCTAGTGTCAGAGAGAACCTGAGAAATATGACTGGAAATTGTAATTAACAGGTCGGATGTGGACTGCTGCTTTGAAGTTGGATATCTGCAGTTCCCCAGGGCCGATTTTCAAAATTCTGGTATCCCTGGAAAAAGGGCTATCAACATACAGCCCTTATACGCCTGGGGCCCCTGGGCAAGTGCCCATTAAGCCCATACAAAAAGATGGCCCTGCTAGGCAGGATTGATCAGCAATACTTATTACAGCATAATGCACTTTAATGTATTTAACTGTTAATATATTGGCTTATCTTTGGCATAATTATATGCTGTAATGCAGCTGCAGGTGGGGCAGATGTAACATGTGCAGAGGGAGTTAATGTGGCCATAAATCTACAGATTTATTGTCCGATCTGTCTGTTTGGAACAAAATACTGGTAATGGATGAGAGCACTTTGCTTTGAAATGCTGGGAAAACTGCCAAAAACTGTCATTCAGATATTACCAGCTGTTTGTTCCAACCGGCCCAATCTGACAATCGATCTGTAGATGTATGGCCACCTTTAGATTTGTGTTGAGTTATTTTGTTTCTGTGCAGGGTAATTACCTGCTGCATTATTTTTACACTGCAATTTAGATTTCAGTTTCAACACACCCCACCCAAATTTAACTCTCTCAGCACTTTACATCTGCCCCACCTGCAATGCAGCATTTGTTTTGCCCATTTTGAGAACAAAACTGTACTGCAATCAGGTCTGATTAAGGGCTATTATGCAGTGTTATATTTCACACAGTGTCACCGAAATTCCATTTAGAGTATTTGTGCTTCTTCTATTATAAACACGTTCAGGAGAAAACACACAATATTCACAATTGTGACCATGAAAATGGGTCAATTATTAGGGATTTTTTTCTCCCGCCAGTCAGTCACTTTGCACTAGGACAAGCTTGTACTCTCTTTTACTATGCTAAAGTATATTAATGAACCACTCTAAGACATCCTGACATAATTATAACTAGATTGGAGCATCTTCATAGGTTTCATTATTTTCACCTAAAAAGTGAAACTTTAGGCCTCTTGCCAGAACAGAAGATGTTGACTCAGATCAAAATGCTTTTGCACGTTTCTTATTCAGGTCAAGTCACAACTTTCCCACACTAGCCGATTTTGAATTTCTCAATTTCAGTTTTTTCACTCCGCCCTATTGTGTATGCTGCAAGTAGTGTCTGTACACAAGGCTGCTGGCTTCACTGATGCCACTCACCACTGCGTGGACTATATAATCATCAGTCCTTCTTCACTTTATGGCCACTACAGCATCCATGGAAGAAAGTCTAGCACAGAAGCTGCTGCTGCTGCCAATTATAGTTAAGGCCCTGTATGGCTTTACTCTATTACTGACTCCTGCCGATGCCGAAAAGACCACCCTAACGACAGGTATTGCTCCCTTGATGCCCTGCTCTGGCTGTCACTCACTCACAGTGCCAGTCTTTGCTCTAGTTACAGCACATCTCCTTTACCAGCAGTGCAGGTAGCTCCTAGGATGTCAGTCCTGCCTGGTTTAATGGTGTTTTTTTCTTTCTAACTGTCACTATGAGATGTTTTCCTACTCTTCCCTAGGACTGTCATGTGACTGGCATCATGTGACTGGCATCATGTGACTCCCTGGTCACGAAGCATAAGGTGGCTCTGGAAGTTTCCACAAGTGTCTCTTTATTCTCTTGCCAGCCATGTGTAAATACATGAAATACATTAAAATGTGTAAACACATGCAATATCTAAGTATATACATCATACATTAATTATGTTCCATCAATAAAAATGACATATATATACACATACATATACCTTCTCATGAACTACAGATTAACTTTTAAATCCTAGCCTGTGCCTATGGAAATATGTATTTATAGACAAAGGTTTTTCACAGATATGACTATATTTTCAGCAATGTATGCCTATCTGTTAGCATATCTTACAATTATATGCCTATTCAAAGCACTGAGTTTAGTTTGAAAATAGGGCGCTACAATAATAATAATAATAATAATAATAATAATAATAATAATCATAAGAAGAAGAATAAGAAGAATAATAATAAGGTGGAATTTTCCCTGGGTACGCCCACCCATCCACCCTTAGGTTGGAATAGGACATGGCGCACTTGACAAACCAGTCATTTCATCCAGAGGGACTGCCAAACCTGTGACTGAAATGGCTGGTTTGTTTGGGCCTCCACAATAATAGAAGCAATGCTCAAAATAGCGCATCATATAATAAGAAGAATCTCAAGAAAAAGAAGAGGCGCAAGGTGGAATTGTTCCCGGGCCTGCCCACCCACTCTTAGGTTGTAATAGGTCATTGCGCACTTGACAAACCAGTCATTTCAGCCAGAGGGACTGCCAAACTTGTGACTGAAATGATTGGTTCATTTGGGCTCCCACAATAAGGTATAGACTGACTGATGTCATTGTTCGCCATTCTAATCTTCGCTCTCATCAGTGTGTACATCCTTGGAGTCATCATCACATAATATCAGTTCATCACTGCTGGAATCCTCCATAAACGATGTCTGTGTTTTGCGATGGAATTGGTGGGAAAGGTCTTCCTTGTGAAATTTGTAGATAGTTTTTATGAACATAATTTTTTCAACATTTTGAGAAAGTAGCCTCCAACGACGATCACTCACAAGGTTCCCAGCAGTGCTGAACACTCTTTCCGAGTATACACTGGAGGGTGGGCAGCTTAAGTAATACAAAGCCATCCTGTACAAGGGCCTCCATATTGCTTTTTTTTCTTTCTAATATGTGAAAGGACTCCCTGACATGCCTACAATGACACTGTCCTGAAAATAGTCCTCCACTAACCTCTGCATGTTGACCGTATCTGATGTAGTCATGCTAGAGGTGTTACAGACACTGGTCAAATCACTTAGACCCTACCAAATGTCCAAAAGAGATGTTTTTGTTAACTGGTTTTCACCCCCACTAGATGTTTTTGGAAAATTCAGTTTTTTTACCGGCAGATTCTTGCAAAATTGAAGGAGGAGATGTCACTTCAGCTGTCAACTTGCTCACCAGGAGCTCTTTGCATGTTGTAAGATCTGTGTCAGTTGGAAGGACTTGAACCTTGGATCAAGCACGGTTGCCAAAATGTAGTGTTCATCTCTCAACATATTGGCAACCCATGTATCATGAAGACAAAAAAGGACTTGATCTAGCATATTTTGCGCCTAAGTCTTGTTTGATCTCCTCCTTCAATTTTGCAAGTTGATTCTCCAAAAGCCTAATTAAGGGAACCACCTGGCTCAAACTAGCAGTCTCGGCACTCACTTCACAGGTGGCTATTTCAAAGGGTTTAAGCACTTTGCACAGCACAGAAATTAGTTTCCAATGTGGACCAAAGGTACAACCCCCCTCCTCTCCCAAAGTCTTGGCTTGTTGTATAGCTGTGAATGGCTTTCTGCTGTTCATCCATCCACTGAAGCACATACAGAGTGGAGTTCCACCTTGTTGGCACCTCCTGCTTCAGCTGATGGAAGGGCTGATTATATTCCTCTTGCAGCTGCTGCAATCTCCTGCATGCTGTTGCTGAATGCCGGAAATGCCCCAACATTTTTCGTGCAACCCACAGCATCTCTTGCATGTCCTTGTCATTCCTTAAAAAATGCCAGAACCACTAAGTTGATCGTGTGAGAAAAACAGGATGTGTTGGAATTCACCCAGCTGTAATGCTCTCGTGATATTACTGCTATTATCTGAAAAGATAAATCCTGAGGAGAGTCCAAGTGGAGTAAGCCATGTCGCTATGATATCTCTGTTTTTCCAAGAGGTTCTCAGCGGTATGCCTCTTAGTAAAGCCGGTGATACAAAGAGAAGCCTGCCTAGTATGAAAGAGCTGGTGATGCTTGCTAGATTGTACTGCTGCTGCTTATGGAGGGGATTCAACCACCCAGTGGGCTGTCACAGTCATGTAATCCTTGGTCTGTACACTGCCGTTGTCACAACTGAAGGGCTGGATGAAGTCGTGTGGTGTGTAGCAACCAGAGACGGACCAGAGGAGGAAGGATTAAATCGTGCAGGTTTAATAATAGAATTCATAAATAGAACAATACACACTTGAATACTTTGTTAAGTGGCAGTTTAGCAGTAATAAGAATTGAGCCGGCACGGCACTTTGTAAAGAAGAAAAAGTTCATTTAAGCAATGACAGTTCAAGCACTGCGGACTGCAGGCTGGGGTCTTGGGAAATGAAGAAATCCGGAAAGAGAATGTACTTTGTGGTAATGAGGGATCCTTGAAGACTGAAAGAAGATGGATGATGACAGAAGAATGGGAAGTTGCTTGGAAGCAGACGACTTGAAGAACTTAGGCCAGGAAGCTCAGGGATGCAGGCAGAGACCAGACTGTGGAGAGATCTGGCAGCGATGGGGTTAAGCTGAATCGAGACCAACACAGAGCACTGAAGCAAGGCACCAAGTCAGGAGAGGTGAGTCAGAGAGCCGGAGTCAGCTGGGAGCTGTGAACGCCTCTGGAGACTCTTTGTACTGACACTGAACAGGCCTAGGCAGATCCCCTATATCCCTAGAGGGCGGCTGCCATTGGCTGTCAGGTCAGTATGGGCGGAAACCTCAGACAAGGACCAATCTGCTATTTGCCCTTAATCAAGATGGCGGCGCCGGCCTCCCGGCGCCCCTACAGCACATACCGCTACACTTGCTGGCGTCCCACGCTGCCTGCTGCCCACCAGACTGCCGCTGCCTGCTGCCGCTGACCTGGAGACCACTACACGCTAGCCGACAGCGGGCGCGAACGGGTGAGTAGTAAGCCCGCCGCGCACCGCCGCGGCTGCGTGTGACAGCCGTTTGTCCACATATCTGTGGTTAAGTGGACACTGGCTCCAATCCCACTTTTCAGGCCATGGATTACTTTAGACTTGATGTCCTGTTACAGCTCAGGAATGGCTTTCCGGATGAAATGGAACTGAGGGCACACATTAATTGTGTGAAACCCACAGAATTGATGGCAGATATTGGATGCACATCCAATACTATCATGGCAGTCATGGCTTCAGTGATTCTATTTTGTTATTTTGTTTCTTTGCAGGGTAAATACTGGCTGCATTATTTTTACATTGCAATTTAGATTTCAGTTTCAACACGTCCCACCCAAATGTAACTCTCACTATACATGTTACATCTGCCCCACCTGCAGTGCACATGGATTTGCCCATTTTGAGAACAAATATGTACTGCGATCAGATCTGAATAAGGGCCTATGTGTGACCATTATTGTGTGGTTCTATTATGCAACCACATATTTCAAACCTATTGAATGGAAAATTATCGGCTGTAGAAATGCACCATGGAGGAGTTATTGCTATTACTGTATAAGAAATATGTTTTGCCCCTCACTAATTTCTGCCTGTAACATCACTCACTAGGCATTTGAACAATACCAGCAGTTGTGGAACTACATGACCCACCCTAGCCAAGAATTGAGATTTCTGAACAGTACATTTACATGAGGTCACCTTGCTGGGATGTGTAGTGCCACAGCAGCACTATTGTTAAGCAAACATTAAAAAACACCATAATAGGATTAAAACATTGCAATGCTTGATGTAAAGGAAAATGTATACAAGAAATTGGGATTTTTTTTTTGTGCTTGCGCTCAGTCTTGGGTTGTCTGCATGCCTGTGCTAGATGCTAGAGAATTATACTGTTTGATAATTGGGTAACGGATCAGTTGTTTTACCAAATGACAGATATACGCTGTTATTAATAATACAGGTTTTTACTTCAAGTTATACATATAATCGGTGCATGTGGTACCACTATCATACAGATTGGTCTGGTCAGAATGTCAAAACAGTCCCGTCTCATTAACCCTCACACGGTTCTTTGGGTACGTGTGTCCGATAATGAAATGAACTGTTGATTAGTACGATAGTTGATGCAGAATTTGTCTATCACAGTCCCAATTAGGGAAAATAGTCTCTGTATTAGTCTTTACAGTTGTATCTAAATGCGGTGTCCCGCTAATTAGATGAGCCGGTGGCAGGGCTGGACTGGGACCAGAAATCGGGCCTGGCATTTTGAGCACACAGGCCCACCAGAAGGAGGCGGTACCCTTGCGCCGTGAAAAGGGGCGTGGCCTCGTGGAAAGGAGGCAAGGTGTTACCCATTACACATTATGGAACACACGTAATGCCTATTACAGAATATTACACCATTTAATATGCCCATTACACATTATGGCATTTGCACACACCATAATGCCCATTACACATTATATAACACAAAATGCCCATTACAGAATATTACACAATTCAATGTCCATTCCACATTAAACACACGTAATGCCCTTTACACATTATAGAACACACCTTCTAATAATAGCCATGAAAGTGAGTGCTTAGTTCCAGTGGGAACACACAGATATATATTGTTTTCCTCCCTCAGCAGATGTCTCAGGGAGGAATGCTCTGCAGGAGTCATTCTACTGTGAGTGTCATCCTCTCCTTAGCCATTGGGAAGAAACACTTACTGGCAGCCTCAGTGCGCAGGTGTACAAACAAAAATCTAGTATGGGAAAATGTGTTAACACTTACCAGCTTGTGGTGGCCCTGGAAGGACCTCTGGTGGAATGATTCTTTTTAGTTGTTTTTCATAGGAAGTATATGTAACAGGTTGGCTGGTCCCTCCCCCAGTGCGGCTGGCCTCTTTGATTTCTGTAGTCATATTTGCTTTGAGTAGTCTTTTGATGTCATTAAGGGCGGGATGTTGTAACATCCGCGCCCATTATCGCCGGCTACCGCATTATTAATAATGGCATATGCTGTAACATATGCCGATATTAACGCAAGGGACAGCTCTTGCGATAAGAGCTGTCCCTTGCGATGCGGTGCCGGTGCTGGACTTCCGGGTATGTGACCCGGGAGTCCATCTGCGCATGCGCAGAGTGACGCGCCGGCCGCTGGGCATGCTGGGAGGGATCTGTCACGGATCCCTCAAACAGCGCTGCGGTAAGAAGCCCATAGGCTTCTGCAGGGAATCGCCAGCTTTTGCTGGCGATTCCCTCCGCAGCGCTGGCACTGCGGAGGCGCCATATAGCATATAGAAATGCGGTAAAAACCCTGAAAACGGAAGGCGGAGATCATATGTTAACAAGAAACCCACTTAACCTCTGAGAAAACAGTTTCTCTTAAACGACCTTGGGTCGGTTGGGCATACCATTCGGTATTCACTTCAGCTTCTCGTGGGGTGTCATTACTAATCAAAAAAAGTGTGGCATTTGAATGCATCTCGGTCGAAATTGATATACAGGGGAGGTATATATTTCTTGATGGAACATTTAATGCCCTCAGACTTTCTATACTGGTTATATATGTCCCCCCGCCGTTCACATATGCTATGTTAAACAAAGCGATGGACTTTGTCTCTTCACGCCCGGATAATATGGTTCTTTGTGTTGGGGACTTTAATGCTGTAATGGACCCAGCTGTGGATAGATGGAGATCTGATACAGGGGTTAGTAGGGACGATAGGGGAATAGCAGCCTTTATATCGGAAATGGGTTGGTGCGATGTTTGGAGGATTCGAAATCCACATAAATCACAATTTTCTTGCTATTCAGCTTCTCACAATACATTCTCGCGAATAGATATGGCATTCTCCTCCCTAAACCTAGTGAGATATATATCTCATATAGATTATAGAGCACGAGGGATCTCCGATCATTCCCCCCTTGTCATACAATTGGAATTGGATATGGATAAGGGCTATACATATTGGCGATTTCATTCCTCATGGTTGCAGGTGTTCGACCAGGATGATGATCTTACTCCACAGATAGAGGGGTTTTTTGGGCACAACATAGGTTCTGCGAAATCGGCCTGTGTCTGGGAAGCCTTTAAGTCTTTTCTTAGAGGCCTACTTATTAAAAAAATATCGGTAATTAAAAGGAACTTTCGCCAGCAGGAGCAGACCTTAGAGGCTCATATGCTGGAACATGAGGGGATCTATCTGAGGGAGAAGGATACCCCTTCAAAAACAAATTGGCTAGAGGCTCAAAAAAAATGGATTGAGCACCTGCAAACCATGGCCTCACTAAGATTATTAAAAAATTCCCATCAGATGTATCTTAATCAAGATCGAGCAGGTAAATACCTAGCGTATATAGCAAAGGCTAATGAACCCCCAAAATCAATAACGGCAATTCGAACCCGTTTGGGTGAGACAGTTACCAAGACACAGGATATAGTAGCCACCTTTGTGGAACATTTTAATGAGGTTTACGAAACTAGAGCCAAATTTAATAAGGAGGAAATTAATAAATATTTGGAAAAGATTAATATTCCCAAACTTGCACAGGAAAGTCGTGATTACCTTGACGCCCCTGTCTCAATAGAAGAAGTTCAAACAGCCATAAATGAGCTACCATCGGGTAAAGCCTCTGGAATAGATGGCTTACCATCAGAAGTATATAAGCGTTATGGTGGTATTCTGTCACGAAACATGCTATTGTCCTTACAAGGAATGGAAGAGGATGGTAGCTTGGCGGATTCTATGACAGAATCAATCATATCACTTATCCTAAAGCCAGACAAAGATCCCATGAATGTTGACTCCTACCGCCCAATATCTCTAATAACAACCGACGCTAAAATCTATGCCAAAGTGCTGGGGACAAGGTTAAGTAGGGTCATAAGAGAACTGGTCCATAATGACCAAACAGGGTTTATGGAGGGATGCTCCACTGATACAAATATCAGAAGAGTTTATTCGTATATTCAGTCGGGCAAACAACTAGGGAAAGACTTTGGGATCGCCTCTCTCGACGCAAATAAGGCGTTTGATTCAGTTGAATGGGGATATCTTAGATGTGTCATGGAAAAAATGGGATTTGGTCCTGGATATATACGCCGGGTTTTTTTACTATACCAGAACCCCAAAGCGCGGATCCTGGTAAATGGTTATGTCTCTGATCCCCTTTATCTGAGACGGGGGACCAGGCAGGGCTGCCCTCTGTCCCCCCTTCTGTTCGCTCTGGCCATAGAGCCAATAGCCATCAAATTGAGAGCTGAGATGGCGGCGGACGGAGGGGTGGGCGGGGGCCGGCCCTGTCTGGTCTCCCTATATGCAGATGACCTCCTTGTGGGGTCGGATAGGTGCCAGGTAGAGATTCCAGAAACTATTAAATACCTGCAAGAATTCGGTTGTATATCGGGCCTTACGGTTAATTTTAATAAATCTCATTTGTTGATGTCTCCGGGTTCGGGGTCCTCAGGTGACAATCTTGACCTGGGGATTCCTGCCACCGGAAGATTTAAATATTTGGGTATTATAATCTCTAGTGAGTCAGAGGATTTCATAAGAGACAACATAGACCCATTAATCACACAACTGAAAATGAAATGCAAAAACTGGTTGAAATTACCGCTTACCATGATGGGTCGCGTAAACCTCATTAAAATGATAATCTTACCAAAATTTTTATATATTCTGCAAAGGGCTCCTGTGTATATCCCTAATGAAGTATTTAATCGGATTCGATCTGTGATATCTTCATTTATATGGAAAAATAAAAACCCACGAATTAAATATAAAATACTAACTAGAGACAAAAAGGAGGGAGGAGTCTCGTTGCCAGATTTTAAAATGTACTATCTGGCGGCCCAAATGACCCAACTTCGATCGTGGGTATACACAGAAGATGCCGAGGCAGAACTTATAGCCTTAATTTATAATACCGTACCTGATTTATCGCCACTCCAGGTTCTATTAAAGAGAGGTAGGATAGTAAACGAACCTCCTATCATGAAACAAGCCCGGAAAATCTGGCACTGGGGTAATAGATCAAGAGGGTACGAGGGTATAGATCCCGATACCCATATATTCTCCTTAGACCCAATGCAAAAATTATCTAAGTTGCAAGGTCGGCGGATATGGGCATACCATGGTATAGGAACTATAGGACAGGTATATACTAATCTGGGGGTTAAACAGTTTGGACAATTACAACTTGAAAACCAGTTGCCCCAGACCATGTTCTACAGGTACCTACAAATGAGGAGTGCATTGAACCATTTTTTTCAACAAAATAACTTGGTAATAGTAGACTCTCCTGTAAAAATATTTTTGAAACAACTGAGTAGAAATAAAGCCATCTCTAAATCTTATAAATTTCTCCACGACACAGATCAGGGGGAGAGCCTAGAGGGACTCCGCCATAAATGGGCGAATAACATTCCTGACTTGACATTACAACTTTGGACAAAGGCGTTGTCAATGTACTGCACTCATACTCAGGCTGTGAAAGTCCAACAGATACAATTTAATATAATTCACCGTATATACTTGACACCGGTTAAATTAAATAAATTTTCATCGAACTGCAGTACGGTATGCCCGAAGTGTAGGCTCCCAGGGGAAAATAATAGGGGCGACTTTTGGCACCTATTATGGCAATGTTGTAAGCTTCAGAAATTCTGGCGAGAGGTTATTGATGTATTGGAAGGAATAGGAACATCTAAACAGAGTATAAATGAAATGGGCCTTTTGTTGGGAGTGTGGCCGGAACATCTGTTGACCTCAGCTCAGAGACAACTTCTAATTAATTTATGTGGACTTGCTAAAGTCTTAATAGCTCGCACATGGATGGCTAGAGAGGGCCCAACTACACAAGAATGGATAAATTTAATTAAAAGCACTGTCCAACACGAAAAAAATGTTTACACTGTTAGAAAACAAGTTTTAAAATTCTATGATATATGGGGGGGATGGCTATCTTCACGATATAACACGTAGTTTCACTGTCCCTTTTTTTTTTTTTTTTTCTCTTTTCCCTCAGATCTCAAGTTACTTATAAACACATATATGGATAAATATTAAGAAGCGGTTATATAGAGGCTTCTAAGTTTAGCACAAGAGGGTTCATGGAGACACGGACACTGATAAGATTATTTTTAAATTATATCATCTGAGCCGGGGTCAACGATGGTCCATATATAAATAAAACTCTGACAATATAGTAAACCTCAGAATATTGAAAAAATTATTGAAAATTTAAGAACATAAAGGAATAGACTATGATAGGACCAAAAGGAGTTCCCTATGGGTATCAATGTTGGGTAGATTGGACTATGTAATAGTGTTTGATGTGCACTTGTTTTGTCTATGTTAAGATCGCATATGGAACATTGTGAATATAATTGATACGATGTAATTTAGTACGCGATTAAGTTTGTAATGTATTTGTGTCATTGTCTTTTTTCTGTTTTTTTTTTTTATTATGCAAAAAATTTAATAAAGAAATAAAGAGTAAAAAACCCTGAAAACGGGTTTTTTACCGCATTTCTGCTTTACAGAATCTCCCCCTAAATCTTATTTTAACATTTCTGACACTTCTTTTGTGACTGCTAACGGCATTGACTGCTACAGTCCTACATGGCCCTCATCCACTGCACAGTGGTCCTGTTATTGTGCTTTCTCAACAGGCGGTCAAACACATACATTATGGCGCGAACATGGGCCACATTTTCCTCATAAGAGATCCCCACCTTGTAGCCACTTTGGGTGCGGCCACTTTCTGGGTCGTCCTCACCCTCCTATGCACACAAGTCTCCCTCCTATTCCTGTGCAGCATCACCCTCCTCCTCCTCAGATCCATCTCCCCCACCTCAGGCCAGTCTACCTCAGAGATGTGGCCCTCCTGCAGCTCCTCCTTGGACTGTGTTGTGAACAGGTCCTGTCAAAGTCGAGTTGCATATACACCACAATAGAATGGTCTGGCCGCCATCTTGGTTCGCAGAGTTACTTAACCCCTTCCTGACAGAGCTAGTTTTTGCGTTCCTGACAGAGCCATTTTTTTCAAATCTGACATGTCTCACTTAAGTGGGGATAACTTTTTTTTGCTTTTACTTATCCCAGTGATTTTGAGATTGTTTTTTCGTGACACATTGTACTTCCAATTAGTGGTAAATTTGGGTCGATACAGTCTGTGTTTTTTTGTGAAAAATACCAAAATGTCGTGAAAAAATGGAAAATTTAGCGATTTGCAAAATGTTAAATTTTCTGCTTGTGAGACAAATAATCATACCACTCAAAATAGTTAATAACTAACATAGACCATATGTCTACTTTATGTTTCCATCATTATTTCAACTTCCTTTTAATTTTTTGGGACACTAGGAGGCTTACAATATGAATAGCAAATTCTCAAATTTTCAAGAAAATTTCAAACACTGATTTTTTTAGGGACCAGTTCAGTTCTGATGTGACTTTGAGGGACTTGTATGTGAGACACCCCCATAAATGATGCCATTTCAAAAACTGCACCCCTCACAGTATTCAAAACAGCATTTTGGAAGTTTGTTAACCCTTTAGGTGTTTCACAGGAATTAAAACAAAGTGTAGGTGAAATTTCAAAATTTCATTTTTTTTGCAGATTTGCAATTTTAATAAATTTTTCTAAGAAACACAGTACATTTTACTAGAGAAATGTGACTAAAAATTGATTCCCCCAATTCTTTTGTTTTCAAAAATATCCTATATGTGGCCCTAGTGTGCACGTTGACCAAACCACAGGCTTCATAATAGAAGGAGCACCTACTTGATTTTGGAGCCTCCTTTTTATGAGATTATTTTTTAGGCACCATGTAGGTTTCTAGGCACCATAAGATGCTAAAATTTAGGAACCCCCCCACAAGTTACCCCATTTTGCAAACTACACCCCTCAGGGAATTCATCTAGGGGTATAGTGTACATTTCAAACCCCCAGGGGTTTCACCAATTGTGGTACAACTGGGCAGTGAAAATGAAAAATTACATTTTTTACACAAAAATGCAGTTCTGGCTCAAAATTTTTCATTTTCACAAGGAATGAAGGAGACAAAGCACCCCAAAATCTGTGCCCCAATTTCTCCCGAGTACCGCAATGCCTCACAAGTGACCAAAAAATACCAGTTGGGTGCATGGCAGGACTCAGAAGGGAAGGAGTGATTTTTGGATTTTGCAGCTCAGATTCTGGTGGAATTTTGGTGGGTGCTATGTCGCATTAGCAAGACCCCCCAAGCACCAATACAGTGGAACCCCCCCACAAGTGACCCCATTTTGCAAACTACACCCCTCAGGGAATTCATCTAGGGGTATAGTGTACATTTCAAACCCCCAGGGGTTTCACCAATTTTGATACAAGTGGGCAGTGAAAATGAAAAATTACATTTTTTTACACAAAAATGCAGTTCTGGCTCAAAATTTTTCATTTTCAGAAGGTATGAAGGAGAAAAAGCACCCCAAAATCTGTGCCCCAATTTCTCCCGAGTACGGCAATGCCTCACATGTGAACAAAAAATACCAGTTGGGTGCATGGCAGGACTCAGAAGGGAAGGAGTGATTTTTGGATTTTGCAGCACAGATTTTGGTGGAATGAATGGTGGGTGCTATGTTGCACCAATACAGTGGAACCCCCCACAAGTCACCCCATTTTGCAAACTACACCCCTCAGGGAATTCATCTAGGGGTATAGTGTACATTTCAAACCCCCAGGGGTTTCACCAATTTTGATACAAGTGGGCAGTGAACATGAAAAATTACATTTTTTTACACAAAAATGCAGTTCTGGCTCAAAATTTTTCATTTTCAGAAGGTATGAAGGAGAAAAAGCACCCCAAAATCTGTGCCCCAATTTCTCCCGAGTACGGCAATGCCTCACATGTGACCAAAAAATACCAGTTGGGTGCATGGCAGGACTCAGAAGGGAAGGAGTGATTTTTGGATTTTGCAGCTCAGATTCTGGTGGAATTTTGGTGGGTGCTATGTCGCATTAGCAAGACCCCCAAAGCACCAATACAGTGGAACCCCCCCACAAGTGACCCCATTTTGCAAACTACACCCCTCAGGGAATTCATCTAGGGGTATAGTGTACATTTCAAACCCCCAGGGGTTTCACCAATTTTGATACAAGTGGGCAGTGAACATGAAAAATTACATTTTTTTACACAAAAATGCAGTTCTGGCTCAAAATTTTTCATTTTCAGAAGGTATGAAGGAGAAAAAGCACCCCAAAATCTGTGCCCCAATTTCTCCCGAGTACGGCAATGCCTCACATGTGAACAAAAAATACCAGTTGGGTGCATGGCAGGACTCAGAAGGGAAGGAGTGATTTTTGGATTTTGCAGCACAGATTTTGGTGGAATGAATGGTGGGTGCTATGTTGCACCAATACAGTGGAACCCCCCCACAAGTCACCCCATTTTGCAAAGTACACCCCTCAGGGAATTCATCTAGGGGTATAGTGTACATTTCAAACCCCCAGGGGTTTCACCAATTTTGATACAAGTGGGCAGTGAACATGAAAAATTAAATTTTTTTACACAAAAATGCAGTTCTGGCTCAAAATTTTTCATTTTCAGAAGGTATGAAGGAGAAAAAGCACCCCAAAATCTGTGCCCCAATTTCTCCCGAGTACGGCAATGCCTCACATGTGACCAAAAAATACCAGTTGGGTGCATGGCAGGACTCAAAAGGGAAGGAGTGATTTTTGGATTTTGCAGCTCAGATTCTGGTGGAATTTTGGTGGGTGCTATGTCGCATTAGCAAGACCCCCCAAGCACCAATACAGTGGAACCCCCCCACAAGTGACCCCATTTTGCAAACTAAACCCCTCAGGGAATTCATCTAGGGGTATAGTGTACATTTCAAACCCCCAGGGGTTTCACCAATTTTGATACAAGTGGGCAGTGAACATGAAAAATTACATTTTTTTACACAAAAATGCAGTTCTGGCTCAAAATTTTTCATTTTCAGAAGGTATGAAGGAGAAAAAGCACCCCAAAATCTGTGCCCCAATTTCTCCCGAGTACGGCAATGCCTCACATGTGAACAAAAAATACCAGTTGGGTGCATGGCAGGACTCAGAAGGGAAGGAGTGATTTTTGGATTTTGCAGCACAGATTTTGGTGGAATGAATGGTGGGTGCTATGTTGCACCAATACAGTGGAACCCCCCCACAAGTCACCCCATTTTGCAAAGTACACCCCTCAGGGAATTCATCTAGGGGTATAGTGTACATTTCAAACCCCCAGGGGTTTCACCAATTTTGATACAAGTGGGCAGTGAACATGAAAAATTAAATTTTTTTACACAAAAATGCAGTTCTGGCTCAAAATTTTTCATTTTCAGAAGGTATGAAGGAGAAAAAGCACCCCAAAATCTGTGCCCCAATTTCTCCCGAGTACGGCAATGCCTCACATGTGACCAAAAAATACCAGTTGGGTGCATGGCAGGACTCAAAAGGGAAGGAGTGATTTTTGGATTTTGCAGCTCAGATTCTGGTGGAATTTTGGTGGGTGCTATGTCGCATTAGCAAGACCCCCCAAGCACCAATACAGTGGAACCCCCCCACAAGTGACCCCATTTTGCAAACTACACCCCTCAGGGAATTCATCTAGGGGTATAGTGTACATTTCAAACCCCCAGGGGTTTCACCAATTTTGATACAAGTGGGCAGTGAACATGAAAAATTACATTTTTTTACACAAAAATGCAGTTCTGGCTCAAAATTTTTCATTTTCAGAAGGTATGAAGGAGAAAAAGCACCCCAAAATCTGTGCCCCAATTTCTCCCGAGTACGGCAATGCCTCAAATGTGACCAAAAAATACCAGTTGGGTGCATGGCAGGACTCAGAAGGGAAGGAGTGATTTTTGGATTTTGCAGCTCAGATTCTGGTGGAATTTTGGTGGGTGCTATGTCGCATTAGCAAGACCCCCCAAGCACCAATACAGTGGAACCCCCCCACAAGTGACCCCATTTTGCAAACTACACCCCTCAGGGAATTCATCTAGGGGTATAGTGTACATTTCAAACCCCCAGGGGTTTCACCAATTTTGATACAAGTGGGCAGTGAACATGAAAAATTACATTTTTTTACACAAAAATGCAGTTCTGGCTCAAAATTTTTCATTTTCAGAAGGTATGAAGGAGAAAAAGCACCCCAAAATCTGTGCCCCAATTTCTCCCGAGTACGGCAATGCCTCAAATGTGACCAAAAAATACCAGTTGGGTGCATGGCAGGACTCAGAAGGGAAGGAGTGATTTTTGGATTTTGCAGCTCAGATTCTGGTGGAATTTTGGTGGGTGCTATGTCGCATTAGCAAGACCCCCAAAGCACCAATACAGTGGAACCCCCCCACAAGTGACCCCATTTTGCAAACTACACCCCTCAGGGAATTCATCTAGGGGTATAGTGTACATTTCAAAGCCCCAGGGGTTTCACCAATTTTGATACAAGTGGGCAGTGAACATGAAAAATTACATTTTTTTACACAAAAATGCAGTTCTGGCTCAAAAATTTTCATTTTCAGAAGGAATGAAGGAGACAAAGCACCCCAAAATCTGTGCCCCAATTTCTCCCGAGTACGGCAATGCCTCACATGTGACCAAAAAATACCAGTTGGGTGCATGGCAGGACTCAGAAGGGAAGGAGTGATTTTTGGATTTTGCAGCACAGATTTTGGTGGAATGAATGGTGGGTGCTATGTTGCACCAATACAGTGGAACCCCCCCACAAGTCACCCCATTTTGCGAAGTACACCCCTCAGGGAATTCATCTAGGGGTATAGTGTACATTTCAAACCCCCAGGGGTTTCACCAATTTTGATACAAGTGGGCAGTGAACATGAAAAATTACATTTTTTTACACAAAAATGCAGTTCTGGCTCAAAATTTTTCATTTTCAGAAGGAATGAAGGAGACAAAGCACCCCAAAATCTGTGCCCCAATTTCTCCCGAGTACGGCAATGCCTCACATTTGACCAAAAAATACCAGTTGGGTGCATGGCAGGACTCAGAAGGGAAGGAGTGATTTTTGGATTTTGCAGCACAGATTTTGGTGGAATGAATGGTGGGTGCTATGTTGCACCAATACAGTGGAACCCCCCCACAAGTCACCCCATTTTGCGAAGTACACCCCTCAGGGAATTCATCTAGGGGTATAGTGTACATTTCAAACCCCCAGGGGTTTCACCAATTTTGATACAAGTGGGCAGTGAAAATGAAAAATTACATTTTTTTACACAAAAATGCAGTTCTGGCTCAAAATTTTTCATTTTCAGAAGGAATGAAGGAGACAAAGCACCCCAAAATCTGTGCCCCAATTTCTCCCGAGTACGGCAATGCCTCATGTGTGACCAAAAAGTGGCAGGACTCAGAAGGGAAGGAGTGATATTTGGAGTTTGCAGCACAAATTCTGGTGGAATGATGGTGGGTGCTATGTCGCATTAGCAAGACCCCCAAAGCACCAATACAGTGGAACCCCCCCACAAGTGACCCCATTTTGCAAACTACACCCCTCAGGGAATTCATCTAGGGGTATAGTGTACATTTCAAACCCCCAGGGGTTTCACCAATTTTGATAAAACTGGGCAGTGAACATGAAAAATTACATTTTTTTACACAAAAATGCAGTTCTGGCTCAAAATTTTTCATTTTCATAAGGAATGAAGGAGAAAAAGCACCCCAAAATCTGTGCCCCAATATCTCCCAAGTACGGCAATGCCTCACATGTGACCAAAAAATACCAGTTGGGTGCATGGCAGGACTCAGAAGGGAAGGAGTGATTTTTGGATTTTGCGGCTCAGATTCTGGTGGAATGAATGGTGGGTGCTATGTGGCATTAGCAAGACCCCCGAAGCACGGTGAAATTATGAACCTAATATTCCATAGATGTGTGGTATATTTTAAAACACTCCTTTATACATAGGCCGGGTTTGTCGGGGCAAGTGTCACACTGGAAAATAGTTTGCTTTCTTATTCCCTTTTTATAGCAAACTTTGCACCTTTTTTGTGTCCTGCCCTTTTTTCCAGTGGAGGGGATTTCATCAGGAAAATGCTGCCCTGGTACAATACGGGGGCCAGTACTAGAAGTACTGGGGCCCTCTGCCTGCTGGTTCCCAAATATTAGGCCCTTTATGACTTCCTCTTGAAAGTGCATAAATGTCCCCCTCTGGCCGGTAGAACGGAATAGCACGTAAGCGTTATACAGTGCCATCTGGATGATATACACGGCCACCTTCTTGTACCAGATTTTTGTTTTCCGCAGGGCACTGTACGGCTTCAGTACCTGATCTGAAAGATCCACTCCACCCATGTACCTATTGTAATCCAGGATACAATTAGGTTTTGAGGTGTGGGTACTGGTACCTCGTACAGGGACGGAGGTGGTACTGTCTCCGTGAATTGTTGTCAGTATAAGGACATCCCTCTTGTCCTTATATTTGACCAACAACATATTTTCGTTGCATATTCCCCTGCTTTCACCCCTTCTCATTACTTGGGCAATGTGCGTTTTTGGGAGGCCTCTTTGGTTCTTGCGCACAGTACCGCAAGCTGCTGTACCTCTTGAACCAAGGGCCTTAAACAGGGGGATGCTAGTGTAAAAGTTATCCACATAGAGGTGATAACCTTTATCCAGGAAGGGGTGCACTAAATCCCAGACAATTTTCCCACTAACACCTACGAGGGAGGGGGGGCATTCTGGCGGTTCAATTCTTGAATCCTTCCCTTCATAAACCCTAAACCTGTGGGTGTACCCTGAGGTGCTTTCACACAGTTTATACATTTTTATGCCATACCTTGCCCTCTTACTGGGAAGGTACTGGCGGAATTTAACCCTTCCTTTAAAATGTATAAGGGACTCGTCGATACAAATAAATTTTTCAGGGATGTACACCTCTTCAAATTTGGCACTGAAATGATCAATGACCGGCCTGACTTTGAATAGCCGGTCAAAGGTGGGATCATCTCTGGGTGGGCACTGTGCATTATCGGTGTAATGTATAAATTTAAGAATTGTCTCAAATCGAGTCCGGGTCATGGCCATACGGTAAAATGGAGTACTGTACAGAACATCTGTACTCCAATATTGCCTAATTTCAGGCTTTTTTACTATGCCCATATGAAACACCAGACCCCAAAACGTCATCATCTCTACTGCATCTACAGGGGTCCACCTAGCAAATGATGACGTGGGGTTTTGAGCAATAAACTGCTGGGCATATAAATTAGTTTGGTCCACCATTAAATTTATAAAATCATCAGAGAAAAATAATTTGAAAAAGTCAATTTCTCTGAGACCTGTGGAATCAAATTGGATTCCTGGCATGGCCAAAAACTCAGGAACCTGGGGCTCAAAATTGTCTGGTGGTGGGGTCCATACGAGATCAATTGTTGGGGGGGGGTCTCAGCTGCTCTACGGGGGCGTCTTTGAGGGGGTCCCTCATCATCAGAGGAGGAAGAGGAGCTTAAGGCGAATCCTTCAAATTCCCCGCTTGCATCACTGGCTGTGTCAGAGTCAGAAGCAAGCAGGGCATATGCCTCCTCCGCTGAATACATTCTTCTGGATGACTGGGATGACATTTGGGAGGACATTTGGGAGGACATTTGGGATGCCATTTTTATTTTTGTGTTACTGGTAGTGAAATGTTTCAACACGTGTATAGTGTAGGGGGGGGTACAAACTTTATTTCAACCCGGGGGGTATGTAGTGTGTATGTAGTGCAGAAAAAAAAATACTTTATACCAATAAAAAAAAAAAAAAATGAAGGGGTTAAAAATAAAAAATTGAAGGGGTTAAAAAAAAAAAAAAAAAAAGGTCCTGCGCCAAAAATTGAGCACAGATGTTGGTCAGTAACGTCTGTCACTGAACAGCGCTCAAAGGCAACAGGAATTTGATCAAAAAAAAAAAATAAAATAGATCAACCCTGTGCCGAAAAAGCTGATCAGTGATGTACGTCACTGATCAGCGCACAGTGGCCACAGGACACCCACAAAATCACAGTGTGTGTAAAAAAAAAATTAAAAAAAGACCCCACAGCACTCACAAAAAAAAAAAAAGGTGATCAGTGATGCGACACTGATTACCAGTGAGGTGCAGCAGGTGCACAACCTTTGGTGCAACTGACAGTGCAACTGACAGGTATATATATAAAAAAAAAAAAACCTCTGCACCCCCAAAAAAGTTGCTGATCACCTCAGATATAGTGATCAGCACAAAAGGCGGGGGCAGCAGACACAAAATTTAGCACTCTCTGTCACTCTCTATCACTCTCTGTCACTCTCTGTCACTATCTCTCACTATCTCTCACTATCTCTCACTATCTCTCACTATCTATCACTATCTATCACTATCTATCACTCTAGGACACTAAAAAACCTGCACCCCCAAAAAGGGGGGGTAGCAGACACAAAATATACACTCTCTATCACTCTCTGTCACTATCTCTCTCTATCTCTCTCTATCTCTCACTATCTATCACTATCTATCACTATCTATCACTATCTATCACTCTATGACACTACAGCAGCAGCACTGACAGGTATATCTATATATAAAAAAAAACCTGCGCCCCCAAAAAGTTGCTGATCAGTTAATTTATACTGATCAGCACAAAAGGAGGGGGCAGCAGTCAGTTATATAAAAAATATATAGCACAATCTGTCACTATCTCTCTCTATCTCTCTCTCTCTATCTCTCTCTATCTCTCTATAACTATCACACTGCAGCAGCACAAAATATAGCACTCTGTCACTAGGCCTCTCTATCTATCTCTCTCTCTCTATCTCTCTCTATCTCTCTATCTCTCTCTCTCTATCTATAACTATATCACACTGCAGCAGCACAAAATATAGCACTCTCTGACACTATCTCTCTCTCTCTATCTCTCTCTATCTCTCTCTATCTCTCTATCTCTCTCTATCTATCTCTCTATCTAGCTATTACACTGCAGCAGCACAATTTCACAGCACAGGAAGGCACAAGTAGCAACAGGATCCAGGAAGCATCCAGCACACTACAAGCACAGATCAAGCAGTGATCAAGCAGTGATGAAGCAGTGATCAGGTAAGTATGGAGCAAGGTTCTGGTCAGTATATGGCGGCAGGTGGGCACGGTGACCGCACTGCACGCTATTCCAGACCGGAATGGCGTCTGCAGTGCAGTCACCGTTAGTTTAAACCCCCCTCCATGGCTGTGATTGGTCCGTCGGTCCGACGGACCAATCACGGCCTTTGGGGGCGGGCGGGGTGAGGTGGGGTGACACCAGTGTCACCCTTACACCCCGCGGTGATTGGTGCTGTACTTTACAGCACCAATCACCTCCGATCCCGTGTCACCGGCGAACGTTATTCGCCGGTGACACAGGAAAACGCTGTAATTGGCTGTTCACACTGAACAGCCAATCACAGCGATCGCCGACGGGGGGGCGGCATCGCAGCCCCCCCTGGGCATGCACGGACATGTCTGCTGTCAGGGACAGCAGACATGTTGAAACTGTCACCGCGTCTATAGACGCGGTGACAGTTTAAATCCATGACGTACATTTACGCCATGTGTCGGGAAGTGCTTCCCGACCATGACGTAAATGTACGTCAAATGTCGGGAAGGGGTTAAATGGAGTACAGGAATCAGGTGAACTAATAATGCGAACCCTGTGTGGAGCCATACTACTACACATAAATTAATTTTACACACTTACATTCTAATAAAATATAGATAAAGGGTTTTAATCCACAGCATATAACTTAAATCTTTCTTGTACATATTTTGCATCTTTGTGTTCCGTCTCTCATGCGCAGGGCTCCGGTTCTGGTATAAAGTTTGCAACTTGTAACAGACAAAAGTTATGGAACAATTACATATTTAGTGGTCACTTTACCACGAGGACAGTGTAACTGGAAGATCCGGATGTTTCAGGTTTCACAGCTTCAGTTATGACCCCTATGACAATGCTTTAAAACAAAGAGACCGAGGTGCATTCCCGTGCACCAATCCAAAAGAAGCGACATCTTCTGACCAATGGAGACCCTCACTGTCTCCTCTACCTGGACACTATAAGAGGTTAAGCATAACCTAAACTCATTCTTATTGTGCTTCTTCTTCCTGGACTATATTCTGGAGAGAATATAGGGAGCTCGGACCGGGTTTGTGCCAGCGCTATTGATGAGACGGTAACTGTTGCCTTCCTGTATGTGAATACTGTATTGTGGCTGATTGTATTTATATCTGTTTTTTCCCCTGTTAGTTTAGAACCTATTTTGTAATGTATAGCAGTCTGTATATCTTGTTGTCTGCTTCTTAAACATTGTAAGAGCAGATGTGTGACCTCAAATCATGTTACCTGCACAACTTTATTCTTATACTCTACTCAGAAATAAAGACACGGAGACTTAGGTTTGGCAGAAACTTGTTAGTTGATTTATTTAAAATATTTTTAAGCTAATTTTGGTTGTTGAATTTTGTTTAAGTTTATTCTAATTTATTTAAATTATTTAAATGGTGGCCCAGAAAGAACGGCTATGGCTAATCTCCACCCCAAGCTAGTATACGTAATTTGGCCTCACAACAGAAAGCGGTATCCGCTCTACCCCTGCATCGACTGCCCACCCAGCCGGGTGGGATCGCTATCCCCGGTCGGGTAATGTAGCGGAGGCCTAAGCCAATGAGGGGCAAGCGCACCGAACAACACCAAATACGCAATAGACATAACTCAATAAACTCATTAAACTCTCTAAACTTGCCGTTCTTTCCCGCCAACGCGGGGACTTTGCTCCCGAAGGCCCCCGCCCGCCACCATCTACACTATGGATTCTATGACTACCAACAAATCCTCAACGAACATAAACAGACCCTCCTGTACGAGATGTATTCCGTCGGGTCTGAAAAGATGGTGGTGCCTAAACCTAATGCGCTCATGTGGGACCACTGCACCACCTCTACTCAAAACCCAACGCGCAACTGCTGAGTTCAATTTCTTTCTCGCCTCATCAATGGCCCTGCAGTCCCTCGCACCTCTCCAGCACAAGCGGGGAACCACAAATGACCAAACGATAGTACAAGTAGGCCATCTTGCTTTTACGGCAGCCAGGTCACCTACAATCAAGGCCCGCAACTCCAGCTGGGACATTTTCCCCAAATCATTCCCACCAAGATGGATCACTAGAATTCCGGGCGATCCAAACACACTCATCTTCCTCATGAGGAAAGCCCTTAGCTCACGCCAGGACATCCCTCTCACCCCCAACCAACGCACCATGTTGGAACAATCAGAAACAGGGCCATCATCGCACATCACCAGCCTGGCCGCCCAGTACACAAAAGAATGGCCTACAATCCACACCCTAAACGTGTCGTCGCCCACACCTATAGGGAAGGAATATTTAAATGGAATTAGAAATTGTTTCAGTAAATGCGAGCAGTTATTCATTATTTAGGAGGGTCTGCCAAAAGAAAAATTTTTGCAATTGGTGCACAAATTTGGTGCGGTGAAGCTGCTTCAATCAGCATTGAAGCCACTCCTAGACACAACTGGTAAGACACAAACTGAGGTAGGGAAGGGTAATGGATGGGTATAGGAAAACAGGGGATTACTCGGCCGGAGGAAAAAACGTCTGAACCTGCTGAGGGACTCTTAATTGAAGCCAAATTAGCCGAATTAGAATTGCCAGATTCAGTCCGTCAGGTCAGGCAAAAAAGCGTGAAAACTCCGGACGCTGGCCCAACAACAGAGCGTAGCTAATCCCTGAGGAGGAAACTTGAGGGCAGGGGTAACACAGGAGTACAACCACACAACTGGAAACCATACACGCATAGACATCAAAGCAGGAGGTTAGGGCGGATATACTTCTTGTAGGTCGCAGAGCGCCATCGCCCTAGTCGCTTAATGTCCCTGGTTGACCATCCAGCGCTCGCTGCCGCAGTTGCTGCGCCAATTCTGAAGGAGTGGGTGCCGAACTCAGAAGGCGACAAGCCCAGCTCGCCCAAGCACTTGCGAAGCATCCAGCCAAACTGGTACCTTGTCAAAGGTGACCCGTTGTAATGAACCAACCATGACCCTTCTCCACTGGGACGTACAAGTGCATAGCGCCCAGCTAAAGCTACTGGGCAAGCAGAGGCTGGCCGTGTCGCCCCCATGCGCACCCACGTCCCTCTAGCTGTCTGGTCAGTTTTGGAACGCCTAATCCTGCACAGGAGCGACTCCTGTTCTATACAAATATCAGAAAAAAGGAGGGCCGACCCCTTAAGTTTGGAAGGGGAAACTAATTCTAAAACCCGCAACGCCCCATGAAAGGCCATCGCAAAGGCCAAACTAAATAACAAGGACTCAAACGCCGAATCCGCAAAATTACTAACCTTATCTAAAACAGATAATAACAGGGGGAAGTCAATGGGGGGTCTACGGTCAGGCGCTACTGGGACCAGGCGACCCCAACCCTTCATGGCCCTGCGCACAAGGAAGCATTTAGTGAAATCCTGGGTACCCTTTAGCTGTGCAAAAAAGGATATGCCTGCAAGATACCGCACTGCTACTGCCCTAGATTTGCCGGCATTATAGAGGTTCCAGACAAAGGAAAGCAGTAGCTTCTGGCCCCGCCTACCTGGCTGCGCTGCACCTCCTGAAAAAGCTTGCCATTCCAACCATGCTTGGTGATAATTCCTAAGGGTAGCTGGCGCTACGGACAGCTCGGCTAACCCCTCCAGTCCGGCCCGATGACCTGCCAAACATAAAGCGGGCATGAAACTCCAATGACATCAGCGTTAGGGGCTAGTTCCCTGAACCGCTCCCACTGAAATCGCGACAAAGCATCGGCTACCTCGTTCTGAATTCCTGGTACATGCCTAGCCCTAAATAAGATGTTATAACGGAGGCATTGCAAATTTAACTGCGTTAGGACCCTGAGAACCAGGAGTGATTTAGCCTTCTGGTTGTTTATAGAATGGACCATGCTGAAATTGTCGCACCAAAAAAGGACGCTGTTGTTGGCTATTCGCTCGCCCCAGATTTCCATCGCCACCATAATTGGAAAAAGCTCCAGTAATAGCAAGTCCTTTGTAAGGCCCTTGCTACTCCAGGAGGAGGGCCATGCCTGAGCGCACCAGCTTCCGCCTAGGAAGCAGCCGAAGCCGGTGGAGCCTGCTGCATCAGTGTAGAGTTGCAGTCGGGAGTTGTCAACAGCCGGGGGCAACCAGATACGAACACCATTAAAGTCGTCTAGAAAAACGGACCAAACGGCCAGGTCGCGCCTAATTTCAGCCGACAGACGCCCCAAATGGTGCCCCCTGGTGACCCCGGCAGTTGCTCGCTCCAGCTTGCGTCAAAACATGCGACCCATTGGGATGATCCGGCAGGCAAAGTTGAGCTGACCTAACAGGGACTGTGCTTGGCGCAAAGTAATCTTCTTAGCCGTACAGCAGGTGGCAATGACCTCTTTCAGCTTTACAACCTTATCCATAGGCAAGCAGCAGTGACCCCTAATAGTGTCAATCTGGATGCCCAGGAATGACAAGCATGTTACTGGGCCTTCAGTTTTGTCCTCCGCAATAGGCACGCCAAATTGCCGGAAGACAGAACGTGTCGCCGACAGCAGCTCCGAGCACTGATTGGAGTCGGATGATCCTACGCACAAAAAATCATCCAGGTAGTGAGCGATCCCGCTCAGACCAGATGACCTTTCGACGCACCAATGCAAGAAGGTACTGAACTTCTCGAAATAAGCACAGGATACGGAGCACCCCATCGGCAAACATTTGTCGACGAAGTACTCGTCACCAATGCGGAAGCCCATGTACCTAAACGCATCGGGGTGAAGGGGTAACAACCTAAAGGCCGACTCCACATCGATTTTTGCCATCAGGGCCCCCCTGCCATGTGATCGGACCATCGCTAATGCGTCGTCAAACGACTGATAGGCCACTGAGCAACATTCAGCTGGTATGGAGTCATTCACCGAGGAGCCAGAGGGGTATGACAAGTGTTGAATTAGCCTGAACTTGCCAGGGACCTTCTTGGGCACCACCCCAACTGGCGAGATCACCATGTGTGGTATGGGTGGAGCAGAAAAAGGTCCCGCCATACGCCCCATGCGCAGTTCCTTGTCTACCTTTTCCCTCAACACTGCAGGGAGGGAAAGTGCCGACTGAAGATTCCTAAATGATCCCCCTACAACTTCGCCCTGGATAGGGAGTTGGAAACCGTGAGAAAAACCCTCCTGAAGAAAGACAGCCGTCTCCCTGTCAGGGTACTGATGGAGCCAACTGGACATGGCTCCTACCCGTACCGGGGTGTATGCTCTATCGAGCGTTACCAGACGTGGAGGGTCTGGGTGCTGCGGAAGCAGGCGCCCCTCGTGAGGGGCGGCTCCCCCGAAAGCAGCCCGATGCCGGGTGGTTCCCTGAGCAATTGATACAGATATGTTTGTATCTGCACCGTTGCCCTTGGCTACAAAAGGAATTGTTGAAAGCATAACACTTTCCCTTTGCAGATCCGGGTGTGAAAGGCCTGGCGCCTGGGTTAAAACACTTCTGTGTCGGCTCCGCGACCGGGCGGTGCTGAGCTGGGGGAGGGGTGGCCACAGGACCCTGATGAGGACCCTCGGAGGATTCAAGGTGTGCTTTTGTTAAGCCCATCCATACCTCCACATCCTTGCAACCGAAATCCATAATATGCAAGCAGTCCTGCTTGCGCCGGAACTGCTCGTCATACGTTCCCCAGGAAACCCCGCCATAAGACCTATACATATCGTGAACCATGTGAATATAACGAATTATATTCATATGCTCATCAGGTCTGTCTTCCAGGTAACAAGCAGCAAATACACAAAACCCCGCCAGCCAATTGTCGTATGAGCAAAAGGCTTCCGCCCCCATCCCACCTTTGGCTTTAGCTGCTTTGAACGCTTTCTTGGACTCGTCAGTTAGGCTGAACAAGTCTACAAACTCCCCTTTCTGTATTTTAGCCCTACAACTCTCGCGAAGGCCGCGCAGAACTGCTGTGTAATCGCAGCGGACTACCCCTGGAAGGTTTCTCCTCTTACGCTCCCTCCTAGAAAGAGACCTCGTGTGTTTTCGCTTGCGACTACCTGCCTGTCGCACTGCCTCCTTCTTGGCGTATTTTGCTGCCCTCTTACGGGCTTTCTTGGTGCTCCCCACATCGAAACCACCGGCCGATGAAGAAGAGGATGTAGAGGAATAACGACTAGAGCCAGACCCAACAGTCGATGAGTATGTCACCGACCCCTCACCCCCTTCAGCCGTGTCCTCACCTGTAGACTCTGGCTGGGCAGCCCATGTAACGTCGTCCTCATCAGTGTCATCTTCAGCCCCATTGTCGTCGCCCTCATCTGGAATAACCTCGATGTCCTCGGCACCTGAGGAAACAACAGACAACGGCCTGGCAGGCCACTCTGTCCAAGCCGAAGCGGGCTGACGCCTGCTGGCAGCAGAATTAAGCCTATCACTGCGGCCTGGATCCTGGCGTCCCCTCTGATAAGGGGTGCCGGGCCCCCTAAAAGCCCTGACAAATTCTGAACAACCTGGTATATCCTGACCGCTCACAAAGGCTCTGCTCCTGCCACTACCTGCACCCGTGGCTTCACCTGCCCCGGACTCTACCAAGGGGGCCAAGGCCCCCCGCCATGGAGAACAACGCTGCCGATAATAAAGCAGACGGGGGTGGGATCCCGTGACCCGCACTCTGCACCAGAAGCCCTCCGGCCGCTGCTGCGGGATGGTCTCCCCCCCCTGTGTTCCCCTCTGCCTGCAGTCCCCCGCTGTTCTTGGCCTGACCTATCCTGCGAACTCCCTCTCTCCCAGGACGGTCTGTATCCATACATAGGGGTCTCAGGGTCAGGGGTGAAATTTGTCCTTCCCCTTGGCCCACGACCCTGTGCACCGGCTGCCTGATTACCACGCGATGCTGCGCGCTGACTCCCAGTAACACTGTAATCCTCCGCCATGTTACCATCTCTGGCTGGCCTATCTCCTTGAAATGGCCGCCGCCCCCTGGAGCTAATCCTAGCCTGGGGGATATCAGTGTCTCCCAAGGCCTCATCAACTTCACAGTAATATTCCCCGCCATGCTGACTCCCTTCACCTTCATGCTGGGCGCCGCCATAACCCCAGCGTGACGCGCGCCCGCGTGACGCTCTCCGGCCGCGCCCTGCCTGACGGCCGCGCGCCGCGACACCCGTTACACTGGGGGTGTCGCAGGCCGCAGACCCAGGCGCACGACCTCCCCTTCTGCTCCCAGTGCGAGGTGCAGCCCGCCCCCGCCCGGAAGAGCCGGCCGCAGCAGGAGGATCACCGGCTGACGTCGCCGTTACCTCACGGCGGGCGCGACTTTGTACTGCGCGCCCGCCGCGCGACATCCCCCTCCCGCGACCAGTCAGCAGTCTGGGACTGGAGCGCCCTGCAACCGGAGCCTCAGTTGAAGCCGCCGGAGCGTTCCGGCGCCCCCCCTCGACGCTGCGGCCTGCGTGTGAGGCGAATCGTCGACGGCCGGTGAGTTACCGGTAATCCCATCCCCACCGCCGTCTGCAAAACGGGCAGGCGGCCTGACCGCCCTCCTGGGTCGTCTGGGTGCTGCACGGGGCATATTGACAATAAAAGGCCTAAATGCAGAGACACAAGAAACACTCCTTACTCACGGAATTTCTCTGAGAAGAAGAGGGAGACTCCTCCTCCCTCAGGGATAATATACAAAGCTAACACTGACCAAAACCTTGCCCTATTGGCTCTCCATGTCACATGTCCTCTAAGGCCCCACCCAGCTCTCATGTTTAATCCTCTCCATGCCTATACAGCCATTACGTTGTTCATATGTCTTTAACCCCCTGTTGTCCGCTAGGGACAGAAATATATGGTACAGGGACTTTATCCCCTTGTTCTGGAATTTATACCGAGTCCTGGCTTTTATTCACAATAAGCACAAAGGTTAATAAGGAAACAGTACCTGATTTTGTACTTACATTTGAGTACTAAGTACTGCAAAAAAGACCGCTTTAATGGTATCGGTATAACGTGTTTTATACACAAACAAGGTTCGCTTGGCTTTGTTCGCCAGTAGCTAGGAGTAAAAGGAGTAAAAGGTTATAAGTTTATGGACACAGTACGTAAACTGCGCACTTCACTTATTATCCATTGGTCTAATCTTATATAGACATTCACAGAAGCCTCCACGGATCTGACTGATCCATGCAGGCTTCTGCCAAATACTCCTGGAAAATGAAGCATATTTCCCAGGCGTATTTTACCTGCAAATAATTGCTCATAATTACTGGCCGTATTGAAAATAAAATTAGGAATCACCCTTTTTTTGAATGGTTATTCCTATCCGTATTTACCGATGGCGTATTCATTTGAATTTGTATTTGTATTTACAAATACAAATAATATGAATACGAATTGGTGTATTTTTGGCATAGTAAATGCCAAAAATATGAATACGCTTAAAAAAATCTAAACTGATAGAGTCTGCATTAAAGTCAGATTGTGAAAGCTGTAGAAGTTTACATATGAGCTACACTACAAGGTTCTATTTATTTATCTTCAGAGCTTTCAGGAGTCAGGCTCCCACCTGGTGGATGACTGTGGATACTGCACTGTGGGTACTGCATGTTAAACATTACAATATTGATTCTTTGTAAAATCTGTACAATTCTGCATGGCATGTAACATAAATTGCAGTGAGTTTGGGGGGAAATTTACTAAGATTGCCAATCACGGCCTACCCCGAGTTCGAACGGTTTTGACCAAGATCGGCCGTGATCGGCATGAAAATACAGCATGAGAATTCATCAAATTTACTAAACTACCGAGCTCTTTGGATTCATATTTTACTATGGTGAAGTCATTCCTATTTGGCTGACGAGTTTACCGACAGGCAAAAACAGATAACCCTGAAGCTGATGCTTCTCTGTAAAAAATTTAACAAATAAATAAAGAACTGCGTGTGGTCACCCCCATGAGTATAACCATCCCTGGGCTCTTTGAGCTGGTACTGCTTCCAGAATAACAGGGGAAAATGTTGGGGCTCCCCTGTATTTCAACAACCAGCAGCTGGCTATTGGACAGCTCCTGACACAAAAATAGGAGTTTCCGTATTTTTATAACCAGCACCAGGCTCCAACAGCCAGAAGTGTCATGCCACAACCAGATGAAACGTTTTACACAAACTTTACTGGACAAAGTGTGTAAACCCTGGCTGCTCAGCCCTGGTCAGGTCCCTGGAGGAGTGGGGACCCCTGATAAAGGAGTCCCCCCTCCAGGGCACCCCCAGCCCGGGCTGAATCCATGGCCTTTCCCCAGCAACCATGGGCAGTGGGTGCAGGGCTTTTGTTAAAAGTTGTAATAATTAAATAAATAGATAAGTCGTTTTGTAGTTGAATTACAATTTTCAGTAAGACTCCCTCACATACAAGGACTTGGAGAACCACAAATCCCAACATGCAGGGCATTAATGGGCCCAGTGGGACTGGTAGTACCACCACAGAACCAAAACAGCAATAAATACACACAGACACAAAGAAAGTGTAACTTTATTCTACACATCATCCATACA
Organism: Crinia signifera; assembly: GCF_055691185.1. Taxonomy (NCBI): domain Eukaryota; kingdom Metazoa; phylum Chordata; class Amphibia; order Anura; family Myobatrachidae; genus Crinia; species Crinia signifera. The sequence continues at coordinate 340,823 of NW_028142774.1, read as the reverse complement.
TACTCACTTGTCTTGATCCCATAGGTTTGGTCCACTTCTCCAGTAGGATCCCACAGGTACCTGTGAAACGAAATTATACTCAACACCTCTGGTGTACTATAGATTGGTCAGCTTCAGTAAATGTAGCATCTAGGCGTTTGCTGGATTAATGCCCCCCCATGCTTAGACTTCTGGTTCTCCAAGTCCCTGCATGCAGGAGAGACTTGCTAGGAATGTTAGCTCCACTACAACACCCAATACAGTACTTATTTATTTTATTTTAGCACTTTAAACATTAGCCCGGCACCCACCTCCCAGGGGTGCTGGGGACATATCCAGGCTTCAGCTTGGGCCAGGGATAGCCCATTGTCCTAGGGATCTTAACAGGGCTGACCATCAAGTGTTGCCATGCTTTAGCTAGAAGAACTTGGGTAAAAAGGTTCCCCGCATGACACTGCTGGATGTTGGAGCCTAGTGGTGGATATGAAAATACAGGGCACCTTCTTCGGTACTTATGTATTATCTGGGCTCCCATGTTAAATGCACCCCTTTTTTCATACCCCTACTATCCAACTACGCATGGAGTTGATTTTATATAGTGTGGCGAGCGCAGCGAGCCACCGTGCCCGAAGTGCGGCGAGCGCAGCGAGCCCCGTGAGGGGACGCGGTCTCATAAGAAAACCGGGAGCCCAGATATTACATAAGTACCGAAACAAGATATATATATATATATATATATATATATATATATATATATTACACAATATCTCTAGAGTTTGCGCTAAGCAGGGTCAGTCGCTTGATAACACTTGATCTCCTACTAGAGAGATCCAAAACCAATAGCCAAACCAATAGTGTTATGTAGCGCCCTATATAATTAATCAAGATACTTCCAGTCTTTCCTTTATAATACCATGATCACCATCAACATTTTCCAATATAAAACATTTATTAAAACATTTAAAACAGAAATCTCAATACAAATCTTGAGGTAAGTTTTCTAGTACAGACGTATTCTTTGGATTTATCGTAATGGTTGTCAATGGTTACCCAACGCGTTTCGTCTCTTTATGAGACTTCATCAGGGGTGAACAATTTTATATTAGATCTTAATTGGTCTTTTATCAATAACAACTTTGCTAGTTTGTAGAAATATACAGTCCGTATATAGGCTCAAGTTTTTTTTTGCTTTAGTGGATAGAGGAGTAAGCTCCTGAATCTTTCTATTATGTTAGAGATCTTTAGGCAATGGGCGGTTGCCCGTACTTGAAGCTTGAAAAACAACTGTTTATTCAGAATTTTTAGGTACCATTAATAAACCTTTAGTATTCTTAAGTCCTAATTTGAATATAGTTTTTGGAATATAATTTTTGAAGTGTGGTCCCCTTATATAATATTCGGGAATATACTCCAATTTCCAATAAACAAACTCCTTAAGGATCACAGGAGTGAAGATGTGGTCCAAAAAAGACCTTTCTGGCTCCTAGAGATGTGTGCTCTCCTGTGTCCAAACACCAAGTGGTGTTTGGACACAGGAGAGCACACATCTCTAGGAGATTTTTTTTTCTTCTTTCCTTTCTCACAGCACATTGCACTTTCTTTGAAGCGTCCTGAGGAAAAGACTAGCCAGTCTTGAAACGTTGACGATGTTTGCTATCGATATTTAATCGATGTTTGTATATTGCACCATAAAAATGCTTAAATAGCTCAGCCAATTGAGTGCCGCCTCCTTCCTTGGGGACCCCCCAAAAGGCCACAAGGTACCTCCACTTCTATATATATATATATATATATATATATATATATATATATATATATATATATATATATATATATATTTATTTATTTATTTATTACCGGTGGAGCACCTTTCCAAGTACTGTATGCTGGTGTTTGTGGTTCAACAAGTGTTATGAATATGTGTAATGTGTATGTAAGGATTTGCCCCATTGTTATTTACATTTACCTCTGAATAGGGAATTTTTGGCATACAAGCACTCTCTATTTACTGCCAGCAAACTTTAAAACAGGCTTTCTGTACACTGCACACGCCATTGGTTTGGACACACTCCAGAATATGATGCGATGCTCGTGTTTTTGATGTCAGCGGCTTTAATAGTATAAAAATCAGGAACGTTTACTGTCTGCCTCATACACCTTGTGCTGGACTGAAGTGTTTGCAACATGGAGCTCATCACACTGTTTATGCTGGTTGGTCTTACCCTCTTTCAGGGGGCAGGTATGTATGAAGTAGGAATAAAACAGCAAATGTAACTGCAAGGTCATTCATTTATTTTTAGTGTTTTATTCTACCTTCTGTAAATGTAATTTACTGTTTAACTTCTGTCTGACATATTAGGTGCTGATGGGGAACCTTTACCGGTGAGCACAAAATCCTCTTGTTCTCCTAAAGAAAGTAGTATTTTGTTTAAATGAGATATATTCATATTCATTCCCTCTTCTCACCTTCTCTCCCTACTTGCGCTTTATCTCACACACATGTATTTATTTTAATGTTTTTAATGATCCTCTTTTCCATCATTGCAAATCTGCAAATGGATTGCAAAACTATTGCAGATCACCCTCCACCTGCAAATCCATATGCAATTCCTGTACCATCAAATAAAGTACCATCATTTTATTGTCTGTGCAAATGTTAGTTCTTAACAAATTAGGATCATAATCTTGTATACCATAATAATATTATACTATAGTCCATAAATCAATTACAGTGCATAGGGAAATCCACATTTGTACATCAAAGCTCCACATCCGGATGTATACTGTAACAACCCCCCTATCTGAAATATACTACAAGAACAAGGGCGTCTCGAAACACTGTGCTAGAAACATCACAGCAGACAGGAGGTTCCCTGTCTGCTTTGGTGTTTCTAGCACAGTCTGGTCTTTATCTCAATACAGACCAGACTATACTAGAAGCACCAGAGCAGACAACGACACCTCAGGCAGGAAAAAGGAACTGCACAGTGTTTGAAAGGTGGAGGGTGCTAGAATGAATACAATCCCAGTGTACTTTAGCACTGTGCAGTCTATAATATGGGAAATGAATCTAAGGTATCTGAGACTGGTAGGGGTGTATCTATTTCTGCTTCGATAACAGAGGATAGATCCAGTAAGCTTTGTTGTTAGTGCAATGGATGTAAATAGCAATTTTCTTTACCCAGATGGGTTGAATTAATTATTGGAGCTTAATATTATTTTCAAGTACAATGATTCAGAGTTTATGTTTTCATTATTGTGCAAGTTGTGCTGATATAATCACATTCACATCCTCAAATGCAGATGCTGATAAATTGGCCTCTGAGAGGCATTCTTGTTGAACTTGCAAACTGAAGATGTCACCTTTACACTTTCATCTGAGATTCTGAAAAGTCGGTATTGGGTTGTGGGTGGTGGTGTGAACATTTAGTTGACATTCCTAGGGCACCGAAAAAACTGGCACATCCCCAAAATGCTATAAACTGGGGGTTGCATTGCTAAGCCATGCCCATCCCTCCCATGGATCCATATCTATAGCATGCAGGGCATATACATAGGCAAACGCAGCAGGATTTCTGGTTGCCCAGAAACCCCCCTTCTCTTTGCAAGTGCCCTAAATTATGACAGCATCAGTAGCGCACGCAGGGGGGGTTTATGAGCACCCAGAAACCCCCCAGGAGTCTAAGCACCCTAGGCTGATAGCTGAGGGTCTCCTCTTTCCATGGGTGCAAGAATTTAAAAAATCGGCCCTTGGGAACCGGAGATATCTGACTTCAAAGCAGTGGTCCCCATCCAAGCCTGTTAATTGCTATTCCCAGTCAGATATTTCAGGTTCTTTCTGACTTACAGTTTTGCTGAGGATATATTCCAAAAGCTGGGACTCTCCCCCTTTGATGGACACTAGCAGCTTGTGTCTACTGTTCCCAGAACCAGAGATATTAGCCTTCCAGCAGCTGGTTACTGCTCCAGCTCCAAACACCTGGTATGTAGTTTTATATCCTCGTTGGCAGATTGATCTGCCTACTGAACTCTCATCCCCTAGTCCCCAATACCATTTGGTAGGTGGGGTTCTCTAGTTTTTAATTCCATTAAAATCTAAGAAATTTATTTCTGGGAACTGGAGAGATCTGCAGTCAAGTAAGCTGTCCTCCCACCAGAAAATTATGAATAATAAGCCCACTCCATTATACACCCCTCCTCTGCATATTAAACATCCTCTACCACCCTGGAAGTTATGTATCAGGGCCCCTTTATTCAGCCCAATGCCCCCTTCTCCCACCCCATCTCCCACCATCTGTGCAGTAAAGGGGTAATTAGTGGAAATTACTGATCCAGGCCCTACATGCTGAGCGGTTGATATAATACCCCCTACCACCCGCGGGACATCAAAGCTTCCCCCATCCCTACCACTGGAGGATCGGTAGGGGCCCCAATACATTGCTATGCCCAGGGGTCTACACTGCTGTTGATGCCCATGTATGTATATATATATATATATATATATTTTATTATTATTATTATTATTATTATTATTTATATATTATTATTTATTATATATTTACATTTGGTCTATCTATAATACTTTAACTGACCCGAAATATACTGGGTCACCTTAGTGTCCATCTCAGTGCTTTGCTCCGCCCCTCTGGAAACCCCCTTCTGAAAATCCTGCGTTTGCCACAGAGCATTAGCACTGGTATATAATATGATCAATAGCACTGCCATCACATCATGCAGTTTAAAGGACAGAGCAGAACCGCTGCACATGCCCAGTGTACCAGATTCTTCTACCACATTTACTGTATGTGTGGATCAGTGTCCTTAATCATAGCAATAGACCAGAGAGCAGATGCCAGGAGGAAGAGACAGGAGCCTTACCATGAAGTGGTAGATTGTGAGCTTAGAATGTGCAGTACTGGATCTATTCTTTTTGTGTATTTATTTAGTATGATATGTTTAACCTTTTCCTGACAACTTATTATTTTTATGTTTGAAACAGCCTATACTATAGACCAGTGGTGGGGAACCTCAGGCCCGGGGGCCGTATGCGGCCCCCGTAGCCGGTCTGAGTGGCCCTCCTACCCACCCGGCGGCTTTGCTGGGAGTCAAGTAAAGGGGACTTCTTGCGAGAGGTCTGTAGTTCTTGCGAGATTCCTCTTAATCAACAGCAACCAGAGACTGTCAGTCCTATTCAGCGGCAGCCGCCGGAGCGTGGGACGGCTGTAGCAGGACAATTCGTAAAATAAATTTTTACATATGGCCCCCGAAGGATTTTTCCACCATACAATTGGCCCTTGGCCCAAAAAAGGTTCCTCACCCCTGCTATAGACCATCTGCACTGTTAAATATTAATACTGTATTTCATACAGTATCCAGTGTATAAAAATACCAATTTTTAACGCTGTTACTGCTCCCCCAAACTCCGGTACTTACTCCAATGTGCTGCAGAGTGGGAGATATTGGATTACATTTGGAAACTCCCCTCTAAAAATCCTGCATTTGCCACTGATATATATCCAAACCAAAACACACTCCGTTAAACCACTTATAGAATTAAATTAAGAGGCACTTGTTATAGTAATGTAATTATAAACAATAGAAAAATGTATCTTGCAACTATTGTTAGAAGTATCTCCAGGTCTTAAATAGGTTTATGTAAAACACAATTTGCAGAAGCATTTCTATGCATATATTACTAAACATGAATTTTTGTAGTGTATGGAATATATAATAGTTATATAAAATATATAATAATTGCACTGTTGTTACTTTAGATTTTTAATTTTTTCAAAGCCTTTTTGCTTTGTTTTGGATTTAAACTTTTTAATAAATGTTTCATATTTTGCAATTGTTTTAGGATTATGAAGCCATAGCTGACTCGCTCATTAAGCAAGTGGTAAGATCATATTTTCATTGTAGCAATGTTTTCTCACTGTGAGCACTATTACAGGATTTATTCATTCACTTGTTTATTTCAGTTTCTATATTCTAAGGGTCATTCTTCTCCACACAAGTGATTGGAGCAATGTTGTTCCATGTCCAGGCATTGTTTTCCCCTAGTAACTTACTCCTGCTGGTGCCAGGAACACAGCATACTCCAAGGCTTGACTCTATCAATGAATACAGAAATGACTGCAATGTTTTGATAATGTTGGTTGGGTTCTCCAATCAGTATTACCAATTAAAACAGAGTTAATAATCTCCCCTCTAAACTAAACAAACCACATAGTGTAACAGGATGTATAAGGCAGTAAATGTTATGTTTAACTTTTGCCTTACCGGCCATCATTATAGTTGGTGGAATTGGGACTCTCTGCGTGAGCACCAAAAAAGAGGGCATGGCCACTGCTGAGGGGTCATAACTTATGGAATGCCATGGCTGCGAGCCATGCTCCATGTCCCATCACTTTGGCCATGCCCCCAGTCCCTCTGTCTCTCTGAACAGATGCTTTACACATGTATACTGAGCAGAGAGAGCAGTGATGGACAGAAGGACTTCCAACAGCCCCCCACCTCCAATGCTGGACACTGCTGCCCACAAGAGGTACATTGGGACAGTTCCAAAAAACAGGACTGTCCCACTAAAATCAGGACAGTCTGGAGGTATGGTTTTGCATATACACAGAATACAAGAAAAATCTGTACTTTGAGCATGCAGAATATGAGTGAAACTGTGCAGTCGCCCATATAGATTTGTCCTCATATATCTTTGCTGAAGTTGTGCCAAACAGCCCCTCATGGCACTCTGACGCAGGTGGCATTTTGCAACTTTTTGATGAAAATGCTATTACAGATGTAGCAGCCCTCTTCCTTGAAGGGGCTGGCGATTTTATCGCCAGCCCCGGTAACGGGCGCCTCCCGCCAGGGCCACGCGTGCATGAGACGCTTGCGCACCCCGTGGCTATGGAGCTGGTCCCCGCTGCCTCCCCCGCCGCCTCCCACGGTGCCCCTCGCCACCCCGCTGTCCCCCCTATCCCTACCCATCTCCCTGAAGAGGAGACAGGCAGGGACCCGCAGCGGCGCCATCCTGAAACTGGGACACGCGTGCGTGTGAGACGCACACACCTCCCAATCAGATGGACAGCTTCTGCGCCGGCGATCGCCAGTGAGGACATATTGGTGATCCCCGGCCAAGGAAGAGAGGCGCTCCATCTGTAGTTACAATATGAAGGGACTAGAATACGGATTAGTTTAAGATTCAATACTTGTGTTGTGCTTCATATACAGACTCAGTTGCACAAAGATTTACAAGTGTCGCATATCAAACTAACAAGTATCACATTGTGACTAAGACGCATTTTAGGCAAAAACAAAAAAAAATGTGCCAGAAACTGACAGAGTACACAGGAACTTCCCGTGTCTCCCACTGCATGGCTGACTGGGGCTGGATGTATGAGGACACATCTGTACATACAGGACATGTAGTGTGGGATGTGTGAAGGACACAGGAAATAGTTAGTTGGAAGCACTTCAGCATGCAGAGTGTAAGTGGTACTGTGTACCTGTCAGCACTCATTGGCCACACAGGACTGGGCCTAGGGAGTCAAACTTGTAGGAGCACAATACAGATTTTTATACTTATGAATTGTTAAAGCCCTTCTGTCTTCATACAATTTAGGGGGAGATGTATTAAGCTTTGGAGAGAGATAAATGAGGAGAGATAAACTACCAATCAATCAGTTCTTTGCTGTGATTCAACAAACACAGCATGTAAAATGGCAGTTAGGATCTGATTGGCTGGTCCTTTTTTTTCTCTCAACTTTATCACTCTCCAAGGTTTATGATTTCTCCGTCTATATGCGGTAATATAATTTCTGATATGATATAATATTATGTACCTGCATCAGGGAAGCAAGAGCAAAATCATGTTGATGTTTCTAGTAGAATATATTTGCTTAGATAGGAAGCAATGGCACTTCAGTTCTGGGGACTAAAATGTATGTCCTGCAAATGTAGCAGTTGTATACTGTGCCATAGTAATGTACATTTAGGTCACACATCCGGTTCTCATCTGCTTCACTCCTGGTTGCCTCCACTGTCCTACTGTAGGTAGATCTTCTCCAAGCTGACTTTACACATATGGTTTACACATTCACCTGTCTGTAGATTTCTCTACTGCTTAATTTCTTTGCTAGTTTCAGCTTCTTCTGTACTTTTTCTCCATGTATCTGTGGTTGTCCTCTGTATTTGTACCTTACCTCACCCATGATCACCATGCTTGGACCTGGCCCAGGGTGGATTACAGCTTTGTGTTTACCTGTACTCATGAATAAATAACCCCAAGCCCAGATAATGTATGTTTGAGACCACACTGATTGCGGTAGACAATTTGTCTTTTATATGATAAGGTATCTGTAACAATTACCCCAGACAGAGGGTGTACAGTAGTCGCCAAGTATTGTGTCAGTGCATCCGTTTCACCATAGCAGCATTGATCTGATGGAACTCTACAGCCCTAATGCTGATATAGTTTTATACACAGCAACATAGGCAGCTATCATTATTACCTTGTCAACCATGTGTACAGTATGTTAGCCACACGGCTTCTAAGGGGATTACCTGGTCTGGGGAATTTGCTTTTCTATGACATATATAGTCCTATGCTCACAATTACACAAACTGACATGCATCCCATCGGATCAGCTTATACATTGGTGCTGTGACCAAGGTAACTGGGGACACTCTGGGCAGGCAGATGGAGAAGACTGTGTCAAAAAATATGATTTATTTTAAATGCAATTGAATGTATTTAAACATGTGGATTAATGTATCTTACTTACAGACAGTTCTTCTGGAGTCCGATTGTGTAAAAAACCTACTAAAGGTATGGATACATTTGTTGTCTGTATTATTGTATATTAAGACATTATATTGTAATGACATAAAACAATAATTATAAATAGATATGTGTGGTTTGGGTTTTCCAGAAATCCGAATCTATTTAAATTTTGTGGATCCAAACTCAATCAAAACTGGGTCCGATTTGAACTGAGTTATGTTATAGATCAGAATTTGTATTATATGGTCTGATTCAGACCCTTACACAAATCTGTGAAAATCAATATTTGGTTATTTTCACAGATCTGCGCATATGCGATCACGACAGCATTCATACGTCAGTGCTGAATCTGCAAATATAAATCAAAACCTTTGAGGGCCATTTTGCTAAACCAAAACACAAAGATGAATCCAGATCCAAAACCAAAACGCATCTCTCCTTACAATACTGTATAACATTCATTCATTAAAATACTGTATTTGTTTTAAATACTTATCTGCAGGAACATTTTTTATGGAGGATAATTTCCAAACTGAACAGTAATGTGTGATGTCATTATGGTATGCCATTATAAGATGACATTATGGGATGCCATGGGCAGAAGCTTACCTAGATATTTGTAGGCCCCATAGCAAATGTTTGTAAGGGCCCCCTATTTAGCAACTGATGGTGATAAATGTATGTAAAACATATTACTTAGACAGTAAAAGTGAGCCCCCTTCAGCTCTGGGCCCCATAGCAGCTGCACCCTTTGCACCTATGGTAGTTACGCCCTTGGCCATGGGCTTATTTATGCAAACATACTGTTTGTAAAGAGAAGTGCAAGGATTTCTGGGATAAACTAAAGCAGATTAAAGAGAGCACACTGTGTTGATCTATCAAATATTTAATACATTAAAAAACCATACACATACTGTATACCAAACACAAATTAATACTATGAACGTTTGATAAAAACAATTAATGATGTTCAGCATTGCATACTCAGTCCATTGTTCTTATTTTAATATATATTTGCTCTGTACCACAATGTTTATTAACACAGTTTCCTTAAAAAAGGGGAGCCACTTTTTAACTAATAAGGCCAATATTCAAATGTCTCCTAGAATTGATAATGATCCAAATAGCACGTTTCTTAGTGATTTATATACAGTACCAAAGGACAAGTTCTTGTGCCTTTCAATGCTTGTAGCTTTTTGAATGGAAACAGATATTCCTGTGCAATAATATTTACCAGCACCTGCTCCTATAGGTGAGATGGCGTCCACGAGGTATGATGTAAATCTCAGGTGAGGGGTGTCCGCTTCTACCGGCATTGGTATTGGAGCCTACGTCGGGAGCAGACACTCACCCTCACTCCTCTCGCTGTCCTCTCAAATAGCGAGGATAGACGTCACTCACTGGCCAGATTGTATATCGCTGTAGAGATCGCCGCAGGTCACTCTCAGCAAGCGGCCAAGGAAACAGGGATCCGTGGAGCAAAGATAGGAGTCCAGTTGGAAAGGGAACAGGTTTTGGGGGTGTAGCAGGCAATCCTGGGTACAGTGTTCCACATGCTTGATGCGTTTCTCCGTCTAGAATACCTTTCTGGAATAAGATGACAGAATCTGAGGACGATCTGAACAGATCTGTTGAGTAATAAATACATAATTAGAATTATGTAAATGACAGTTAAGGAATTGAAAGAGCAAATCCTGTTTTGTATCTTTTTACTATACCTACATATTACATTATATTTCTGTGTCATTTTTCTATCAACATCCAGGCATTGCAAATGTAAATTTAAATCATAACATTAAATTTGTTAGAAAAAACCCTGCAGACTATGAGTACAGTGCTGATGGGTTAGATCTAGATGTGTTTTTTTTTTTTTTATAAAGGTTGTACAGTAAAAAATATATTTTTTATGGTACTTGTTTCCTAGCACGGCGCCAGCGATTTTTATCTCAAGCATCGGGACCTACAAAATCGCGTCGATCGCAACCAAATCGCATGTGATGCGATCGACGCAATTTTTACATTGAAATCAATGTAAAATGGTCCCTGAGACCCAATTTTACATTGGGCTCAATGTAAAAAGCCCCCGAAACCCCAATTTTAATTGCATAACCCCCTCATGGGTGAAATGCCCCCCCCCATTGTTAACGCCACCCCACGATGAACGCCAAACCGAAGAGTGGCGAGCGTAGCGAGCCCGCGAGGGGCGGCGGTACGCGTCCTACGACCTTTTCATACCCCCACTATCCACGTCGGCATGGAGTTGATTTCACAAAGTGTGGTGAGCGCAGCGAGCCACCGAGCCAAAAGCGTGGCGAACGCAGCGAGCCCCGCGAGGGGACGAGCATAACTTCACAGGTATACGTGACCCCTCGCCGGGCTCGCTGTGCTCGCCACGCTTCGGGCTCAGTGCCTCACTGGGCTCGCCACACTTTTTAAAATCAACTCTATGCCGAAGTGGATAGTGGGGGTATGAAAAGGTCGGAGGACGCATACCGCTGTGCTCGCCACACTTCGGGTTGGCGACAATAGTGGGGTGGCTTTAACAATGGGGGGACATTTCACATACTTAAAACCCATGACGGTGCATATACAATAAAAAATTGGGCCCATTGGCCCATTTGCCATTGTTTCCTATGTAAAATCGCGTTGATCGCATCGCATGCCATTACAATGGCATGCGGTGGGGTGGACGCGATCAACGCAATTTTCACATTGACGGCAATAAAGCCACTTAATTGACAGAAAATCGCGTCCATCGCATCGATCGCATACCTGAAGTTTCCTTAACTTAAGGTATGCGATCTACCACGACGGGCGCCGTGCTAGGAAACAAGTACCTTTTTTTTTTAATTTAGGGAAATAGCAAGTATACAGCCAATGATATATATTTGCTGCTTGTTGATTTATCTTCTCTGGCCGACATTAGATATTGGTTCTGTTTAATATGTAATTGCAGTATAATTATAACATGCTTCAGTTCTATAATCTGAAATTCATAACCAGATGCCTCAGTTCCATAACACTAATTTAAATCATTATTTTTTTTTTTTATCATTTAGACAGCTCCTGAAGAGGTTATTCAAAAACTTAAAGACTTTGCATGTCAAGTAAGGAAGATTCTAATGTTTTTTTTTATTTTCAAGTTCCTCATGAGAAATATATTTGATGAACATTGTAAAACAATATGGCTTCAGTACAAATAAACAGTCTCAATTTATTTCTACTGCTTAAGAGGGGAAAACTGCTGTATTTGGTGCTGCTTGGGTGCAGACATGAAGACAATGGTTATATTACTCAGAGATTAACTTTTCCATACTCTGCATCACTTGGGGCCATTTGTGTAGAGCAAGACTTATACAGTGCATCTGTATAGGTGCAATTGCTGTACATCCACTTTTACAGATCAGACCATACAAATGATCCCACATTACACCAGGCAATGTCCTTCTGTACACCAGATGTGTTTGGAAGGTTGCACTTTTCAGCCTCCACTTTCACATTTATAATATTACTATAAAGCCCTATTTAATAAAAAAAAAAGGCCCATACACACTAGAAGATTATCTTTCCAATCTTGCTGGCTGCAATGAAATAAACCTGTCAAAAGAATGGTCAGCCGCTGATTGGCTTAGAGAGCTCTCTTAACCAATCAGCAGTTTTTTTTCACTGTTTCTATTTACTGGCTGCTGCCCTCCCCGCTGCCCGGATCTTAGCAGCTTTTGCCCACACCGCCTCCTGGACATAGGTGTGTTTACCCCTGGCACACAACTACAGAATCGGACCCAGTACATAGCGGGTGCTAAAACCACCCGTGATGTACTGCTAATGGGTCCGATCTGATAAATCCTATGTGCAGGAGGTTCAATCTCTAGAGTCTGACTCGATGCACATGGGGCCGTGCATCGGGTCAGGTGGGATATCAAACACATGCGATTTATCAGCCCGATCTCTTGAAATCAGGTAAAATCAGACCAAATCGCAGTAGTTTATGGGGGGCCTTTACAGTTAAATTATTAGTAGTAGTTTCTTATTGTGCAGCATATTCGGTTGTGCTTTACAAATGGAAAAAGTTATCAAACACAACAGTACTCAGATTCCTCTCTTTGGCCGGGATGTATCAAACAAAAAAAATGCGTTAAAAAACTCGGTTTCAGCGTAGATGGTGAGAGAGAAACATGCGGGCACACTCCCACCCGGTGCAGGTGGTTTTGCAAAGAGCAGCTATTTTTGCAAGAGTTGACATTAATGATACTAATTGCATATGTTAGTACATTTTTTCAAGAGTTGTCATTAATTATACTAATTGCATATGTTAGTATGTTAGTACATACTGTATGCAATTAGTATATATGCAATGTGTGGCAGGGTGTACTACAATTGTTTAGTGCATCCCACCCTTTCTCTGAACTCTGACAATCACAGCTCTGTGTGGGACAGGATGCTGGATGTTATCAATAGGGACTGGAAACTTTCTATCATGTGTTGTTCCTGTTGTTAGCCGTCCACATGGGAAAGATGATGGAGCTGCTGTCTGCCAATATTATAGAGGCTGATAGTATCTCTGAGACAAGAGCACCAACATTTCTAGATAATGCCCATGTGTAACTCATTTATGGATTCTTTTAAGAAGGAGCAATTACCCCTCTAGCACTTAGAGGTTTTGACTTCCGTGAAGATGTGTGTGACTCTAGCTTATGCCATCAATAGATGGGGCTAGAGTTATGGTCCCTATTACCAACACTGGGCCCCTGTAAAGGCTATAAAGCAGACTCTCCAGGCTTTGTGGAGTCCTTGCCAGCTGTAAGCACCATGTGCAGGCTGTCATCACATATGCGCTATAGCCAGCAACCAGTAGGCTGCCAGCAACATGGCAGAGGACACCACCAAAGAAGTGGAAACTGTAAGGCCTCACTGGACAGGACCCCATGCTGAGCACCATCCATTCTGGATTTAATCAGAAAAACAATTATATTAAGGTTAAAGCCATATTTAATTCTAGTTATCTGATATTAGTGGTAAAGTATGTGACCACCTGAAAACAAGTATTCGCTTGTACAAACATCCCCTCTAGCTGTATTGTCATATTACTCTCCTGTGTCCTCTATAGCTACTGTAGCTAATTATCAATAAATCAAATAACAATAAAAACCCTTATACAGCATCACTTACTTCTCCTTGTAACCATCACTAGATAAGCAACAGGCTATTTCTGTATGATAAGGAGAACATACAGTACCTATCATCACATTATTTACTCAGATTATTTCATGAGATGCAAGTCATATTAATATAACATCTATGTTTTATGAACCTTTTTGCCTTTTATATTTTTGTGAAAAATGTGTATAAAATATTTTATTTTATTAAAATAGAAGGCGGGTGTAGATTCTGCGAAAGTCTTACAGTCCTTGGCAGCCTATTTGGTAAGATTTAAGTTACATTATTTGTCACAGATTTATTTTAATAAATGCCTTGCCTAACCACCGCATCGCAACCACGATGACCTGCATCTGTGCAGTAAATTGGATTTATTTAATTCTAAATAAATCAGTAGTCAGTGTAGCTGATATCTCATTTTTCAAAGTGCAATATTTGATGATGATTTTGCTCTGCTTTTACTTTCATTAACTGGAGGGACGTTCAAATCAATTTAAAGTCTGTAGGAGTATAGAAAGATTTTGTGGGTCAAAAACCCAATATTTAAGCTGTATGTACTGTAATATAAAAAATGAAAGCAAACTTGAGAATGGGATTGAGAACCATGATGTACTGTAACGTGCTCTTATCTAGATGTAAGAAAATCCACATGCTTCATAAAACAGCTAGATTGCAGTGACCTTAGATTCACAAATCTAAATTTAATATATATATATATATATATATATATAATTCATATTTAATTATTAAAATTAATGTTTGTTCCAAGGTCACAAACACTGTATACAATAGTGTTACATTTTCCATGTTTTTGGCTAATGACAGTTTGGGAATGGATGATGAATTACTGTACACATGGAACCCATTTCTTTGAATTAAAGCATACAGGGGGGTTACTGGTTGAGTCGGATGGCTCCAAATGCGGACAGACAGCCGATGGTTGGTGTTTGCGCATGTGCAGAGGCTCATCTGCGAACGCCACGCACGTCCGAATATGGCGTGAATTCTGTACAGAAAACGATCGGTCGGATGCTATCCGAACAGGGGGTGGAGAGGGGCGTGAAGGGCTGTTGGGTCTCATTACCATATGAGTATGCCCTGCGTTTCATGGGCGTTCCCACTAAAACGCTGGGAGTACGTATGGTAATGCAGCCGTGACGCACGTGTGGGGGGCGGACATATGACATAGCTGGACGCCAGCTGCCCGCCCATATCCCTGCTTTTGCACGGAGAAATGCCCGAGTGGTCTGGAGCACTCGGTGCTGCCTGACCGCTCGGCCCTGCATTCAATGGTCATGGAGGAGGTGTTCACATGAAAAATCCACTTGCGGTCCGTTCGGTCGGCGTCTTACCGCATTTGGACGGTGTGAGCAATCCGAGCGGAAGGCGGGGCTAAGAACTCTCGATTCCTGTCCGAAAATACGCCTCCGACCAAATCAACCAGAATAAGGCCCACAGTACATTACAGTATTCTCAGAAGTTACGGGGTCAACAGCACTCTATTGTACTATCTCTCACCAAGAAATACACTATCTTGGTAATCAACCTACAGTAGGTGTAACATTATTAGTTAATCTAATGTAACAATGCTTTTGCATACGCCAGGGACCTTATTCATCTCTGTTCGCTCGCATGCGAATTCACATGCAAGCTTGATGTTTAACGTATGCACATGCGCAGCCTCATTTCTGTGCATATGCCAGGTGCATACACCAGGCGAACAGGCTGTTCGCTGGGTGCACGCATCCAAGTTAGTGGGCGGGGTGTGTGGGATGGCAGCGGCAGATAGGCACATCCATAGGAACCCCAGCGTTTCATGGGCGTTCCCATGAAAACGCTGGGCATTCCCATGGAAATTGCCGGGTGACGTGGGCTCCGGGGGGGTGGGCAGCTGACATCCACTCACTTGCTTCAGATTGTGCAGGCATACATAAGTGACCTGAGAGTCACTTTATATATGCGTGCACGCACCACATCTTTCGATGGTTGGCGACCATCAAAAGATGTGGGAGGTTCCCTCTGACCTACGATTGGATGTTTATGTAAAACATCCATTCGCATGCCGGGCGAACGTACCTGGTGTCCGAGGGGCAGGGCGGCATATCACCATTTGCGGGGCAGGTCCTGGTTGACTCGGAAGGGTGCGAATTTGCATACAAGCAAATCAACCTGAACAACCCCCCATGTGTAATCTGTAGCATGACAACATAAATGCATGTAAACTGTTAAAGGTTTCCATTAATTCTGTTTTCTATTTTTTTAGGCTACTATCTGCCCAGAGAATCCCATTGACTTGGTAAGCAATCTCAATTGATCTTAGTGTTGAAATATAAAATATGTATGCCCATAGAACATGTTATCTCCTCTGTAATTGCTTGAGCCTCCCCTGACCCAGCTACACATGTCTTGGTCCAATTACAATGTCACGCTCCAGGGTAAAGTCAAATTATTTTCTCTGTGATGTTTCTTCCAGCGGGCAGTGAGATCTAAGTCACTGCTGCTCTCCTTCAACATCCTGGTCTGATGCTGCTTCATACCATGCTGGCTTTCTCTTCACTGAATGCCCATCGGCCCTGGTGCATGACTCCCGCCAGCTCGGGTACCACTATGTTGGATATAATCAGCTGTCCATGGCTCCTAAAATAGAAATACATCAATTTACTCTGGCAGCGAATCAGGGATTAGCATATTCTTCCAGAGGCCAGTACAATTTGTATCTTCAGACACCATTTTGATCCATCTGGGTCCTGTATATTCAAGTGCAGCATCTGCAACACTTCACTGGTACCAGCCCAGTTAGCTAAAGCAATAATGATTTGAGCCCAGTTAGCTAATTCAATATTGGTCTTAGCCCAATACCAGATATATTACTGGTTCAAGACATGAATTAGCAGTCCCAGCCAGGTACCAGATACAATACCATTTCCAGGCTCTTACTAGACTCACTACCAGTTCTAGCACAGCTTCCTCACATATTTCCTGTGTCAGCTCATATAAGGGTGTGGTATGACTCACCAACGGCCAGGATCCCGATGGTCAGAATACCAACATTCTATATAGCTTCTATTCACCCTTTATGTGGGTCGTGGACCCTACCAGGGAGAGCAGCCCCATAGGTTGCAATCACGACTCTCAGGCAGCTGAAAAGTTAGGATTTTGGTATCTGTATACTGACTGATATAATAGGCCTAGAACCGATAACACATTATTGGTTCTAGGCCTATTATTTATATATTATTCATTAACAATTTCTATCATAGCGCACCAAATTTTTTTTTGGTTTACAATTCGAGGGCTAATACTAGAACCTATCTTGATGATCTCACTTCAAATTTCCTATCCAGTGCCTAGTATGTGCCATTGCTGTCTCCATAGCCTAATATAGCCTCCAGATTTTTACACCTGTCCCACAATTCACCCCCCCCCCCCCCCCCTGTAAGCTTCAATCCAGGTACAGTTAAATCCTCAGTCCTGACACATACTTGCATGTACAGTATATTAAGGGTATGCAGGCATGTTTGGAATTTGTATAAAGTACAAACAAAAGTATAAGGTTATATTTTAATATCAGTCCAACACATTAAAAGAAAAAAAAAAAGAAAACTTATAAGTTCAAATAATATATTATTGTAACTTCTGAGATGTAATGTTTTGAGCTGCAGAATGACGAAATTAGAACAATTTGACTTTCTTTATAGAATTGCCAGTCTGAGATTTTGTGCGTAGATGGTAAATTCACTATTATTATATGTTGTTTTATTTCACAAACAAATGATTTTAAATATTTTACCAATATCCCAGGGAACACAACCAGTGGTGTAACAATAGCGCGGCAGACCCCGCTGTGCCAGGGAGGCGTCGAGTAAGCGTGGGCACCGGAGGGTCTGCGGGGGCTATTGTTACACTGCCACCTGCCGGGACCTGCCTTATCCTGACACATTTGTGGCCCGTATTCAGGACCCGCAGATGGTCTTGTCTGCATCCTGGCTCCCATCTTGGCTCCTTATGAAATGTGTCCCTCACAAAATGTCCGTCCCCTTACAACAGACAGGATTTGAGGATGCTAGAGGAGGCGGCGGCCTCCTCTTGCATCCTCAAAATGGGTCTGCTGTTAGGGGCAGGGGCAGCCATGTATACATATTAATCATTTAGGACAGTTTACAGGGGAAGTACTGTATGTGCATGTCCTACCCATTTAGACTCCATTCAAGATGGCATATGGTACAGTATAGTGGAAATATCTTGCAGTTGCTGGTACATTTCAGACTTGCAGTACCAACACAAGCATCAATGTGTGCGACCCCAAACAAATGTCGCCCCTAGTTTCTGCACTGCCCCCACCCCATCCATCCACTGCATTACATGTATCTATTGAATAGTGCAGGTAAGATCCGCACTATGATATTCCAGCACAGGGCAACAATCATGTCAGTGGGTTCTTGGCTCCAATGTGTGCTAAAATTCTTGTGTCTGTGGTGCTGCAATACTGTCTATGAGGAGTATTCAATCCGGGGTTCCATCTGTCGGAATGTTCAGACAGTCGGAACCCTGCCCCATTTTGGTCTGCTAACCAGTTTATCGCAAAGTTGAATGTTCCGCCTGTCGAGCGGCGAAAAGGGGGCGTGTTGCCCGCGGATTGTCAAGATCCGGCCGTGAACTCGACAATTCATGGCCGTTTTTGGCAAAACGAACCTGACTGGTTTTAAAGTCTGGTCTGTTCTATAGAAATGACAGCACTGAATAGGCGCCCGCCGTTATTTCCCCAGTCAGAAATAGTGGTGGAGATTGAATAACCCCTTAAGAGCAGGACATGTCACTAGCTATTTGGCACCTTACTAAACAGGTACAGTAGAGAAGAACATGGGGTCTAGGTACTAAGCCTTGGCAAAGAGATAAAGTGGACAAAGCTAAAGTACCAGCCAATAAGCACTTAACTGCCATGTTACTGGCTGTGTTTGGAAATTTCCAGTTAGGAGCTAGTTGGTTGGTAATCTATCCTTCTCCAGTTTCTCTCTTTACAAGGCCTAGTACAAAGGAGTCAATTCAAAAGTGCCAGTAGGGCAGAAAATTATTCGAATTTGTCGACTGCACATGTGCATAGGTGATGATGCGCATATGCAGTTCCCCACTGCGAGTGCCTTCAGTGATTTTTTTCAGTCGCTGGGGTGCTCACTGACTGATAGGCAGAGAGCGTTCCAGGGTGGACACCCAGCATTTTATTGGTGTGCCCAAATAAAGGTAGGTGCGCCCATAGAAAAGCTTGCTGGGCCCCAGGGAATGCAGGTATTCTCCTGCCTGATTGGGGCAGGCGGCTTATGTCAATTAACATCGGCATCCACACCCAATTCGGAGAACAATGTGCGGCCGAAATGTAAGCCCTGGGCTACCTTTTGGCTGCAAACAGAGGCAAAGTCATTCAATGGTGAGCAACCATCAAATGATATTTCCTCCATGCAGGAGCTTGCGAGCAGATGTGTAAGCGTACACGTCTGCTCACAGCATAGCAATGGGATTTGGGAGGCAGGGAGGCATGCATTCGGCGGGGCAGCATTAACCTGCTCGCTAGTCTGCGAATAAGCGCAACCTAGTGAGCAGGTATGAATTACCCCCAAAGACTCCCATGTATTAAATGAGAAAAAACCTTTCTAGGCACTTGTTTCATTGTAGCTACAATAAGAAACGTGTACATTCACAGTGTTCAGATGACCCGTGGGTCGCCGTCCATCTGTCCTGAAGAAATCCATAGGGTACCTGTGGAAGGAAATTATACTTACAAGGCTCCTCCAGCATAGATCTGATCGTCTTCTGTCCATGTAGCATCCCCGGGTCTTAGCAAAAAAAACAAACCGAACCCCGATCCAAGCCGCACTAAGGTAGGAGCTGCACACTGTCCTGAATGTCGCTATTGGCTGCCTAGTGGCACCAAGCAGCAAATCAGGAGCCGCTAGGCTGCTAGCTGGCCAATAGCTGCATTCGGGAGGAGGAGCCTCACAAAGTATACAAAGACAATGTGCGGCTCCTATCTTGGTCCGGCTTGGATCGGTTTGGTTTGTTTTTTTGCCAAGACCCAAGGATGCTACATGGACAGAAGAGGACCAGATCTACGCTGGAGGAGCCTTGTAAGTATAATTTCCTTCCACAGGTACCCTATGGATATTTTCAGGACGGATGGATGCATGGCGACCTATGGGCTCAAGATAGGTAAGTATCATTATGTGTGGGCTATGTATGTAATACATTTCTCTTATTCTGGTGTGTTTGTGCGTTTGTTTAACTATTTGTATTGTGGAAGCACAAGCTCCAGGGGGCCCTTTAATGCCCGCATACTGGGACTTGTGGTTCTCCAAGTCCCAGCATGCAGGGGAGGCTTGCTGGGACTCAACATACATTATTTATTTCTACTTTTTACAGCATTTATCAGCCCGGTGCTCACCTTCCAGGGGCACCGGAGACAGCCCCAGGCTTCAGCCTGGGCAGATAAATTCTGAAGGGGGCGACCCCTGCATTGGGGAGTCCCCACTCCCCCAGGACTCCTGCCTAGGCTGACTGGTCAGGGGGTTAATGCTTTGGCCTGGGGGACTTGTAAAGAAAGTCTCCACCTGGCTGTGGCATTGCCCTGCTGGCTGGTTGGGCCTGGTGCTGGTTCTTATCATATGAGGGACCCCATTTCATTTTGTCTCCTGTATTTTGGGAACCAGGACCGTCCCTTGGGCCTGGTGCTGGTTTTTAAAAATAAGGAGAACCCCAACATGATTGTATCTCTGATTTTTTAAAACCAGGACTGGCTCTTTGAGCCTGGGGCTGGATATGAAACAACAAAAGCGTACCAACCACAAGTGCGCAATTAAAACAAAGTGCAGCTAGTGTGAATCACCTCGGGTATAACATCCAGGAAAATACCACCAAATGGATAACAATAAACAAAAAAAGGGTGTTGCACACACAGCGCTCAATGTATAACCTTAAAACACAATAGTAATAAGCAGAGATATCACCATTTTTTTTGCAAATAGATTTTGCATTGGAGATTTCTCAATCCAGTGATAATATCTGAAAAGATAACCACCAATTCTCACATAGTATGTGAGTAGGTGGAATAGAGGAAAATCATAGTGCAGATTATCTTTGGTTAAAAAGAAGTTTTAATACAAGTCCGCACTTACAACAAGTAGACTTTTTCACAGCATATATGATATAACCCTCGGGCAAGTACAACAGTACTAGCAGCTTTGCCCGAGGGTTATATCATATATGCTGTGAAAAAGTCTACTTGTTGTAAGTGCGGACTTGTATTAAAACTTCTTTTTAACCAAAGATAATCTGCACTATGATTTTCCTCTATTCCACCTACTCACATACTATGTGAGAATTGGTGGTTATCTTTTCAGATATTATCACTGGATTGAGAAATCTCCAATGCAAAATCTATTTGGAAAAAAATGGTGATATCTCTGCTTATTACTATTGTGTTTTAAGGTTATACATTGAGCGCTGTGTGTGCAACACCCTTTTTTTGTTTATTGGGGCTGGATATGGCCGCAGGGGGGACCCCACGCCGTTTTTTTAATTATTTCTTTTTATTTCTTTTTCTTTTTTTTTAACACTGCAGCCAATAGGAATGTGTATTTAAAAATACGAAGTGGAATTAAAAATACAAATTTGTATCGGGATAAATTGTTGTATCTGCAATACGATTTACTGCACTGTATAACAAACAATTTAATTTTTCAGAGTGGAGTAAATGGTGACAATTCAGATGCAGTTTTGAAACTAGTACAGAACGGTTTGGTACCTGCTGCGGTAAGTGCTCTGGAATATGTGCGTGCTTTATATATATTAACAAATATCATCTATTGGTGCTACACTATAACACAACATACTGTAGTTTTAGTTACATTTTCATGTAATAACATAGGGATGTAATCTGATGTTATGCTCATGATATTCGTTTCTAATAGGTCCTACACACATAGTGAGTGTGCTGAGTGATCTGAGCTATGCTAAATTGCTCAAATCGCTTAGCACACAGCGCTGCTCAGCACACACACAAAATATCCTTATTTTTGTAAGAAAAGCACTGTTTTCTTCATGTAGATAACATTAAATTAATGGGAAATACACTCCATACATTGTTGTTATTATTATTATTATTATTATTATTATTATTATTATTATTATTATTATTATTAATAATAATAATAACTATACTAGCTGCAAACATCTGTTTTTTTAAAGGAATGTCAACATGCAGATAGAGCCATCCTCATCTAGCCCTTTAATAGGATTAAATGAGCCAAAGCTGTCAGACTTAATCCTCTGCTAATCCCCTACTGTATTGATCTATGCATTGTATTTCAGCTGAGAACAATAGGCCTTGGTGAGCTATGGCTCCCCATGGCTACCCAGAGAAGGCTAGTTGAAGAAGGCTCCATCTGTAGGTGTATATAGGCCCATTTCCAACATTCATCACTCCAGTGTTCTATTAGTACGATGTTTGCTAATCACTTTAGAAGACTAATGAATGATTATAAAACCTATTAAAACTCTTGTGCAACTATGTTATGCACAGCTGAAAATGGGTTTATTGGTTGGAGAAGCTATAAAACTGGCCTTCCTTTTAGCTAGTTGAGAATCTAACATTGGTGGGTTCGATTATACTCACAAAATGGCCAAAAAAGAGAACTTTCATGTGAAACTCGACAGTCTACTCTTGTTCTTAGAAATGAAGGTTATTCTATGTGAGAAATTGCCAAGAAACCAAACATTTCCTACAGCGATGTGTACTACTACCACGGCCGGTGCAAGGTTTCTCAGCACCCTAGACAATCTGTCAGCCCAACACCCCTCGACTCCCCATGGCCAAAATACCCTGCGGACACGCCATCTTGTAGGTTACACAGCTACCACCTGATAATTTAGCATTTTGTGTTGGGGTATTACAATTAGATTGGTGTATAGGATTAGGGTTTAAGGGATAGGATATTAGGGTTGAATTACCAGCTTGGCTTAAGGCGTTACAGTTAGAAGTTAACAGCCTGCTAAAACAGGCTGCCCAAGCTGTCACTGCATAAATAACCAAGCATCCCGATTGGTGAGTATGTGGGGAGCGGAGCAGGAGTGGTTGGCCAGGGAAAGCTGGGGGGGTTAGGTATTGCCACTAGTGGAGGAACTAGAGTTAGGATGTGGGAGGGGGTGGTTTACATTCAGATCCTGCCTTAGGCATAGGCAAACTATGCAATTGCCTAGGGCATTTGGAATGCCTAGGGGCACCAGCAGCTTCTGCTGATTAAAATGATATGCAGCATGCCTATATTATGTGTGTGAGTGAGGCTGTATCTGCATATGAAATAGTGTAATTATGGAAATCACTGTAACATAGCATTCCGTATGCAGGTACAGCCACAGTCGCACACAGAATATAGGCATGCCACATATCATTTTAATCATCGGAAGCTCCTTGTGTGCACTGGTCACATAACAATGCAAATAAGATGAATTTTCAGCAAAAAAGGCACCCAACGTTAGCAGAACTGGCCAGGAGCTGCATGGCCTATTGAGACAAGATGTTTAAGGAAACATCTGTATCCAAGCAGAGGCAGAGGTCACAGTGTTAGTGGCTGTGCGAGTGCTGTCTGCGGGTGGATTGGTTGTGCAATAGTGTTCAGCATATGAGTAAGGGGCATTATGTGTGTCATGTATAAAGGCATTAATAATGTGCAACATATGTGTAATGAGCATTATGTGTGTCATGTGAATAAGGGCATTAATAATGTGCAACATACGTGTAAGGGGCATTATATATGTCATTATGTGTATGAAGGGCATAATAAAGGTTGGCATAATGTGTAAGGGGCATTATGGTTAAAAGGACATTAATAATGTGTGTCATGTACTGGGTGGTATTATCAGGGGTGTTGAGAGAAAGGGGCAAATTACCCAGGCCAAAGTCCAGTGGGGGCCCCGGGCCCCCTCCCCTTAAGTGACAGCAGCAGCTGCAGCTCTTCTCCTATGCCCAGCATACACTGCTTTGTGCTGGGTTGCAGTGTGGCCATGGAGGTGCTTAAAATACAATATTTTTAGGATTTTTTTCTAAGGGTATAATGTGAATAATATGAGGAGTAATGTATATAAGGTAAAGTGGTACTATTGTGTGATGTAAAGTGAATAAGGGACACCATTGCATGATATAATGTGAATAAAGTTGCACTACAGTGTGGCATAATTTGAATTGGGGGTACTATTGTGTGGCCATGCCCCTTCCCAGCAAGAACGCACCCCTGTTTGGGCTGGGAACCAAATGTGTGCACTGTTTCTATTTAAAATATTGCAAGTAGGAGCACCAAAATGATGACTGCTATGATGAGGGTTGATGGTGCTGGGAAAGGGGAGCAGGGTCAGAGGCTGAACTAGTGGCGGTGCTACGGGTCACCAGCTAAAATCTTGCCTAGGGCATCATTTAGGCTAGGGCCGGCTCTGTTTACATTGCAGGGAGGGCAGATTTGGCAATTAGAACAGGGGTTCAGGGTTTTCCAGGCTGTGGTGCTGGGGCTTTGGTTCAAGCAGAGTGGAATGAGGTTAGGCAGGGGGGTTGAGGGCCAGATCACCACCGATGGAATAATATATGTATCCCCTTGTACGTGGTTGTATCTACGGATAAGGAATTCCGCCCTTAAAGTCTCATGGGCTATTAATGGCTGAGATTGGATTATGTCGCCAACGCTGGTTAGGGATGGCTGTGAAGGGAAATTGGATCAGCTGGTGTTTGGGGAAGCTTGTTCAGCCCCAGGTGAAGGTGCCATACCCAGCCTCTAGCAGTTTCATGGCCTGGTTGCATCATTTGTGGTTCCAGTGGAAGGAGCAGCAAGGCAACGAGTAATGTGAACATTAATAGAACAGAATAGAAGTGCGCTGTATCACCAATACCAATCCTTAAAAAGGTGACTCTTAAATTCAAATACATCAATGATTTGTAAAAACAAATGGACATTTATTAGATTTTTTCCAATATGTATAGCATGGGTCTTCAAACTGTGGCCCTCCAGATGTTGTTGAACTACATGTCCCAGCATGCCCTGACAGTTTTGGCATGCTCTTATAGGAAAAAACGCGGCAATGCATGTTGGAACATGTAGCTTCACAACATCTGGAGGGCCACAGTTTGAAGAACCATTATGTATAGATTCATTAGAGTTTTCACAGGTGTCACTTAAAAGATCAATCCACAGCCCAATGCGTTTCGTCCCTCAGGGCTTCATCAGGGGCAATGAATAAATCTCTATAAATGGTGAAAAAAATCTGCTGTTACACACATACTGTATATAGAATATAATAAAACATATACATACTGTATATATATACATATATTTATAAACATATAGAATATGTGTATACTGTATATATATATATATATATATATATATATATATATATATATATATATATATATATATATATATATAGACATTGGATGGGCTCTGCACACACTAAATTAACTGATAATAAATAGTGGAGATTTGGTTCATGAATTGATCAATGCATTTAAGCCTGCAGCCCCCGTCAAGGGCTGCAGGCATATATGTATATGTATGTGCACATGTTTTATTATATTCTATATATGTGTGTATCGGCAGATTTTTTCACCACTCGCCCGCAGTTTGGATGCCTATTATCACGTATTTCCAACATTCCTTCACTAGTTCTAAACAGTATAAATGTGGTAACACTTAATTGTTTAAACTTTAAACTATCCATTCACTACAGAGAAATATGTCTGACATAGCCATATACGTTTATATATATTTAATCCCGGTTAAAACATACAGGAAGTGATGTAGGTCTGCCCTTTTGATAAATACCAGCACCATCCAGTTTGTCCCCACTCCCTGATGAAGTCCTAAGCGACAAAACATGTTGGCCAACTTCTAAGACTGCATCTCCCGCACAAAAGCCACATATGTAGCTACACCATTGAGGTCATTTGTTTAGCTCAGTATATGTTGCAATAAAACATATAGAATTATTTTATTTCAGAGAAAACTGCTGACTGAACTAGGTGTAAATCTGGATACGCCAATTGACAATTTAGGAACCGCTGCAAATGGAGTTACAGGGGGCCTTTTATGTGTACTGGTAAGTGTTAAATACTACATGAAATTGGAAAATATTTACTAGTAATTTTAACACATATATATATATATATATATATATATATATATATATATATATATATATATATAAACAAGAACAAGCGAACCAGCACTCAGAAATCCAAATAACAGCTGCCCAGGGTGCCAACAATGGATTTATCTGGCAGTTGCACATGAAGTCTAGATAAAGATACTTGAGTGTATCGAAATGTCGACCTATTGTCATGTAATGCTGCTTATTGAAATATAAAAAAATGTCCAAAGTCCCCTGGAGTGACACAACCATTCTTCTTATCTATCTATCTATCTATCTATCTATCTATCTATCTATCTATCTATCTATCTATCTATCTATCTATCTATCTATCTATCTATCTATCGTTATATATAGTTAGGGATGTAATAGTGTCTGAGTTTCCTGGAGGTGCAGGATACCTGGCTAATGACTTTGATAGCATCCCATAACTCCGGTGAACTCAGACACTATTACATCCTGCCAATAATATGAGTAGCATTAGACAATCTACAGACAGAGATCTCTGACAAATAAAACTAATATAAAATGGTTTTAAAAATTTCCAAAATAGTAGTGAAATGTTAGTGAGAATTATATCAGAAAAGTGACTTCTGCATCCCCATATGTAAGCCTAGAACTGTGCCTACACAGAGGCGTAACACCTTGAGGCAATGGAGGCACCAGCCTCCAGGCTCCAAGCCCTGAAGGGGATGCAGTTACAATCCCGGTGGTCAGAATCCCGCATTAAAAATCCAGACACCTGAATCCCGACAGTCGAAATCCCGACACTTTCTCCCTCTGTCGGTGCCCACGACACCCATAGAGGGAGAATGAATTAGTGTGCAGAGTGCAGCAAGGCACCGGACCCCCTGCGTGGCGAGTGCAGGGGGTCCCCCCCTTGTCAGGATTGTGACGGTCGGGAATCCGGCGTCGGGATTTTGAAAACCGGGATTCCGACCAACGGGATTTAGTACCAATCCCCCCTGAAGGGGCTGCATGTATAGAAGCCCTTTATTGTTTAGGGGGGAGGGAACCACCAAAGTCCAACTTGCTTCCAGTCGATTTGGATGAATTTATGCTTCTGTGCCCTTAGCTGCCATCAGAGAACACATCCCCTTATGGTGCTGGCTGCCCATGAATCTGATTATTTAGGGGTAACTTCATTGTTGCAACTCCATAGCCAGCTGCTGGGTATCATGTAGTTCCGGCTGCATGCACCAGTTTCCAGCCGTTTGATACAGCAACAGACAAGTTACCTACTCCTCAGACTGGGATTTTAGTGCAGCTAAAGATAGTCTTAGTCACAAATTTTAATTGTCCTTGGCATTCAGTTATTAATCTAATAAAAATCCGCAAAAATTACATTAAAAAATAGAAAAGTCCTATGTAGATGCTCTATTTAGCCTGATAAGATGCAAGAACACTCATATACAATTGTGCACTTTTTGACACTTTTAAGTAAACTGCTAATAACAATACTATTCTATTTATTTCATTTAAGCTGACTAAGGGTCTTAATGGCCTTCCTGGGATTCCATCCATTGGTATTTGGTAAGTGAGTTACGTATAGGATAGTAATATACTGTATTAATTATAAATGAACATAATCCATTACTGCTGGAGTAATCACACATCTGAGAACAGGTTATTATTTAGAGCACTATTGTGGTCATACAGATTATTTTCTTTCTTCACTGCAATGTAACCAGAACACATCAGCAGGGCAGCTGGGCAACACTCTGCTGCATACCTCCCAACTTTGATACCTCCGGAGGAGGGAAACTCATATTCACGCCGCAGACTTGCAAACATATTGGGGGATGGGCCTAATGAAAGGGAGCATGGCCTATGCTTGCGACTCCTGCGAGGCCACATTCCCATTTTTGCCGGTGAGGGGGCATGCCCAGCAGCTACATGAGCTGCTGGCTATGCCCCCAGCCCCTACAGTTGCAGAAATAGATGCTGTGCGCATGTGCAAGGCGGTTATTCAGGGTGACTCCCAACTGCCCCACCCCCCCCCCCCGCGGGACACTGCCGTCCGTGGGAGGGACGCAGGAACTTCCCAAAAAAACCTGACGTTCCCGTGATAAGCGGGACAGTTGGGAGGTATTCTGCTGTCCTGACAGTACTGGCCTACAGTGAGAGGGGTTAGCTTACAGTAATGGCTGGCCAAAATGTGTGTCGTATGCACCAGCGACAGAGTAAGAAAATATTATTATGTTCTAGACAAACTGATCTGATGACAACAGAACAGGTATAAATATGTGACATAGGCTTCCCCATGCAAATGTGGGTTATCTCCAGCAGGAACAATGCTATCACTGATACTAACCCTTTTGTGTTAATGTGAATGCCCAAATTGCCAAATGAAATGCCCGGTTATCTGGCAATAAGGTCCTTTATCATAAATACAGTATGTCCATTATAATTCTTAAAAAGTGGAACAAATACAAATCATTTTTAATAAGTTTATTCA
Source organism: Crinia signifera (assembly GCF_055691185.1). Classification (NCBI taxonomy): domain Eukaryota; kingdom Metazoa; phylum Chordata; class Amphibia; order Anura; family Myobatrachidae; genus Crinia; species Crinia signifera. Next base: position 312,270 of record NW_028142774.1, on the reverse strand, counting down.
TCCTGTTATAACACATCAATTGCCCGCACTGACATACTTGCAGCCCTGCACATACACCTTACATTCATCTAGTGATTCTTGGTGTATCACGTACTGTATGCGCTGCAGCCGCACAGCATTTGCACAGATTTCATAGTGCAATCACATCCCGCAGCCAAGATGTAAATGTAGTGTACACCCTTATTGCTATGATGGTGATAATTAATGTAATGCAATCAAAATTAGATTACAATCAAATCGCTAGGTGTCCTCAGCATGCTGGGTGGCCATGCATTGTCCTGCATGACCCCCAGCATGCAATCGCTACCAGTAGCAGAATCTGCTACCTGAATAAGGAACTATGGGGGTCCACCATACCCCGCCTTGTGAATGGTGGCTTGGCCACCACCCATTTGCAGCGTGTGTTTATGTAAAACATCCATTCGCAGCCTGTGGGGTAACTCCCACATCATTTGATGGTCGGCAACCATCGAATGATGTGGAAAGTGCACGCAGATCTAAGGTTGCTCAGAGCAACCTTAGATCTGCGTGCACATTCTGTAGGAAGAGGGTGGGCAGCAGACATCTGTTGATGTCAGATGGTCGCCCCTCACACCATTGGCCCATTATCATGGGATTGACCATGAAATGCTGGGCATTCCCATATGGTAATAGGGCTGCCCTGCCGCAACAACCCCCGCACACCGCCCACAAGATTGGGTGCGTGCACCCAGCGAACATTTTGTTCGCTGTGGCCACACACACCAAACACATGCAAATGCGCATGCGCAAAGTAAAAACAGCAGGGGTGAGAGCGGACCTGAATAAGGTCCTATGTTCCTGCTGACACCTGCTCCCACATATTATCAGCAATATCCTCCATTGTCCGTATATGTGGTACATTAGAGGACATACTATGAAATGCACCAAGGCCTCCGTCCATGGCCCATTGCTGTCAGTAAAGGCAAGTGTGTGTGCACTTGATGATGCAACCAATAGAGGTGACATCACTGGGTACATACATTGGGGAAATTTACTAAGATAAGAATTCTATTTCACATGGAATGTTGCTATGGGCAATCAATCAGAATCTTCTTTTTATTTATTTACCACCTTCTAGAAGATCATAGTATTAACCAATCAGTGTCAGGGCTCAGGTGACTGGTGTTCCCGGCTGTGGCAGCAGTGGGCCAGTGGTGGATGCTGGGAATGTGAACACTGCTGCAGGTAGGATCTGTAAAATGACAAAACGACCTGCGGGGCTGCGCATCAGATCGGAATCGGATCTGATTGGCCCCAAAACATGCCCTATCTACATAAAATCGGTAGGGATTGTATCTTTAGGGGTGAATTGAGCCCAAATCATTTTGGCGTGTACCCTGCATTACTCTTCTGAGCAGCCATGACTAGATCTAATCCGCAGGTGCAGCAAAATAATCCAACCAGGCACAGATTGGAAGAGCTTTCATAGTTTTCTCACTGAAGTGTGTTTAATGCCCATCTAAGCTTTCCCACTTGTAGATACAAAATTAACAAAATGCTGCACTGATCAAGGGAGGAAATAAGTACAACTGTAGCATGTCGTGTGCCAAGGGGGCGGGGCTGAGTGATGCATTGCATCCCAGTGGCAAACGCAGGATTTTCAGAAGGGGGTTTCCAGAGGGGTGGAGCAAAGCACGGAGATAGACACTTAGATGACCCAGTATATGCCGGGTCAGTTAAAGTATTATAGATAGACCAAATGTATATAAATAATAATAATAAAATAAAAAACATATATACAAACACACATATATATATATATATATATATATATATATATATATATATAAATATATACATACATTTGGCTGAATGAAGGGGCCCTGATACATACCTTCCAGGGTGGTAGAGGATGTTTAATACGCAGAGGAGGGGTGTATAGTGGAGTGGACTTATTATTCATAATTTTCTAGTGGGAGGACAGCTTGCTTGACTGCAGATTTCTTAGATTTTAATGGAAATAAAAACTAGAGGATCCCACCTACCAAGTGGTACTGGGTCTAGGGGATCAAAGTTCAGGAAGCAGAGCAATCTGCCAACGAGGATATAAAACTACATACCAGGTGTGTGGAGCTGGAGTAGTAACCAGCTGCTAGAAGGCTGATATCTCTGGTTCTGAACAAAATAGAGACAAGATACTAGTATTCATGAAAGGGGAAGAGTCCCTGCTTTTGGAATATATCCTCAGAAAAACTCTAAGTCGGACAGAACTTGAAATATCTGACTGGGAAGAGCAATTAACAGGCTTGGATAGGGACCACTGCTTTGAAGTCAGATATCTCCGGTTCCCAAGGGCTGATTTTTTAATTTCTTGTACCCATGGAAAGAGGGGACCCTCAGCTTTCAGCCTAGGGCCTGGAGACTCCAGGGGGGGGTTCTGGGTACTCAGAAACCCCCCCTGCGTGCGCTACTGCATCCTGGGAGTGTGGATATCTGTTTCTATTACATCCACAGCTAGGAAACTAAAGGCCTGATTAAGACCTGACTCTAATCTTAGAATATCTCAGTACACTGCAAAGTAAAAACCTCCACCCAGACAGAAAGAAACAATGCCCTTTGCTAAATTGCAAAAGAATTGTGAAAAGTTTGCTAATGGTAATCCATTCACCCCCAGACTCTCGCTTCCAGTCAATCATTCTGCAGCTCCTTTTGTGTTTATGAACAGTACACAAGCGTAGCATTCAATAATGTCTCAATCTGTGAATTCTCTAATTAGCGGTCATGTCTGAATCAGGCCCTCAATGCATTTAAATGTAAGCTACTGTGAGCTGCTTTAATTATATATCTAGTTTGTGTTCATCACATTTTATGTGGTAACCAGTGGCATATTTATAACGTGTGCAATGTTCGCGTGCTCACAAGCCCCTGGGTCCCAGGGGGACCAAAACTTCACCCATTTTGTTAATACTTACCCTCAGGAGTCCCGTGATGAAGGCCATGGTGCTGACGGAATTGCTGGAGAAATGGCCAAAGTGCCAATATTCTGGGGGTCTGCGCATGCGCAGAATCTGAGTGCTCTAGTGCTCAGACTCTATTACACTGGGTGGCACAACACGGTGGCCAGCAGAGAGGAGGGAGCCCAAACAGAGGAGGCTGCACATTGGATGGATAAATACAGGCAGATTTATTTTTACACTGCAATTTAGATTTCAGTTTGAACACACACCACTCAAATCTAAAATAATCCCTATGTTTCTAAATGTATTTATATTGTTATATGTTGTTTTGCAGAGTCACATGATTCAATCTGAAGCACATCTGCTTCCAAAGGAGAAAATTGATTCTGAATCTTTGCAAACAAATATTAATAGTCTTCTGAACTCTCATTCTCATTGGATCGCCCAAGTTTTTGAGAAATCTTGATTTTTGCTTTATTTCCTGAGTGATTTGTTTAATCAATAAATTTCTTGCAAGTTAGTGCACTGTGTATTGTCATTAGTTACAGATCCAAAGCAATGAGTTGGAAATATGTACAGTATATTAAAAATGAAGAATAGGACACTAAAATGGATCTAGATACCTGCAGTGCATAAAGGAAACAACAATATATTTGATAATAACCTGCTAATGTAATTGATGGAGCAAAATGTCTCTAAATTTTAACAATAAATGGCTGTAGCTAGGGGCGGAACAATGCGCCCACACAGGAACGGTGCACAGGGTGTGGGGGGAGTGGATGCAGCCACCGACCTGCTCCATGGGGGAGGGTGCAGGTGACACTCACCTGGATCCACAGGGGGGATTGGCAGCCAGTGGCGTAACTACTGTAAGGCAGCCCCAGCTGCTGTTAGGGGAAGCAAGCAGCAGGGTGGTCTGTGTGGGCGCCTGCACCTGCTCGACGCACTGACATGCTACTGCCTGCCACTGCCAACTGACTAAGCACTGGAGGCGAGTCAGCCGCAGCTCGGGTATGGCCATGGCAGAGACGACAAATCCCCCCATTGCTTCAATTGACTGTACGCAGAGCCGGGTGGGGATGATGGGTGTGTTAGGGTGGCCTGGGATGCGTCGGAGCCATGGGAAGCAGCAGTGTCTGCTGGTCTCTCTTCCTCTCTCCTGCTTCAGCTTCTCCGTTATGCATGTGATGTCATCATATCACACGCTGGGAAAACACGCTGGAGAGGAGCCCGGGGGGGGGGACACAAACTTTTTGGCAGGGGGGTGCAAAATTTATAGTTACACCACTGTGTGCTGCCACCCCACCGCTCCAATTGGGGGCAGATGCAGCCATGGGCACCACTCACTTCACTCCACATGGGGATGTGCGGTATCCCCACAGCTCACCCGCTCCACTTGGGGGGTGGATGCTGCTGACGAAATAGAAACATAGAATTTGACCGCAGATAAGAACCACTTAGCCCATCTAGTCTGCCCCTTTTTTAAACATATTGTTTCAAACCATACTTTATCCTTATTTCTTTGTAAGAATAACAATATGCCTATCCCAAGCATGTTTACATTGCTCTACTGTATTTGCCTCTACCACCTATGATGGGAGGCTATTCCACTTATTCACTACCCTTTCTGTGAAGGAATTTTTCCTCAAATTTCCCAGGAATCTTCCTCCCTCTAGTTTCAGTGCATGCCCTAGTGTTATGTTGCTCCTCTTCCTGTGAAGAATGTCTCCCACCTGTACCTTGTTAAAACCCTTGATATATTTGAAAGTTTCTATCATGTCCCCCTTTCCCTTCTCTGCTCTAACTATACATATTAAGAACTTTTAGTCTTTCCGGGTAAGTTTTGTATTGTAGGCCACAGAGCCGGCCCTAGCCTAAATGACGCCCTAGGCAAGATTCTGGCTGGTGCCCCCTAGCACCGCCACTAGTTCCGCCTCTGACCCTGCTCCCCTTTCCAAGCACCATCAACCCTCATCATAGCAGTCATCATTTTGATGCTTCTACCCGCAATATTTTAAATAGAAACCATGCACAGATTCGGCGCACAGCCCAAACAGGGGTGTGTTCTTGGCCACACGATAGTACCCCCAATTCAAATTATGCCACAAAGTAGTGCAACTTTATTCACATTAGATCATGCGATGGTGTCCCTTATTCATGTTACATCACACAGTAGTTCCACTTTACCTTATATACATTACTCCTCACATTATTCACATTATACCGTTAGAAAAAAAATCTTGATAAAATCTTGTATTTTAAGCACCTCCATGGCCACACTGCAACCCAGCACCAAGCAGTGTGTGCTGGGCAGAGGAGAAGAGCTGCAGCTGCTGCTGTCACTTAAGGGGAGGGGGCCCACTGGGCCCTTCCATCAGACTTTGGCCTGGGTAATTTGTACCCCCTACCCATTTCACTCGGCACCCCTGATAATACCACACAGTAATGCCTCTTACACATGACACACATTATTAATGTCCTTATAAACATAATGCCCCTACACATTATGCCAACCTTCATTAATGCCCTTCATACACATAATGACACACATACTGTAATGCCCCTTACACATACTGTATGTTGCACATTATTAATGCCCTTATACACATGACACACATAATGCCCATTACACATATGTTGCACATCATTAATGCCCTTATACACATGACACACATAATGCCTCTTACACATATGTTGCACATTATTAAGTCCCTTATACACGACACACATAATGCCTATTACACATGTCGCACATTATTAATGCATGTATACATAACACACATAATGCCCCTTACAAATATGCCGAACACTATTGCACAACCAACCCACCCGCATACAGCACTCGCACAGTCACAAACACTGTGACCTCTGTCTCTGCTTAGATACAGATGTTTCCTCATACATCTTGCCTCAATAGGCCATGCAGCTCCTGGCCAGTTCTGCTAATGTTGGGTGCCTTATTTGCATTGTTATGTGACCAGGACACACAAGGAGCTTCCAATGATTAAAATGATACGCGGCATGCCTATATTCTGTGTGCGACTGTGGCTGTACCTGCATACGGAATGCTATGTTACAGCGATTTCCATGAATACACTATTTCATATGCTGCATATCATTTTAATCAGCAGAAGCTGCTGGTGCCCCTAGGCATTCCAAATGCCCTAGGCAATTGCCTAATTTGCCTATGCCTAAGGCCAGCTCTGGTAAGCTATGCACCATTTTTGTTGCCCTTCTTTGTACAGGCTCAGTATTTATATCGTCTGGGGATATGACCTCCAGAACTGAACACAGTACTCCAGATGAGGTCATACCAAATGATCTATACAGTGGCATTATTACTTCTTTCTTTCTTCTGCTGATTCCTCTCCCTTTGCAACCAAACATATGACTTTCCTTCTTCATTGCTTTGTTACATTGCCTACCTGCCTTTAATTCCCCTGAAATAGTGACACCTAGATCCCTCTCTTCCTCAGTAGTTTCGATTATAGTGCCATTTATACTACTGTATATTTAGTCTTTGGATTTTTCAGACCCAAGTGCATGATTTTGCTTTTTTTGGCATTAAACTGTAGTTGCCATGCTCTTGACCATTCCTCTAATCTACCTAGATCATCAATCATTTTTTTTACCCCGAATGGTGTGTCTACCCTGTTGCATACCTTTGTGTCATCTGCAAAAATGAACATTTTACCCTCAGTTTCATTTATTTGCAATAACACCAATTAAGATATTAAAAAGCACTGGGTCAAGTACAGATCCCTTAGTACTCCACTTGTAACCTTTCCCTCCTTTGACTGTACTCCATTTACTACAACACTCTGTTTTCTGTCCTTCAACCAAGATCTTATCCATTCAACCATCTTAGAATCCAATCCCAAGCTTTCAAGTTTATTTAACAGTCTGATGTGTGACAGTGTCAAAAGGCTTACTAAAGTTTAGATAAGCTACATCTACAGCCCTGGAACAAAGTTGAAGGGTCAACACTAAAGGCCCCCATACATTAGGCCGACTTGTCCTTAGGACAAGTCGGACCCAATACTCCTGTGAGCCGCCCGGCAGCTCCCCGGGAGGCTCAAATACAATTTGGCACTGATGAGCCAAATTTTACATGTGATAAATCGCTTGCGATTTATCACATATACGGGGAGCTGCAGCGGGCGGTGAGGGGCATGGGGGCCGGTGGTGATCAGGGGCAGCAGTGGGGCGGGCAGCGGGGGTACTGAGTGCTGACCTGGGGGCGGTGTGGTCAGCAGCAGGGCTCATCAGGGGGACGCCGGAGCGGGGAGCGGGGAGCGTGTCCTGACGCTGTAACTAGCCGGCAGCGCCTGTGTGTGATGATCTGGCCGGGCGGCGGGCGCTGTGATCATTCACATATATCATTCATTCAGCAGCGCTGCGGGACGGACGGGGCCGGGCAGTGGCGGGTATTATATTTTTAAAACACCTGTCAAATGACTAGCCGTTCTCTGATTGGCTGAGAGCTCTCAGCCAACGGTCAGTCATTGGCTGAGAGCTCTCAGCCAATCAGAGAACGGCTAGTCATTTGACAGGTGTTTTAAAAATATAATACCCGCCACTGCCCGGCCCCGTCCGTCCCGCAGCGCTGCTGAATGAATGATATATGTGAATGATCACAGCGCCCGCCGCCCGGCCAGATCATCACACACAGGCGCTGCCGGCTAGTTACAGCGTCAGGACACGCTCCCCGCTCCGGCGTCCCCCTGATGAGCCCTGCTGCTGACCACACCGCCCCCAGGTCAGCACTCACCGCCAGCTAAAGGTCCCAAGTCGGGTGGTCGGACGTGCAGCAGGTCCGACCACCCGACGCAGATCCGATGCGCACGGGACCGCGCATCGGATCTGAGGGGACATCAAAAGTAGCCGATTTTGGTCCGATTTCGCCCAGATCCGACTGATCTGGCCTAAATCGGACCAAAATCGGCTAGTGTATGGGGGCCTTAAGTGTTGTCCTTCTAGAGCGCTTAATTAGCGTTGCTTTGCTTAATGGAGCAGCTGCAGGGGTGAGGATGGTCAGTCCCCACAAAAAAACAAGTTTGTACACAAAGAATTAGCAGCGCTCTTATTAATGATGAGTAAATACCACTTAAAATGAATGTATTTTAATGATAAAAGTTGACAATCTTTAAATATTTAGAATGCACCTACTGTAAGTGCAAATGACAAAAATATACATATAAAAATTGCACAATAACATAAAAACACACAACAATAAAAAAAAGAGTTGTATCAATAAATTGGCTATGTAGCCAGATCTCACGTGGGGAGATGAGTCCAAATGGGGGTATCAATGTGTCCTGCACTGTCCACACTATAATAATCCCAGAAAGTAGATGGAGTCCTAATTGTGCGGCAATAAATACTCCTGTGTACCAATTGAGGGAGTGGCTGTTTGTTGTAAGCCTGACCTACAACATCATGGTCAATTGTATCCAATGGACAGGGAGATGTGCCGATGACTTCCAAATTGTGGGGACCCGGTGGTCAGAGTAGTGAGCAGGTGTAAATTCAGATGTCTCCCCAGATCAATAACAGCACAGTACCACCAACGCGTTTCACTGGGCTACGCCAGCTTTATCAAAGTGATGATTTTGCCTTTTTGGCATTAAACTGTAGTTGCCATGCTCTTGACCATTCCTCTAATCTACCTAGATCATCAATCATTTTTTTTACCCTGAATGGTGTGTCTACCCTGTTGCATACCTTTGTGTCATCTACAAAAATAAACATTTTACCTCCAGTTTAATTTATAACACCAATTAAGATATTAAAAAGCACTGGGCCAAGTACAGATCCCTTAGTACTCCACTTGTAACCTTTCCCTCCTGTACTCCATTTACTACACATCTCTGTTTTCTGTCCTTCAACCAAGATCTTATCCATTCAACCATCTTAGAATCCAATCCCAAGCTTTCAAGTTTATTTAACAGTCTGATGTGTGACAGTGTCAAAAGCCTTACTAAAGTTTAGATAAGCTACATCTACAGCCCTACCTACTTTAGTCACCCAGTCAAAAAAGTCAATAAGATATGTTTGACATGATCTTCCCAGTAAACCCATGCTGTTTTGGATCCTGTAAGTTGCTGGTTTTGACATACATACTGGTTTCTACAAGTTGATTTGATGAGTGTTTCCATCCATTTCCCTAATACTGATGTAAGGCTTACTAGATGATAGTTGCTTACCTATTCCTTGCTTCCACGTTTGTGCAGTGGAGCTACATTCACTGTTTTCCGGGCCTCTGGAATTACTGCAGTAGCTATTGACTGGTGGAATAATTTACAGTGCCAGATTAAGCCTTCGGGGGGCCCGGGGCACTTTAGACAGGGGGGCCCCCTTGCACTTGACATTACTGGCCGCAAACTGCATGGGAGAATATTACACTGTCAAAACACAGAATATAGGCAGTATAAACTTGGTCAATGGGTAACTGCAGGGGAGATATATATACACACATATACATAAATACACATACATACACATAAATTCATACCACATGAAAAGCCTGTGTTTGTCCCTCTGCACCTTACTCGGTAGCAGACCTCACAGTCCCAGTGCTGCCTCTGATTAAAAACCCTCCCAAGACTAGGCTGCTGCTGCTGTTCTCCATGGGCCTGAGAAGCATGTAATGAGCTCCACCAATCATAGCTCAGCACAAACATCTCAGCCTCTGCCCTCTGGTGCAAAGTGTCATGGGACTTAGTCAACTCCCAGTAATGCACTGCACACTTGTGCAATCAGTGTGCCTTGGCTCCCGATGCTCAGCGCCTTTAATCATTGTCACATTGGCAGATAGGTGAAGCTGCAGAACTACCCCACTCCCATGCACAAAAAAAAAAAATATATATATATATATATATATATATATATATTATATATTTTTTCAAAATACATGCCAACCACAGGGGGCCCCTAGCTAGAGGAGGCCCAGGGGTACTGACCTTTTAGTATCCTTGAATGTATCCCATCTGGTCCCATTGATTTATCCACTTTCAGTTTTGAACGTTCTGTTAGGACTTTCTCCTTTGTAAATGCATTTGTTTTTCCCTCATTTTTCTGACTATACTTGAAACTTAACTGTGGCCCCTTCCCCTCTCTTTCAGCATTGAATACTGAGCAGAAATACAGTAATTAATAATATGATCTGCTATTACATTGTCTCCCTCAAGAAGACTTACACTCTCAGGCTTTTATTCAGATCTGATCGCATTACAAATTTGTTTGGAAAATGGGCAAAACCATGTGCACTGCAGGTGGGGCAGATGTAACATGTGCAGAGAGAGTTAGATTTAGGTTTCTGTGCAGGGTAAATACTGGCTGCATTATTTTACACTGCAATTCAGATTTCAGTTTCAACATACCCCACCCAAATGTAACTCTATCTGCACATGTTACATCTGCCCCACCTGCAGTGCACATGGTTTTGCCCATTTTCCACACAAATTTGTACTGCAAACAGATCTGAATAAGGGCCTCTGTCTTTAGTCTTAGTCTAATTACTCCACTTTTTGTTTTTCTCCTTTCACTTATATACCTAAAAAAGTTTACGCCCTTGACTGGACCATTTTCTCCTCAACATTTTTATTGGTAAGCTGCTCAATCAGAGGTCTGTCATTCAGGTGCCAACAGGGAGGGGTAAATCTGGTTAGGAAAGAAAAACAGTTTGTATCCCTATTGCACACTGAATGAGAAATATACATATAATAATCAGACAATACAGAGATCTTGGTTGCATATATCTGCAGATATAGGGTTAAGCCCCCAGGCCGTACGTCAAGGCGTCTCTGTCACTGGGGGTCCCTAACACTGGGTATGGGTCTGGGGTGTGGGCCCCCAACATGCCGACACAGGCTGACTACTCCAGGGCAGCACACAAATGAAAATTAGTAAGTGTTAAATAAGAAGCACATAAGTGCTATGTAGGGAGGTGAAGGTGTGATTAAAATAATACATACAATAGGGAAAAAACATAAATGTTAATAAAGTGTTAGGGTGTGCTACCCTGGAGCAGACCAGCCATACCAACAAAGGGGGAATCACACTCCCAAACCCATCCCATGCACAATAACAAATTTATGGGCCTAATAGCCCAGTGTAAGGCCACATGATAATGGCTTTACAACATCTGAGAGCCAGCTTACCTGGAGATACCCCTGGCTTCTCCAATGGCACTCAGGTGTCAGCAATCCCTCCTATTGCTGACCCATCTATGCCTCTCAACTGCACAACATTTTTATTGGTAAGCTGCTCAATCAGAGGTCTGTCATTCAGGTGCCAACAGGGAGGGGTAAATCTGGTTAGGAAAGAAAAACAGTTTGTATCCCTATTGCACACTGAATGAGAAATATACATATAATAATCAGACAATACAGAGATCTTGGTTGCATATATCTGCAGATATAGGGTTAAGCCCCCAGGCCGTACGTCAAGGCGTCTCTGTCACTGGGGGTCCCTAACACTGGGTATGGGTCTGGGGTGTGGGCCCCCAACATGCCGACACAGGCTGACTACTCCAGGGCAGCACACAAATGAAAATTAGTAAGTGTTAAATAAGAAGCACATAAGTGCTATGTAGGGAGGTGAAGGTGTGATTAAAATAATACATACAATAGGGAAAAAACATAAATGTTAATAAAGTGTTAGGGTGTGCTACCCTGGAGCAGACCAGCCATACCAACAAAGGGGGAATCACACTCCCAAACCCATCCCATGCACAATAACAAATTTATGGGCCTAATAGCCCAGTGTAAGGCCACATGATAATGGCTTTACAACATCTGAGAGCCAGCTTACCTGGAGATACCCCTGGCTTCTCCAATGGCACTCAGGTGTCAGCAATCCCTCCTATTGCTGACCCATCTATGCCTCTCAACTGCACAACATTTTTATTGGTAAGCTGCTCAATCAGAGGTCTGTCATTCAGGTGCCAACAGGGAGGGGTAAATCTGGTTAGGAAAGAAAAACAGTTTGTATCCCTATTGCACACTGAATGAGAAATATACATATAATAATCAGACAATACAGAGATCTTGGTTGCATATATCTGCAGATATAGGGTTAAGCCCCCAGGCCGTACGTCAAGGCGTCTCTGTCACTGGGGGTCCCTAACACTGGGTATGGGTCTGGGGTGTGGGCCCCCAACATGCCGACACAGGCTGACTACTCCACGGCAGCACACAAATGAAAATTAGTAAGTGTTAAATAAGAAGCACATAAGTGCTATGTAGGGAGGTGAAGGTGTGATTAAAATAATACATACAATAGGGAAAAAACATAAATGTTAATAAAGTGTTAGGGTGTGCTACCCTGGAGCAGACCAGCCATACCAACAAAGGGGGAATCACACTCCCAAACCCATCCCATGCACAATAACAAATTTATGGGCCTAATAGCCCAGTGTAAGGCCACATGATAATGGCTTTACAACATCTGAGAGCCAGCTTACCTGGAGATACCCCTGGCTTCTCCAATGGCACTCAGGTGTCAGCAATCCCTCCTATTGCTGACCCATCTATGCCTCTCAACTGCACAACATTTTTATTGGTAAGCTGCTCAATCAGAGGTCTGTCATTCAGGTGCCAACAGGGAGGGGTAAATCTGGTTAGGAAAGAAAAACAGTTTGTATCCCTATTGCACACTGAATGAGAAATATACATATAATAATCAGACAATACAGAGATCTTGGTTGCATATATCTGCAGATATAGGGTTAAGCCCCCAGGCCGTACGTCAAGGCGTCTCTGTCACTGGGGGTCCCTAACACTGGGTATGGGTCTGGGGTGTGGGCCCCCAACATGCCGACACAGGCTGACTACTCCAGGGCAGCACACAAATGAAAATTAGTAAGTGTTAAATAAGAAGCACATAAGTGCTATGTAGGGAGGTGAAGGTGTGATTAAAATAATACATACAATAGGGAAAAAACATAAATGTTAATAAAGTGTTAGGGTGTGCTACCCTGGAGCAGACCAGCCATACCAACAAAGGGGGAATCACACTCCCAAACCCATCCCATGCACAATAACAAATTTATGGGCCTAATAGCCCAGTGTAAGGCCACATGATAATGGCTTTACAACATCTGAGAGCCAGCTTACCTGGAGATACCCCTGGCTTCTCCAATGGCACTCAGGTGTCAGCAATCCCTCCTATTGCTGACCCATCTATGCCTCTCAACTGCACAACATTTTTATTGGTAAGCTGCTCAATCAGAGGTCTGTCATTCAGGTGCCAACAGGGAGGGGTAAATCTGGTTAGGAAAGAAAAACAGTTTGTATCCCTATTGCACACTGAATGAGAAATATACATATAATAATCAGACAATACAGAGATCTTGGTTGCATATATCTGCAGATATAGGGTTAAGCCCCCAGGCCGTACGTCAAGGCGTCTCTGTCACTGGGGGTCCCTAACACTGGGTATGGGTCTGGGGTGTGGGCCCCCAACATGCCGACACAGGCTGACTACTCCAGGGCAGCACACAAATGAAAATTAGTAAGTGTTAAATAAGAAGCACATAAGTGCTATGTAGGGAGGTGAAGGTGTGATTAAAATAATACATACAATAGGGAAAAAACATAAATGTTAATAAAGTGTTAGGGTGTGCTACCCTGGAGCAGACCAGCCATACCAACAAAGGGGGAATCACACTCCCAAACCCATCCCATGCACAATAACAAATTTATGGGCCTAATAGCCCAGTGTAAGGCCACATGATAATGGCTTTACAACATCTGAGAGCCAGCTTACCTGGAGATACCCCTGGCTTCTCCAATGGCACTCAGGTGTCAGCAATCCCTCCTATTGCTGACCCATCTATGCCTCTCAACTGCACAACATTTTTATTGGTAAGCTGCTCAATCAGAGGTCTGTCATTCAGGTGCCAACAGGGAGGGGTAAATCTGGTTAGGAAAGAAAAACAGTTTGTATCCCTATTGCACACTGAATGAGAAATATACATATAATAATCAGACAATACAGAGATCTTGGTTGCATATATCTGCAGATATAGGGTTAAGCCCCCAGGCCGTACGTCAAGGCGTCTCTGTCACTGGGGGTCCCTAACACTGGGTATGGGTCTGGGGTGTGGGCCCCCAACATGCCGACACAGGCTGACTACTCCAGGGCAGCACACAAATGAAAATTAGTAAGTGTTAAATAAGAAGCACATAAGTGCTATGTAGGGAGGTGAAGGTGTGATTAAAATAATACATACAATAGGGAAAAAACATAAATGTTAATAAAGTGTTAGGGTGTGCTACCCTGGAGCAGACCAGCCATACCAACAAAGGGGGAATCACACTCCCAAACCCATCCCATGCACAATAACAAATTTATGGGCCTAATAGCCCAGTGTAAGGCCACATGATAATGGCTTTACAACATCTGAGAGCCAGCTTACCTGGAGATACCCCTGGCTTCTCCAATGGCACTCAGGTGTCAGCAATCCCTCCTATTGCTGACCCATCTATGCCTCTCAACTGCACAACATTTTTATTGGTAAGCTGCTCAATCAGAGGTCTGTCATTCAGGTGCCAACAGGGAGGGGTAAATCTGGTTAGGAAAGAAAAACAGTTTGTATCCCTATTGCACACTGAATGAGAAATATACATATAATAATCAGACAATACAGAGATCTTGGTTGCATATATCTGCAGATATAGGGTTAAGCCCCCAGGCCGTACGTCAAGGCGTCTCTGTCACTGGGGGTCCCTAACACTGGGTATGGGTCTGGGGTGTGGGCCCCCAACATGCCGACACAGGCTGACTACTCCAGGGCAGCACACAAATGAAAATTAGTAAGTGTTAAATAAGAAGCACATAAGTGCTATGTAGGGAGGTGAAGGTGTGATTAAAATAATACATACAATAGGGAAAAAACATAAATGTTAATAAAGTGTTAGGGTGTGCTACCCTGGAGCAGACCAGCCATACCAACAAAGGGGGAATCACACTCCCAAACCCATCCCATGCACAATAACAAATTTATGGGCCTAATAGCCCAGTGTAAGGCCACATGATAATGGCTTTACAACATCTGAGAGCCAGCTTACCTGGAGATACCCCTGGCTTCTCCAATGGCACTCAGGTGTCAGCAATCCCTCCTATTGCTGACCCATCTATGCCTCTCAACTGCACAACATTTTTATTGGTAAGCTGCTCAATCAGAGGTCTGTCATTCAGGTGCCAACAGGGAGGGGTAAATCTGGTTAGGAAAGAAAAACAGTTTGTATCCCTATTGCACACTGAATGAGAAATATACATATAATAATCAGACAATACAGAGATCTTGGTTGCATATATCTGCAGATATAGGGTTAAGCCCCCAGGCCGTACGTCAAGGCGTCTCTGTCACTGGGGGTCCCTAACACTGGGTATGGGTCTGGGGTGTGGGCCCCCAACATGCCGACACAGGCTGACTACTCCAGGGCAGCACACAAATGAAAATTAGTAAGTGTTAAATAAGAAGCACATAAAATCCACTTTCAGTTTTGAACGTTCTGTTAGGACTTTCTCCTTTGTAAATGCATTTGTTTTTCCCTCATTTTTCTGACTATACTTGAAACTTAACTGTGGCCCCTTCCCCTCTCTTTCAGCATTGAATACTGAGCAGAAATACAGTAATTAATAATATGATCTGCTATTACATTGTCTCCCTCAAGAAGACTTACACTCTCAGGCTTTTATTCAGATCTGATCGCATTACAAATTTGTTTGGAAAATGGGCAAAACCATGTGCACTGCAGGTGGGGCAGATGTAACATGTGCAGAGAGAGTTAGATTTGGGTTTCTGTGCAGGGTAAATACTGGCTGCATTATTTTACACTGCAATTCAGATTTCAGTTTCAACATACCCCACCCAAATGTAACTCTATCTGCACATGTTACATCTGCCCCACCTGCAGTGCACATGGTTTTGCCCATTTTCCACACAAATTTGTACTGCAAACAGATCTGAATAAGGGCCTCTGTCTTTAGTCTTAGTCTAATTACTCCACTTTTTGTTTTTCTCCTTTCACTTATATACCTAAAAAAGTTTACGCCCTTGACTGGACCATTTTCTCCTCAGCCTGTGCTTTTGCACATTTGATTACCTTCTCAGGCTCCTTCTGTCTAACAAGATATAACTTATTGACTTCATTATACTGCGTCTGCTTATATTTCTTAAAGGACTTTTTTTTTTTTGCTTTCACAATACTTGCTACTTCTTTCGCAAACCACACTGACTTCATTTTCCTTGTGTTTCTACTATCTCTTTTAACACAAAGTTCTGTTGCTATTGCACATTTTTATTTTTTCCACTTCTCCTGCACTCCTTCCAAGTTCCTCCACTCTGCCAAAGAATCCCTTTCAGAGTTTCCCATCTCTACAAAATCAGCCTTCCTAAAATCTAACACCTTTATTTTTGTGTGTGATGAGTCGGTCTCTTTCTTTATTCTGAACCATACTGCTTGATGGTCACTGGATCCCTGGTTTTCACCCATATTTACATCAGATAATCTGTCACCATTTGTATGACGGAAGGTATTGTTTGGATCCCGCACTGGATGTTCCACCATGATTGTAAATATTTGTATCATAATAATCAGGTGGAATAAATTTGGTTAATCCAAATCCTCAATTTATACTCTGACAACCATCAGTGTTCCATTATAGGAGTTTGGAGGTGCTCCTCAGAGTCAGGGAAATCATAGGTTAATACAGAGAAAAAAAACCCAATTAGTTGGGGCACGCTAGAGGTATATATGCGTATTGATCAAAAAAGTTTAGTGAAAAGTATCAAGTCCTAAATAAAATGTAACTTTTAATAGTTATTTTTTTTTAAATGGTAACAAATACACACAGCATAAATACAAGATTAAAAGACTAAACAAACACCCTTATGTTACAGACAGAGGTATAATTGTATCCTTAATATGCTTAAAAAGAAATTGTAACTGGTACAAAAAATGAATAACCCACTCAGCAATTATCAGACTGCAACTGGAAATTAGTTTATAATAAGTATCGTGTAAGGGCCCTCATACATTTGGCTGACTTGTCCTAAGGACAAGTCAGCCCTGACTTCCCCTGAGCTCTCCCAGCAGCTCCCCGGGAGAGCTTGATAAGATTTTAAGATTTGGCACTTGATGTGCCATTTTTTACATGTGATAAATTGGCTCAATTTATCACATGTAAACCCGGGGAGCAGCAGGAGAGCAGGGTCTGGTGGGGGGCTGCAGGAGAGGGATCGGTAGCGGCAAGGTCCGGGTCCATGGCAGGGGGCAGGGACCGGAGAGCAGTGTCAGTAGCGGTGAGCAGTGGGAGCATAGAAAAAAATCCTATTAAAAAAACTGGGTGACCGCTGATTGGCTGAGCTTTCAGCCAGTCAGTGGCCGCCCAGGCTTTTGAATAGTTTTTTTTTTCTATTCTCCCACTCACTACAGGATCCAGTGTAGCAGTGAGCATTGGGAGAATAGAAAGAATCCTATTCAAAAGACTGGGGGATCCCTCTCCTGCAGCCCTACCCTAGACCTTGCTCTCCTGCTGCTCCCCGCCACGGACCCTGCAGCTACTGCAACCTCTCCTGCAGCTCCCCCCAGACTATGCTCTCTGGTCCACGCTCCCGCCATGGACCCATACCCTGCTGCTAGCGCTACCTATCCTGCGGCCCCCCCCCCTAGATATAAGACAGCTAGATCCTCAGAGGATAAACTTAATGGTTAAATATTCATTGTCAACAACACAAAGGGAGGTGCGTGCTTTCCTGGGCATGGCACAATTTTCAGGCAATGGCTTCCAGGGTTTTCTTCTGTTGCATTGCCATTACAGAAGTTAATCTCACAAGACAAACCACAGGTAGTACAACACACACCTGAATCCATTGCAGCATTTACAGAGATAAAGAATCTCTTAATAGCAGCACCCACTCTGGGTTTGCCAAATTATAATTTGCCTTTTCAGTTATACTGTACTGAAAATCAGGACACTGCATTAGGCGTGTTGACACAAATTCATGGTGGAAAACACTGACCCGTTGGTTACTTCAGTGTGCAGCTGGACACAATACAAATGCACTACCAACCTGTTTGCGTGCAGAAGCCGCAGCAGTTCTCATGGTAGAAAAGACACAATACATTGTACTACAGCCAGGGCCGATGCAAGGCACCGGAGCGCCCCAGACGAGTCAGGGTGGGGGCACCCCGGTGCCGGGGGGGGGGGTGGTACCTGTAAAAAAACTTGCGTCCCCGGCGTCCCTGCTGAGTGCTGGTGCGTGCAGGGGTGTCTGTGCCTCCGGGGGAACCTGCGGCGCTGTTATTGTGTATAAGCTGGCCGCGGCCGGCGGGGTCCCTACAGTGAATAGAAAATAACTAGCGCTATGCGCGCTGCCGAAGAAGCAAGTTTTTTCACAGGTACCACAGTTCGCTAACCCTCCATGCTGGGGGTGAGGGCGAACTGCCGCACTCCAGGTGCCGGCGCCCTAGGCAAATGCCTAGAGCTACAATAGCAACAACAGGAGTGAGTAATGTGATACACAGGCGCAGTGCTTGGAGCTGCCGGGTGGAACTCGTTCGTCTGGGTCCCTCACAAACCCTTCACCATCACCACAAAAACAAAAATACAAACGTGACCTCTCAGGCGCTCCACTTAAGGTAATCAGGGTGTCTCTCCCCAATTTAGATCATAAAAAAGAGGAAATAAAGAAGCAATGGTGAATCAAGTTTTTAACACGCTTCCCTCCCTTTTTAATGAATAAAATATATGTATAAAAACATGACATAAAAACAATATCATAAAAACAATAGAAAAGTTATATCCACAATAATTGATAAAGTGCTGTGTGCAGTCACGGAATTCAGATATCCAGACAGGGATGCATATGGAATAATTACCAGGTATGGTGGGAACTGGTCGTTAAACCGTTCCTTACAGCGCTTGCAGCACAAATTGACAACACTGATTTCCTGGCATCTGCTCCCCGGACCTCCGTTCACCGTCTGTCCACAGCGATAGTGTGTATAACAGCCACAGTTTACCAACGCGTTTCGTCCTCCTGTAGGACTTTTTCAAGGTGTACTTGACCATAGGCAGTAATCACACTTATATACCCTAATTGCGTATGCCAGCTGGACCCTAATCAGTGTGTTCCTACAAGTCGAGAATATGGAGAAAGAGAACGTGTGTCTTTGTTTGTGGTGCACCAGAGAGAATTAATTAGAGTCAGTAAAAATTAACCTTTAATTCATTTATTTAAAAAAACTGCGAAATATATAAAACCAAAACACAAAAATTGACAAACAAAGTGCAAAATAGTGAGTGTTAAAAACAGCACATGTGGGGACTTGCTTGTGTGTTTTAATGAGTCTCTTTAATATTGATTTGGTATTAGCGTCTTTTTGCAACAGTCTCTGTTGCAAAGTGTGGGAAAAACCTCTTAAACACTTGTGGATGTTTTATAAATACACTCCTAGCACTAGAAGTGAGAACTACTTCTTTATATGTGTTGCAAAATCTCTTACTGTGTTGACACCTGTCTTTTAATATTGCTTGCCGCTGGTTGCTAATTTAATTGTGTGTCGACACTTTGATGCCGATATAATCTGATATTGAAATAACCTGGTTAGGGGCTTTAATTGCCTCCAATTACCTTTCCTTATTACACTTTATCAGTTAATTGGCAACATGTAATAGGGTTCAATTATAATAAGCAGGCAGTTATTAATTGCAGCCTCAAATTGTCTTTGATGTATAGACAATGTTAGACACTTAAGCTGATGTTGAAATGACCTGGTGTGGGGCTCTAATTCCCTCTAATTACCTTTTCCTATTTCAATCTATCAGCATTTAAGAGTTAAGCATCGTGTTATGAAGACAATTGTAGTAATTGTGCAGGTACTTTGTTACTGCAAGGCTGGTTGATAATATGTTGCTGTTGAGTTATAACATGCAGACAGGTACTAATTACAGCCTCAATTATCTTTAATCCTTATGAACCATTTTATCAGCATATGGGGCAGCGCTGATTTATGAATATTAGTCTGATAGTCACGCTGGTTTTTTGAATGTTAATATAACAATGTGTTGACACTGTGATGTAGACACTGTTAACCGCTTGAGCTGATCCTGAAATGACCTGGTTTCAGGGGTTTTAATTCCCTCCAATTACCTTTTCCTATTTCAATTTGTCAGCATTTAGCGGCTAAGCAGCTTGTAATAGAGACAATTGTATCGATTGTGCAGGTACTTTGTTACTGCAAGGCTGGTTGATCACATACTGCTGTTACATTATAATATGAAAACAGGTATTAATTCACAGCCTCAATGATCCTTAATCTCTATGAGTCCAGCTACCAGCGTGTGAAACAGCGCTGGTTTATAAATCTTTATTTGATAATCACGCTGGTTGCTGAGTGTTGACTGGACAGTGTGTCGACACTGTGATGTGGACAGTGTTAGACAATTCACCTGATGATGAAAATAACCTGGTTTCTAGGGGCTTTAATTCCCTCTAATGTCTTCTTTTTATTTCAATCTGTCAGCGTTTGTTCAGCCAGACAGCGTGCAAATAAGATATACTTGTGGCAATATTTGCAGATACTGTGTTGCTGCGGGGTTGGTTAACAATCTATTGTTGATATCTTTATCATATGTCGACAGGTATTGGCTATCAGCCTCAAATGTCTTTAATTTGTAAGAACGGCTGTCAGTGTGTAAAGCAGCGCTGATGCTCAGCGTATCTGCTTAAGAGTTCACAAGTGACAAGACAATGTGTCAGTAAAGAGTGATGTCAACAGTAAAGATGGCAGGGCTGTATTCGTTTTGACAGTCTATTATTGGTACAGGATTTTAGTGGTTTGTTAGGCTTTTGAAATAATGTAGTACTGTTATTTATAGCAGTCTCTCATACACGCAGCCCCAAATACCGCTAATTCGCAGATCCCAGGCTGTCAAGCGGGTAAGGCAGCGCTGTTCATCAGCGTGTCTGCCCGTGATTATACAGTGAAACAATAGTATTTAACAGGACAACGTATGTTCCTGCTTCACTTATCACTGAGTGCTAGGTGGTGTAATAAGCGGGTGAGGCAGCGCTAATATTTGGCGTGCCTGCCCGTATTTCAACAGTAGAAATAGTAAGTCTGTATAAGTGCTAACAGTTAATTTGTTGGTGCAGGATTTTAGTGGCTATTTAGGCTTTATAGTGGTGCAATGCTGCTATGTCCCCGCATTTAAAGCAGTCATTCTTGCCAACAGCATTAAATACCGCTAATTCGCAGACCAAAGGTATGTAAAGCGGGTAAGGCAGCGCTGCTCATCAGCGTGCCTGCCCGTGATTATACAGTAATACAGTGCTCTTGACAGGACAGCGTATGTTCCTGTTTCACTCGTCACTGAGTTCTAAATGGTGTCACACATACAGAATACAAGTAAGAATACAGCCCTGAAAAGGGCTAACAATATTAGACGCTAAGTACAATGATATGTTATAGAGTAGAGACAGTGTACACACAAGAGTACACCCACACGGCCGTGCTGCCGGCGCGCGCGTTTCGCTCCCCGCTTTTTCAAGGCAAGCCGCTCTGCTGCCTTGATGGGGTTTAAATTCTAGATTCAAATGTTGCATTGTCCAATGACCTTTGCTGGTGTGTGGGAGTCTCCTCCCATTGGTTGCTGATGGGTGTGTTCCTTCGTAGTAGCCACTATGTACACACCAGGAGATTTTTGGATTGTCATATTCTCAGGTAAGTAAAAATGTTTTTTATTTTGTGTTTGTATTCATTTATTCGTTTGGGAATAACTCCTGGTAAGCAAGCATGAAATCTGCATACTTGTAGAAGAATAAGATCATAACTAAAAATTGGAGATAAGCAGTTTGTAAGAATATTAATCTCTATAACATCTCTCTTGTCAATTCCATTTGGTTAATTGCTGCATACACACTGAGCGATTTTTGATGTACTCAAAACCGCCAATTTGATGGATTATTTTCTATTTATTATGGGTTTCATATACTTAGTGTAATAAAATAAGGTAAGTTTGGACATTAGTTCGAATATATACTGAGGAATTGTTTGATAATTATGAGGAAATTATAAGTGTGTTAATTAGTACTAAATTATAGTACTGGGGCTAAAGAATAGTGTGATCATTGTGTGGTGTGTTATCATCCTTGTGACTTAATACCAGAATTTCGTGCTGGGTATGAAAATGTCTAAGTGTTGTCCCACACTACGGTCTGGGTAAGGATTAAGTTTATAGTGTGAATGGATCGTGGTAATAGAGATAGGGGTTAAGGTTAGGGTTAGGGTTAGGATTAGGGTTAGGGTTATAAGGATTAAGTTTATAGTGTGAATGGATCGTGGTAATAGAGATAGGGGTTAAGGTTAGGGTTAGGGTTAGGGTTAGGATTAGGGTTAGGGTTAAGGGTTAGGGTTAGGGTTAGGGTTAGGATTGGGGTTAGGATTGGGGTTAGGGTTAGGATTAGGGTTAGGGTATAGTACTAGATTTATATTAAATTATAGTGCTGGGGATAAGATTCAAAAATAGTAACCATTATATGGCGTGCTTGTGTCCTTAGGTGTTGACCCAGGAATGATGTGTTTTGGTGTTGACACATCTAAGTGTGGCCCCACTCTGGTGTGTGGGTGAAGATTAGGTTGAGGATGTGGTTAAATCGTGATATCCCTATACCTCATGAGCTAAATTGCTCATGAGTAATGTTTTTGGGTATAGTGCCTATCGTGAATTGAGGAAAAAATGGTAGTGAATAAGGTGAGGTAAAAACAACAACAACAATTCAGTGACAATCTGTAATAAACAGCAAACAAATGTAAAGAAAAAAACACGTGTGGGGAAAAAAGTATGTGAGTATCCTCTCAGTGTTATGATAATGGTGAACGAAGTGTCTTTTAATAGGGTGATCTGTATCACCCTAATACAGTTACTCCTGTTGTATCAGCGTATCCTTCACTGAGTGTGTATTTATTCTAGCTGGTCTCTATGAAGAAAAGATGTATTAAGGTATTGCTTTAAAGGAAAGCTGCAAAGCAATTTTCTTCGTTTAGACCTGTGGGGACCATGGTATTCATAAGAAAGATGAATTTGGTCTCTTGTCGGAGCAATTCCTTATCTTTGTTGCCCCGTCTGATACCCAAATCAACCTTATGCATGCCAAAGGCCTTGAGTCCTCCACATTTACTCTGGTGAAATCGCAAAAAGTGTTTTGCGATAGGTGTTAATATCTTCATATTCTGCTTATCTCTTGGGGCATTCCGAATGCTGGCAAGGTGCTCAAGTATTCGATGTTTGAGAGGTCTGAGAGTTTTACCTATATATGTCAGGTTGCATGGACATGTTAGGCTGTATATGACTCCTGGGGTGTCACATGTGATGTAGTCTCTTATTTGCCAGTTTTTCGCAAATTTGTCTTGGAAGGACGTGGTGGTGATCATGATAGAGCATGCTTTACAGTGGCCACATTTATATGAACCTTTTTTCTGGATCCTTGGAGGTCCAATTTTCCCTAAATGACTATGGACCAACATATCTCTTAAGTTGCTGCTTCGTCTCCAACTTATGTCAATGTGGTCTGTCATGATGCTTTTAAGATCCTTATCTGTTTTGAGTACGTCAGTGTGTTTATTCAGGATATGGCGTATGTCCTTCCATTCCTTACAGTACGTACCAATGTATCTGACTGTGTTGTTATTCTCTTCAGGATCTTTAGGGTGAGGAATGAGTAGGTCATCTCGGTTGTAATTTCTGGCCTCTTTGGCAGCTCTTTTAATGTGGCGTTTACTGTACCCTCTGTTAACTAATCTATTACCCAGTTGTTCTGCTCGCAGGTCATATGTCTCTATTTGGGAGCAGTTCCTCTTGGTTCTTAGGAACTCACCTTTGGGTAGACCTTTCAGAACTGGAGGGAAGTGGGAGCTATCATGGTGTAGGATGGAGTTAGTAGCTGTCTTTTTTCGAAAGACATCCGAGGAGATGTGACCATCTCGTTCCATTGTTAATTTTAGATCTAGGAAGGTCACTGTCTCCTGGCTCATGTCTGTCGTCAGTCTAAGATTCAGCTGGTTGTTGTTGAGTTTCTTAATGAATTGGGTGAACAGGTCTATATCTCCTTCCCAAATGATCAGGAGATCATCAATATATCTCAACCACATAAGTATGTGTCCTGTATACTCCTCATTAGATTCAACAAACACGTGCTCTCTCTCCCACCACCCCAGGTACAGGTTCGCATACGTGGGTGCACAAACGCTACCCATCGCAGTCCCCTGTACCTGGAGGTAGAATATATCGTTGCACACAAAAAAGTTCTTCGTGAGAACAAAGTGTAGTAATTTTACGATGAAATCGTTAAATGGGTCAGTCCTTTCCATGCTCAGAAAGTATTTGGTAGCCTCTATACCGTATTGATGGATTATACTGGTATAGAGGCTCTCTACATCACATGTGATTAACCAGCTTTGGTTATTCAGTACCACATCTTGAATTTTATTCAATACGTCCATCGTATCTCGAATGTAAGATGGTAGTGTACATACATAGTCTTTCAGGAAGTGGTCTACAAATTTGCTGGCATTTTCTGTTAGGCTTCCTACCCCTGAGACTATTGGTCTCCCTGGTGGGTTCTTTTCATTCTTATGTATCTTGGGTAGGAGATACAGGGTTGCCACCCTTGGTTCATCTGTTTTGAGAAATTCATATTGTTTCTTGGTGATGGTATTATCTCTCAGAGCCCTTTGTAGGATGTTATTGTATATCTCCAAGAAATTGTCCATCGGATTAAAATATAATCTTTGATAGCATGTTTTGTCATTTAGTTGTCGTTCCAGTTCCTTGATGTACCCGGAACGAGGCCATAGGACTACGTTGCCCCCTTTATCAGATGGCTTTATTATCGTGTCATCCCATTTTTTGATTTCATCCAAAGCATGTCTTTCTTGTGACGTGAGGTTGTCATGAGGGAATCTAGTGTGCTTGCATCTTTCCAGTTCATCTAGATCCCTGCTCACCAAGTCCAAGTATACTTTGATTTGGGGACACATGTTAAAGTCTGGGTAGAATTGGGACTTTTTCTTAGGGGTTAGTAGTTTGGATCCCTTATTTCCTGGGCCTTCACTATCATTAGAATCCGTGACATTTTCATTGGATAATTCCTCCATCATAGATATGACTCTTTGTTCCTCCACAGAGAAGTAGTTGGTAATCATAGTTTGTCCATCAGTACTAGCGTCCTGATTCGCATTGGTGACAAGTATATCATCTCTTTTATGGAAGATTTTTTTAAGAAGGAGTTTTCTTGCAAACAAGTGTAGGTCTCTTTCACAGTCAAATCGATTGAATGATTGAGATGGACTGAATGATAATCCTTTGCCAAGGATCTGTATTTGTGTTGGGGTGAGGAGGTGTTCTGTCAGGTTGATGACTTTCAGTGTGTCTTGGTCATCTAATACCTGTGCCTTCTCTGATCTCTGTTGTCTTCCCTCCAATCTTTTGCTTGCTTTTTTCGTCTTGTTCCCCCTCCTGATCTTTCGGGGAACCTTCCTATGCCATCCCTGATTTCCCTGGGGGTGACCCCTAAAAAATCCTGGGGCGTGCGTCTAACAGAGGCCTGTTCATAGGAAGAGTCACTCCCTGAAGAATCATTCTCTGATGTGTTGTATGGCATATTGGGATTCTGAGGTATTCTCCGCCTTGTATTGTTCCATCTATAAATATTACCAGATGAGAAATCCTGTATATCCCTTTGGAGTTTAGATTTCTTACGATTTATTAGCTCTCTCTCCATTACATCTATTTCAGTTTTATATTTCTGATAGATCTTTTGAAATTTTTCTAGACCCTCAAAGTTTTTCAATTTGGTGCTGAGTCTGGAGATTTCGGTGGCATATTGTTCTAATTTTAATTCCTCATGTTTGGTTAAGATATTTATGAGTTTAAGTGAACAATTGGTTAAGGTCTGTTCCCATTCTCCTTTAAGGTTCTCTGATGCCAGGTCAAATGAGGGGAACACCCTGGGGCGTAGGCCTCTAGGGGTCACACGTTGTTTTGTGTAGCTATCAAATATTGCCTTGTTCCAGAAGGATTTTGTCTGTTTGATGAGATTGAATTTCAGTGAGTGTAGGTCATTGACCCAATCATCTGCTACTTGGACCTGCGTTATGTCTCCTGTCAGGAGATTATCCATGCAGTTTTTTAATTTCAATTGTCTCTCATTAATGTCTTGACTAAGACTGAAACTAGAGTTAGGCACACCAGTTGTTAAGGTCTCTGTATTGGACATGTTCAGAAATTAATGTCCCACTATACAGCAGAGCGGCACTAGTTTAGTTTATATGTCACTCAAAATGTTATGTATTATACAATCCGTGCTGGATGACTTGGAATTTGAGGCAAGCTCAACAAGGAATGTGCAAAAGACAGAGTTGTGTAGTCTTCCGCACAGGATTGGTAGTTGTATATTCAGGTATAAATGAAGGCCCCCTCTTATTGAAATGATGGATTGATATCGTGTTACTTCTTAGGGGTGTGCTACCACTGACACAAAATTATGCATGAGAATATGGAGAAAGAGAACGTGTGTCTTTGTTTGTGGTGCACCAGAGAGAATTAATTAGAGTCAGTAAAAATTAACCTTTAATTCATTTATTTAAAAAAACTGCGAAATATATAAAACCAAAACACAAAAATTGACAAACAAAGTGCAAAATAGTGAGTGTTAAAAACAGCACATGTGGGGACTTGCTTGTGTGTTTTAATGAGTCTCTTTAATATTGATTTGGTATTAGCGTCTTTTTGCAACAGTCTCTGTTGCAAAGTGTGGGAAAAACCTCTTAAACACTTGTGGATGTTTTATAAATACACTCCTAGCACTAGAAGTGAGAACTACTTCTTTATATGTGTTGCAAAATCTCTTACTGTGTTGACACCTGTCTTTTAATATTGCTTGCCGCTGGTTGCTAATTTAATTGTGTGTCGACACTTTGATGCCGATATAATCTGATATTGAAATAACCTGGTTAGGGGCTTTAATTGCCTCCAATTACCTTTCCTTATTACACTTTATCAGTTAATTGGCAACATGTAATAGGGTTCAATTATAATAAGCAGGCAGTTATTAATTGCAGCCTCAAATTGTCTTTGATGTATAGACAATGTTAGACACTTAAGCTGATGTTGAAATGACCTGGTGTGGGGCTCTAATTCCCTCTAATTACCTTTTCCTATTTCAATCTATCAGCATTTAAGAGTTAAGCATCGTGTTATGAAGACAATTGTAGTAATTGTGCAGGTACTTTGTTACTGCAAGGCTGGTTGATAATATGTTGCTGTTGAGTTATAACATGCAGACAGGTACTAATTACAGCCTCAATTATCTTTAATCCTTATGAACCATTTTATCAGCATATGGGGCAGCGCTGATTTATGAATATTAGTCTGATAGTCACGCTGGTTTTTTGAATGTTAATATAACAATGTGTTGACACTGTGATGTAGACACTGTTAACCGCTTGAGCTGATCCTGAAATGACCTGGTTTCAGGGGTTTTAATTCCCTCCAATTACCTTTTCCTATTTCAATTTGTCAGCATTTAGCGGCTAAGCAGCTTGTAATAGAGACAATTGTATCGATTGTGCAGGTACTTTGTTACTGCAAGGCTGGTTGATCACATACTGCTGTTACATTATAATATGAAAACAGGTATTAATTCACAGCCTCAATGATCCTTAATCTCTATGAGTCCAGCTACCAGCGTGTGAAACAGCGCTGGTTTATAAATCTTTATTTGATAATCACGCTGGTTGCTGAGTGTTGACTGGACAGTGTGTCGACACTGTGATGTGGACAGTGTTAGACAATTCACCTGATGATGAAAATAACCTGGTTTCTAGGGGCTTTAATTCCCTCTAATGTCTTCTTTTTATTTCAATCTGTCAGCGTTTGTTCAGCCAGACAGCGTGCAAATAAGATATACTTGTGGCAATATTTGCAGATACTGTGTTGCTGCGGGGTTGGTTAACAATCTATTGTTGATATCTTTATCATATGTCGACAGGTATTGGCTATCAGCCTCAAATGTCTTTAATTTGTAAGAACGGCTGTCAGTGTGTAAAGCAGCGCTGATGCTCAGCGTATCTGCTTAAGAGTTCACAAGTGACAAGACAATGTGTCAGTAAAGAGTGATGTCAACAGTAAAGATGGCAGGGCTGTATTCGTTTTGACAGTCTATTATTGGTACAGGATTTTAGTGGTTTGTTAGGCTTTTGAAATAATGTAGTACTGTTATTTATAGCAGTCTCTCATACACGCAGCCCCAAATACCGCTAATTCGCAGATCCCAGGCTGTCAAGCGGGTAAGGCAGCGCTGTTCATCAGCGTGTCTGCCCGTGATTATACAGTGAAACAATAGTATTTAACAGGACAACGTATGTTCCTGCTTCACTTATCACTGAGTGCTAGGTGGTGTAATAAGCGGGTGAGGCAGCGCTAATATTTGGCGTGCCTGCCCGTATTTCAACAGTAGAAATAGTAAGTCTGTATAAGTGCTAACAGTTAATTTGTTGGTGCAGGATTTTAGTGGCTATTTAGGCTTTATAGTGGTGCAATGCTGCTATGTCCCCGCATTTAAAGCAGTCATTCTTGCCAACAGCATTAAATACCGCTAATTCGCAGACCAAAGGTATGTAAAGCGGGTAAGGCAGCGCTGCTCATCAGCGTGCCTGCCCGTGATTATACAGTAATACAGTGCTCTTGACAGGACAGCGTATGTTCCTGTTTCACTCGTCACTGAGTTCTAAATGGTGTCACACATACAGAATACAAGTAAGAATACAGCCCTGAAAAGGGCTAACAATATTAGACGCTAAGTACAATGATATGTTATAGAGTAGAGACAGTGTACACACAAGAGTACACCCACACGGCCGTGCTGCCGGCGCGCGCGTTTCGCTCCCCGCTTTTTCAAGGCAAGCCGCTCTGCTGCCTTGATGGGGTTTAAATTCTAGATTCAAATGTTGCATTGTCCAATGACCTTTGCTGGTGTGTGGGAGTCTCCTCCCATTGGTTGCTGATGGGTGTGTTCCTTCGTAGTAGCCACTATGTACACACCAGGAGATTTTTGGATTGTCATATTCTCAGGTAAGTAAAAATGTTTTTTATTTTGTGTTTGTATTCATTTATTCGTTTGGGAATAACTCCTGGTAAGCAAGCATGAAATCTGCATACTTGTAGAAGAATAAGATCATAACTAAAAATTGGAGATAAGCAGTTTGTAAGAATATTAATCTCTATAACATCTCTCTTGTCAATTCCATTTGGTTAATTGCTGCATACACACTGAGCGATTTTTGATGTACTCAAAACCGCCAATTTGATGGATTATTTTCTATTTATTATGGGTTTCATATACTTAGTGTAATAAAATAAGGTAAGTTTGGACATTAGTTCGAATATATACTGAGGAATTGTTTGATAATTATGAGGAAATTATAAGTGTGTTAATTAGTACTAAATTATAGTACTGGGGCTAAAGAATAGTGTGATCATTGTGTGGTGTGTTATCATCCTTGTGACTTAATACCAGAATTTCGTGCTGGGTATGAAAATGTCTAAGTGTTGTCCCACACTACGGTCTGGGTAAGGATTAAGTTTATAGTGTGAATGGATCGTGGTAATAGAGATAGGGGTTAAGGTTAGGGTTAGGGTTAGGATTAGGGTTAGGGTTATAAGGATTAAGTTTATAGTGTGAATGGATCGTGGTAATAGAGATAGGGGTTAAGGTTAGGGTTAGGGTTAGGGTTAGGATTAGGGTTAGGGTTAAGGGTTAGGGTTAGGGTTAGGGTTAGGATTGGGGTTAGGATTGGGGTTAGGGTTAGGATTAGGGTTAGGGTATAGTACTAGATTTATATTAAATTATAGTGCTGGGGATAAGATTCAAAAATAGTAACCATTATATGGCGTGCTTGTGTCCTTAGGTGTTGACCCAGGAATGATGTGTTTTGGTGTTGACACATCTAAGTGTGGCCCCACTCTGGTGTGTGGGTGAAGATTAGGTTGAGGATGTGGTTAAATCGTGATATCCCTATACCTCATGAGCTAAATTGCTCATGAGTAATGTTTTTGGGTATAGTGCCTATCGTGAATTGAGGAAAAAATGGTAGTGAATAAGGTGAGGTAAAAACAACAACAACAATTCAGTGACAATCTGTAATAAACAGCAAACAAATGTAAAGAAAAAAACACGTGTGGGGAAAAAAGTATGTGAGTATCCTCTCAGTGTTATGATAATGGTGAACGAAGTGTCTTTTAATAGGGTGATCTGTATCACCCTAATACAGTTACTCCTGTTGTATCAGCGTATCCTTCACTGAGTGTGTATTTATTCTAGCTGGTCTCTATGAAGAAAAGATGTATTAAGGTATTGCTTTAAAGGAAAGCTGCAAAGCAATTTTCTTCGTTTAGACCTGTGGGGACCATGGTATTCATAAGAAAGATGAATTTGGTCTCTTGTCGGAGCAATTCCTTATCTTTGTTGCCCCGTCTGATACCCAAATCAACCTTATGCATGCCAAAGGCCTTGAGTCCTCCACATTTACTCTGGTGAAATCGCAAAAAGTGTTTTGCGATAGGTGTTAATATCTTCATATTCTGCTTATCTCTTGGGGCATTCCGAATGCTGGCAAGGTGCTCAAGTATTCGATGTTTGAGAGGTCTGAGAGTTTTACCTATATATGTCAGGTTGCATGGACATGTTAGGCTGTATATGACTCCTGGGGTGTCACATGTGATGTAGTCTCTTATTTGCCAGTTTTTCGCAAATTTGTCTTGGAAGGACGTGGTGGTGATCATGATAGAGCATGCTTTACAGTGGCCACATTTATATGAACCTTTTTTCTGGATCCTTGGAGGTCCAATTTTCCCTAAATGACTATGGACCAACATATCTCTTAAGTTGCTGCTTCGTCTCCAACTTATGTCAATGTGGTCTGTCATGATGCTTTTAAGATCCTTATCTGTTTTGAGTACGTCAGTGTGTTTATTCAGGATATGGCGTATGTCCTTCCATTCCTTACAGTACGTACCAATGTATCTGACTGTGTTGTTATTCTCTTCAGGATCTTTAGGGTGAGGAATGAGTAGGTCATCTCGGTTGTAATTTCTGGCCTCTTTGGCAGCTCTTTTAATGTGGCGTTTACTGTACCCTCTGTTAACTAATCTATTACCCAGTTGTTCTGCTCGCAGGTCATATGTCTCTATTTGGGAGCAGTTCCTCTTGGTTCTTAGGAACTCACCTTTGGGTAGACCTTTCAGAACTGGAGGGAAGTGGGAGCTATCATGGTGTAGGATGGAGTTAGTAGCTGTCTTTTTTCGAAAGACATCCGAGGAGATGTGACCATCTCGTTCCATTGTTAATTTTAGATCTAGGAAGGTCACTGTCTCCTGGCTCATGTCTGTCGTCAGTCTAAGATTCAGCTGGTTGTTGTTGAGTTTCTTAATGAATTGGGTGAACAGGTCTATATCTCCTTCCCAAATGATCAGGAGATCATCAATATATCTCAACCACATAAGTATGTGTCCTGTATACTCCTCATTAGATTCAACAAACACGTGCTCTCTCTCCCACCACCCCAGGTACAGGTTCGCATACGTGGGTGCACAAACGCTACCCATCGCAGTCCCCTGTACCTGGAGGTAGAATATATCGTTGCACACAAAAAAGTTCTTCGTGAGAACAAAGTGTAGTAATTTTACGATGAAATCGTTAAATGGGTCAGTCCTTTCCATGCTCAGAAAGTATTTGGTAGCCTCTATACCGTATTGATGGATTATACTGGTATAGAGGCTCTCTACATCACATGTGATTAACCAGCTTTGGTTATTCAGTACCACATCTTGAATTTTATTCAATACGTCCATCGTATCTCGAATGTAAGATGGTAGTGTACATACATAGTCTTTCAGGAAGTGGTCTACAAATTTGCTGGCATTTTCTGTTAGGCTTCCTACCCCTGAGACTATTGGTCTCCCTGGTGGGTTCTTTTCATTCTTATGTATCTTGGGTAGGAGATACAGGGTTGCCACCCTTGGTTCATCTGTTTTGAGAAATTCATATTGTTTCTTGGTGATGGTATTATCTCTCAGAGCCCTTTGTAGGATGTTATTGTATATCTCCAAGAAATTGTCCATCGGATTAAAATATAATCTTTGATAGCATGTTTTGTCATTTAGTTGTCGTTCCAGTTCCTTGATGTACCCGGAACGAGGCCATAGGACTACGTTGCCCCCTTTATCAGATGGCTTTATTATCGTGTCATCCCATTTTTTGATTTCATCCAAAGCATGTCTTTCTTGTGACGTGAGGTTGTCATGAGGGAATCTAGTGTGCTTGCATCTTTCCAGTTCATCTAGATCCCTGCTCACCAAGTCCAAGTATACTTTGATTTGGGGACACATGTTAAAGTCTGGGTAGAATTGGGACTTTTTCTTAGGGGTTAGTAGTTTGGATCCCTTATTTCCTGGGCCTTCACTATCATTAGAATCCGTGACATTTTCATTGGATAATTCCTCCATCATAGATATGACTCTTTGTTCCTCCACAGAGAAGTAGTTGGTAATCATAGTTTGTCCATCAGTACTAGCGTCCTGATTCGCATTGGTGACAAGTATATCATCTCTTTTATGGAAGATTTTTTTAAGAAGGAGTTTTCTTGCAAACAAGTGTAGGTCTCTTTCACAGTCAAATCGATTGAATGATTGAGATGGACTGAATGATAATCCTTTGCCAAGGATCTGTATTTGTGTTGGGGTGAGGAGGTGTTCTGTCAGGTTGATGACTTTCAGTGTGTCTTGGTCATCTAATACCTGTGCCTTCTCTGATCTCTGTTGTCTTCCCTCCAATCTTTTGCTTGCTTTTTTCGTCTTGTTCCCCCTCCTGATCTTTCGGGGAACCTTCCTATGCCATCCCTGATTTCCCTGGGGGTGACCCCTAAAAAATCCTGGGGCGTGCGTCTAACAGAGGCCTGTTCATAGGAAGAGTCACTCCCTGAAGAATCATTCTCTGATGTGTTGTATGGCATATTGGGATTCTGAGGTATTCTCCGCCTTGTATTGTTCCATCTATAAATATTACCAGATGAGAAATCCTGTATATCCCTTTGGAGTTTAGATTTCTTACGATTTATTAGCTCTCTCTCCATTACATCTATTTCAGTTTTATATTTCTGATAGATCTTTTGAAATTTTTCTAGACCCTCAAAGTTTTTCAATTTGGTGCTGAGTCTGGAGATTTCGGTGGCATATTGTTCTAATTTTAATTCCTCATGTTTGGTTAAGATATTTATGAGTTTAAGTGAACAATTGGTTAAGGTCTGTTCCCATTCTCCTTTAAGGTTCTCTGATGCCAGGTCAAATGAGGGGAACACCCTGGGGCGTAGGCCTCTAGGGGTCACACGTTGTTTTGTGTAGCTATCAAATATTGCCTTGTTCCAGAAGGATTTTGTCTGTTTGATGAGATTGAATTTCAGTGAGTGTAGGTCATTGACCCAATCATCTGCTACTTGGACCTGCGTTATGTCTCCTGTCAGGAGATTATCCATGCAGTTTTTTAATTTCAATTGTCTCTCATTAATGTCTTGACTAAGACTGAAACTAGAGTTAGGCACACCAGTTGTTAAGGTCTCTGTATTGGACATGTTCAGAAATTAATGTCCCACTATACAGCAGAGCGGCACTAGTTTAGTTTATATGTCACTCAAAATGTTATGTATTATACAATCCGTGCTGGATGACTTGGAATTTGAGGCAAGCTCAACAAGGAATGTGCAAAAGACAGAGTTGTGTAGTCTTCCGCACAGGATTGGTAGTTGTATATTCAGGTATAAATGAAGGCCCCCTCTTATTGAAATGATGGATTGATATCGTGTTACTTCTTAGGGGTGTGCTACCACTGACACAAAATTATGCATGAGAATATGGAGAAAGAGAACGTGTGTCTTTGTTTGTGGTGCACCAGAGAGAATTAATTAGAGTCAGTAAAAATTAACCTTTAATTCATTTATTTAAAAAAACTGCGAAATATATAAAACCAAAACACAAAAATTGACAAACAAAGTGCAAAATAGTGAGTGTTAAAAACAGCACATGTGGGGACTTGCTTGTGTGTTTTAATGAGTCTCTTTAATATTGATTTGGTATTAGCGTCTTTTTGCAACAGTCTCTGTTGCAAAGTGTGGGAAAAACCTCTTAAACACTTGTGGATGTTTTATAAATACACTCCTAGCACTAGAAGTGAGAACTACTTCTTTATATGTGTTGCAAAATCTCTTACTGTGTTGACACCTGTCTTTTAATATTGCTTGCCGCTGGTTGCTAATTTAATTGTGTGTCGACACTTTGATGCCGATATAATCTGATATTGAAATAACCTGGTTAGGGGCTTTAATTGCCTCCAATTACCTTTCCTTATTACACTTTATCAGTTAATTGGCAACATGTAATAGGGTTCAATTATAATAAGCAGGCAGTTATTAATTGCAGCCTCAAATTGAAAATAACTAGCGCTATGCGCGCTGCCGAAGAAGCAAGTTTTTTCACAGGTACCACAGTTCGCTAACCCTCCATGCTGGGGGTGAGGGCGAACTGCCGCACTCCAGGTGCCGGCGCCCTAGGCAAATGCCTAGAGCTACAATAGCAACAACAGGAGTGAGTAATGTGATACACAGGCGCAGTGCTTGGAGCTGCCGGGTGGAACTCGTTCGTCTGGGTCCCTCACAAACCCTTCACCATCACCACAAAAACAAAAATACAAACGTGACCTCTCAGGCGCTCCACTTAAGGTAATCAGGGTGTCTCTCCCCAATTTAGATCATAAAAAAGAGGAAATAAAGAAGCAATGGTGAATCAAGTTTTTAACACGCTTCCCTCCCTTTTTAATGAATAAAATATATGTATAAAAACATGACATAAAAACAATATCATAAAAACAATAGAAAAGTTATATCCACAATAATTGATAAAGTGCTGTGTGCAGTCACGGAATTCAGATATCCAGACAGGGATGCATATGGAATAATTACCAGGTATGGTGGGAACTGGTCGTTAAACCGTTCCTTACAGCGCTTGCAGCACAAATTGACAACACTGATTTCCTGGCATCTGCTCCCCGGACCTCCGTTCACCGTCTGTCCACAGCGATAGTGTGTATAACAGCCACAGTTTACCAACGCGTTTCGTCCTCCTGTAGGACTTTTTCAAGGTGTACTTGACCATAGGCAGTAATCACACTTATATACCCTAATTGCGTATGCCAGCTGGACCCTAATCAGTGTGTTCCTACAAGTCCCATGGTCCTTAGCTGACATACGCACTTCCGGCCCGCACGCCAATGCAAGCCGGGTTACCTAGGAGACGCTGACGCTCTGACGCAGCAGGCCGTCAGGTCCCATTACCTAGCTTCCGGGATTTATTTCCTTTCTAGCGGCGCGTCACTTCCGGGTTGTCAAGGTGATGCTCGGACGCATTTCTAGTGGCCGTCCGTCCCCGGCTCTTGGCTTTCCTTCGTTACCAAGGTGAAGTAGTGTTGTGATACGTCACTTCCGGGTTTCCATGGTGATGTTTAAAAGCGCTGTCACATTCTCATTACTGCGGATTCTAGCGCTTTGTATTTTGCCAATAGGACGCCCGTTAGGAATACTCTGTTCTTATATGCCCTTGTGGAAGCAGTACAAATATAGAGAAATTAGTACCCATTCTAAAATACATGATCCTTCTGAACCATAACCCATAACCACCAGAAAGTGCATGATAGTGTGAAAGTGCTAAGTGCATTTTGGAAACCACTACAAAAACCACTTAATTTCGAAATCTGAGTTTAATCCTCCAGGGATCAGTGTCCCCAGATCATAAATAAGTTGCATCTCAGCTTTAGCTAATTGTTTTGATAAACCTTTGTGCCTCCAATTTTCTTTAATTTGTCTGAGGCCACAAAGCGTAAATGACGCTGCTACTATTACACATCACGAAATCCCTAATGACGTGTAATAGTAGCAGCGTCATTTACGCCATCGGTTGCAGCTGCAACCTATGGTATATAGGTCGGACTTCTAGGCCACTGAAGGTGCGCCTAGGAGAACACCTTAGGAATATAAGGAAAGGAATGACAACTCATGCACTATCTGAACACTTCAGGATGCACCACCAAAGTGACCCAAAGGGAATAGTTGCTTTTTGTGGCCTCAGACAAATTAAAGAAAATTGGAGGCACAAAGGTTTATCAAAACAATTAGCTAAAGCTGAGATGCAACTTATTTATGATCTGGAGACACTGATCCCTGGAGGATTAAACTCAGATTTCGAAATTAAGTGGTTTTTGTAGTGGTTTCCAAAATGCACTTAGCACTTTCACACTATCATGCACTTTCTGGTGGTTATGGGTTATGGTTCAGAAGGATCATGTATTTTAGAATGGGTACTAATTTCTCTATATTTGTACTTCTTCCACAAGGGCATATAAGAACAGAGTATTCCTAACGGGCGTCCTATTGGCAATATACAAAGCACTAGAATCCGCAGTAATGAGAATGTAACAGCGCTTTTAAACATCACCAAGGAAACCCGGAAGTGACGTATCACAACACTACTTCACCTTGGTAACGAAGGAAAGCCAAGAGCCGGGGACGGACGGCCACTAGAAATGCGTCCGAGCATCACCTTGACAACCCGGAAGTGACGCACCGTTAGAAAGGAAAAAAATCCCGGAAGCTAGGTAATGGGACCTGATGGCCTGCTGCGTCAGAGCGTCAGCATCTCCTAGGTAACCCGGCTCGCATTGGCGTGTGGGCCGGAAATGCGTATGTCAGCTAAGTACCATGGGACTTGTAGGAACACACTGATTAGGGTCCAGCTGGCATACGCAATTAGCATATATAAGTGTGATTAC
The DNA here is from genome assembly GCF_055691185.1 of Crinia signifera. NCBI lineage: Eukaryota > Metazoa > Chordata > Amphibia > Anura > Myobatrachidae > Crinia > Crinia signifera. The sequence goes on along the minus strand of NW_028142774.1, from coordinate 275,406 downwards.
TGCCTATGGTCAAGTACACCTTGAAAAAGTCCTACAGGAGGACGAAACGCGTTGGTGAACTGTGGCTGTTATACACACTATCGCTGTGGACACACAGTGAACGGAGGTCCGGGGAGCAGATGCCAGGAAATCAGTGTCAGCACCACTGCCAATTTGTGCTGCAAGCGCTGTAAGGAACGGTTTAACGACCAGTTCCCACCATACCTGGTAATTATACCATATGCATCCCTGTCTGGATATCTGAATTCCGTGACTGCACACAGCACTTTATCAATTATTGTGGATATTTTCTATTGTTTTTATGATATTGTTTTTATGTCATGTTTTTATACATATATTTTATTCATTAAAAGGCGAGGGAAGCGTGTTAAAAACTTGCTTCACCATTGCTTCTTTATTTCCTCTTTTTTATGATCTAAATTGGGGAGAGACACCCTGATTACCTTAAGTGGAGCGCCTGAGAGGTCACGTTTGTATTTTTGTTTTTGTGGTGATGGTGAAGGGTTTGTGAGGGACCCAGACGAACGAGTTCCACCCGGCAGCTCCAAGCACTGCACCTGTGTATCACATTACTCACTCCTGTTGTTGCTATTGTATTTTGTCTACCTCATTTGAGTATTGTGATTAATTGGCAGCATATAATGTTCTCACTTAGTGAAGGGAGGAAGACGAAATTTGAATATGTCTTCCGAGAAGAGGGAGATTCCATCATTTTAATTGATGAAAATCTAGAGGGGGTCATGAAGAAATTAGAGACATCACTGTTGAAAGAATACAGAATCTGGTGGGAGGTGGTAACTTTAGAAAAGTACCTGTCCAATCAGATTGTCCCCAAAGGTTTGCTGATTTGTAAAGAAGCCTCATTCTCATCAATGGATGATAAATTCCCCCAGGAATGGGAACACATCCTCAAAACGTGCTCATTGTCATTAATGAGATTGATTGTTCTAGATAGAAAAAGGGATCTGGAACAACTGGATGTAGAAATAAAAAACCTTAGGGAATTAATTCAACCTTTTACTAAATTACCCGAGTATAAAGAACTAGAAAAACGGGTAGAAACAACATTAAGGAAAAATGAGAATGCCATTGTAGAAAGAAAAGTACGTAGGTTTAATAGAGACAGAATGAAGGAATCTGGGGAATTAGAATTGGAAGAAATAAGGGATAAGGACCCCGACACTAAACCCGAAAAAAATAGTAGGAGAAAAACAAGTAAGGGAAATATGAAAGGTAAAACAATTAATCAGGAAAGGAATAATTATCAAACCCCAAATAAATGGATACCCCCCCATAGAAGGAGAAGAAACGAAACTGAAGGATACATAAATAATGGGGGACATACAGATGGGTCTTGTCCCATCTTTGCAGGGGATGGCGCTGGCGTCGCCAGCCGCCATCCCCCGCCAGCGCCATGGCGACGGTGAGAAGCGGACGCGCGCGCACGAGAGGCGCGCGCGTCCCCTTCCGACGGCGCTTCGATGCGTTCCCCCGGGTCCCCGCCGGCTTGCCGGCGGTAACCCGGGGTCCCCGCCGCCTGCCCGCACCCCCCACTAACCCCCCTAGCCCTGTCCGTCTCCCTGAGGCGGAGACGGACAGGGTTTCCGTCGCGCTAGCGACGGAGACTGAGACGCGCGTGCGCGTGAGACGCACGCGCGTCTCAGTCTCCTCGCTGGCGAGGCTGCTGGCGGGTCGCCAGCGCGTACGTTCTGGCGACCCGCCAGCAAGGATGGCAAAAGACCCATCTGTATAGAGCCAAGACAGGAAAGATATGAACAAGTACCCATTGAAAGACACTTCCAGAGACGACCATTTTATAACAACCAAAGACGAGAGGGGATAAATAGTCACCATGACGACCATCAATCCAGTTATGCACGCCCTAACCAGAGAAGGTTTGAGGGGAGGGATAATCCACCCAGATATATTAGAGAGCCCCCGCCCCCAAAATGGGAAAATAGGGACAAATATAATTCATGGCAACAGAAAAATTATAGGGGTGAGAACCACAATAGGTTCAACCCATTAAGAGAGGAGGTGGATTTTACACCATCTTTTTTATCTCAACGACGGACGTCATTCCGACCGAGATAGATCACATAAAAACAAAAAGGGGGAAAAGAGGAGGCCGACCCAGAATACATGCCCAGAAAAAGAAATTTAAAAAGAAAAAATCTGATAAAAAAATCTGACAAAAAAGATATAGTCTCAGATGTAAATTCGGAAAAAGGAAAAATCAAAATATTCAACCTTAGTAGCCATCAACTTGAAATAGCTGAGATTGCAGTCCTAGAAAAAGGACTTAAGTATGCACCATCCCTTCCACTAAATAAATTTAATACATTTGTGGACCTGAATAAATATATCAGGAAACTCAGCTTAAAGAAATGTTTTCTTAATCAGACCTCCGAACCTTTGAAGGAAGAAAGTAAGACCCCATTTAAACCTAAATCAGTGTTTAATCCAACACATGTTAGGGGCAATTATATCGAAACTTTTTTAAGACTAGTGTCAGATGATATTAAAAGGATGGGAGAAAAACTGGATAATTGCAATCTGACGTTTAAGGAACGTACAGCCCTTAAGAAATTAAGAGATAACGAAGAAATCGTTATAAAACCAACAGATAAGGGGGGGGAGGGGGGTGGTGATTATGACAAAGGGGAACTACGATAAGGAAATTTATCGCCAATTAGAGGACAACAATACTTATACTAAACTCAGGGGGGATCCTACCAGAAAAACTTTGGATAAAATAAAAAGCCTCCTCAATATACAAAAGAATGAGGAGGTAATAACTGAAAAAGAGTATGAGTTCCTTTTGAATGAAGAACCATCCATCCCCGTCCTGTATGTCCTCCCGAAGGTCCACAAGGACCCAGTGTGCCCCCCCGGCAGACCTATAATTTCGGGAATTGGGTCTGTAACAGCAAATTTATCTGAATATATAGATTTTTTCTTGCAACCCCTGGTGACAAAGAACAAATCGCATCTCAAAGACACAAGGGATGTGCTGAACACTCTGAAGGGGGTGGGATGGGAAGAGGGACTGATGTTGGTTACGGCCAACGTCAAGTCCCTCTACAACATCATAGATCACCAGAAAGGGCTGCAAGCATTAAAAGAGGCCCTTAGGGTGAGTGAAATAGAAACCCGCATACAACAATTTTTACTGGAAGGGGTACAATTCATTTTAGAAAATAACTATTTTATGTTCAATGGCAATTTTTACCTTTAGAATATCGGCATTTACGCCATCGGTTGCAGCTGCAACCTATGGTATATAGGTCGGACTTCTAGGCCACTGAAGGTGCGCCTAGGAGAACACCTTAGGAATATAAGGAAAGGAATGACAACTCATGCACTATCTGAACACATCAGGATGCACCACCAAAGTGACCCAAAGGGAATAGTTGCTTTTTGTGGCCTCAGACAAATTAAAGAAAATTGGAGGCACAAAGGTTTATCAAAACAATTAGCTAAAGCTGAGATGCAACTTATTTATGATCTGGGGACACTGATCCCTGGAGGATTAAACTCAGATTTCGAAATTAAGTGGTTTTTGTAGTGGTTTCCAAAATGCACTTAGCACTTTCACACTATCATGCACTTTCTGGTGGTTATGGGTTATGGTTCAGAAGGATCATGTATTTTAGAATGGGTACTAATTTCTCTATATTTGTACTGCTTCCACAAGGGCATATAAAAACAGAGTATTCCTAACGGGCGTCCTATTGGCAATATACAAAGCGCTAGAATCCGCAGTAATGAGAATGTGACAGCGCTTTTAAACATCACCAAGGAAACCCGGAAGTGACGTATCACAACACTACTTCACCTTGGTAACAAAGGAAAGCCAAGAGCCGGGGACGGACAGCCACTAGAAATGCGTCCGAGCATCACCTTGACAACCCGGAAGTGACGCGCCGCTAGAAAAGAAAAAAATCCCGGAAGCTAGGTAATGGGACCTGACGGCCTGCTGCGTCAGAGCGTCAGCGTCTCCTAGGTAACCCGGCTGGCATTGGCGTGCGGGCCGGAAGTGCGTATGTCAGCTAAGGACCATGGGACTTGTAGGAACACACTGATTAGGGTCCAGCTGGCATACGCAATTAGGGTATATAAGTGTGATTACTGCCTATGGTCAAGTACACCTTGAAAAAGTCCTACAGGAGGACGAAACGCGTTGGTGAACTGTGGCTGTTATACACACTATCGCTGTGGACAGACGGTGAACGGAGGTCCGGGGAGCAGATGCCAGGAAATCAGTGTTGTCAATTTGTGCTGCAAGCGCTGTAAGGAACGGTTTAACGACCAGTTCCCACCATACCTGGTAATTATTCCATATGCATCCCTGTCTGGATATCTGAATTCCGTGACTGCACACAGCACTTTATCAATTATTGTGGATATAACTTTTCTATTGTTTTTATGATATTGTTTTTATGTCATGTTTTTATACATATATTTTATTCATTAAAAGGAGAGGGAAGCATGTTAAAAACTTGCTTCACCATTACTTCTTTATTTCCTCTTTTTTATGATCTAAATTGGGGAGAGACACCCTGAATACCTTAAGTGGAGCGCCTGAGAGGTCACGTTTGTATTTTTGTTTTTGTGGAAATGCCTAGAGCTGCCTAGTGGTGGCGCCGGCCCTGACTACAGCATGAATTACACTTGTTTGTCCCACATGCAGTTGCACAAATACTGAACAATGCACAAACCAGACATGTATCCATTGCTCGATTCTCCCGATCGCACTGCTGACTTCCATCAACATCACCATACACAGGTGCATATCTTTAAATCCTGCAACATTGTTGCCCACTTCTTTAGGGAGGAATGAGTTTGAGGAAGAAGGGGAAGACAGTGAGAATGATTGCACAACCTACATGAGCCAAAATGTTTCAGTTAGACCTGACATTTCTCAAACTCCCTTGGACAATCCAGATTTAGTTTTGTTCACTGATGGTAGCTGTCACAGACAAACACATGATGGGTCAATAGCAACAGGCTATGCAGTCACTACATATGATGAGGTAATTGAAGCCAGACCCTTGGGTCCACCACATTCAGCACATGTGGCTGAATTAACAGCATTGATCAGAGCATGTCACATTGCTGAGGGATAAGGGTTAACATTTACACAGATTCAAGAATATGGGTTTGGAGTGGTGCACAATTTCGGGGCTGTGTGGAAACACAGAGGATATCTCACAGCCACAGGAACACCCATTGCAAATGCACGAACTGTGAGAGAACTGATAGATGCCATACAATTACCAAACGAGGTTGCTGTAATTAAATGCCAAGCACATACCAAACAAACTGATCTCATTTCTGTTGGCTGATGAGGCAGCAAGGGAGGCGGCAGTACTCCCCAGCCAGTCAGAACACACTGATACACATTTGGTGGTTTTCAATGACATTACATTTGATAAACTAAGACAGTGTCAACAGGGTGTATCCCTTAATGAGCTTAACTCTTGGAAGTTAAAACAATGTCACCAAAGGGAGGATGAAATCTGGGTAAATCCAGAAGATAAACCTGTATCTGGCCAGTGCACCCCCCCCCCCTCCCCAGCTTATCCTAATGCCTGTGTTGTAAATGTTTGAAAAGGGGTTAAACCCTGCATGCTTGAGTTTGGTAGCAGTGTGGTGGTATGAGCGAACATTTAACATAGATCCCTTGAACATTTAATGCAGAGTTATTGCATGTAAAGGAAAAAAAATGATAGACTGAAAGCAGAAGCTATAATTACCAAGGATACGTTGCTTAGTAAAAAAGCGGATTTGTGTCCTGTCCGAGTTTTTATGGTATCGGTAGTGGATGGCGTGCCAGACCGCGCAATTCCATTGGGGACTCCATAGAACAAAGTTGATTTGATATATATATCACAGGATGGACTGGACGTCACCACATCGGACCAACAAGCCACGCCCAATGCTTTTCGTCACCGGATTGGACTTAGTCACCCCCTGATGAAACGCGTTGGTAGTGGCTTGTTGGTCTGACGCGGTGACGTCCAGTACATCCTGTGATCCGGTCGGTTCTCTGGCATCTTCTCCATGGCGGCTCCGGCATTTGGATATCTGTCTAGGGATCTGTGGCTGACTTGCGGGGTTGGAAACAACTGTGGAGTTCCTTACTGTGATTGTGCATTATATCAGGCTGGCAAGCTAATATCTTTAAACCACAATGTATGTGAGCTTATATATCAGTAAATTATTTTATTGTACATCATGCGCTTTCTTCTTTATTTTATATATATATATATATATATATATATATATATATATATATATATATATTATATATATATATAAATAATATATATAAATATATATTTATTATATATATATATATATTATATATATATATATATATTATATATTATATATATATATATATTATATATAATATATATAATATATATATATATATATATATATATATATATATATATATATATATATATATGTAAAGGCAGAGTCCGCACTCAATTGCTTAAATCTTCAAGGGGGGGGTGCTCCAACAGATGACTGAACATCATAAAGTATATAGACTGAAGAAATGGGCACTCACCAAGGACTTAATCAGCAACATCAATTTATTGTAGGTACATCCGACGTAACGTAACGTTTCGATCTAGTATAGATCGTCATCAGGAATATGTACAGCAGAAAAGGTCAAGCTCATATTCAGCACAGGCAACCTGGTATCCATCCTCTCTGGAGGATGGATACCAGGTTGCCTGTGCTGAATATGAGCTTGACCTTTTCTGCTGTACATATTCCTGATGACGATCTATACTAGATCGAAACGTTACGTTACGTCGGATGTACCTACAATAAATTGATGTTGCTGATTAAGTCCTTGGTGAGTGCCCATTTCTTCATTCTATATATATATATATATATATATATATTATTAGAAGAGATAAGAAAAAATTTGCAGGACATCTGTTTGTATGTTTCAGACATTCATATTCATATTAAAAGAAAATTTAAAAAAAAGTATTCTGTTGCTTGGAACTGTGCCAGATAAACGGTTGTTGTAATGTGATGTTTTAATGTGATGTTCTGAGGATAATATATATATATATATATATATATATATATATATACACAAAGTAGTACCCGCACCTGCACTCACCAATAGTCAGCCTGAGGGGTGCCCAGAAGGTCACACCGTGGTGCGCCAGTTATAGTCCAGATATCGCCTCCCAGTTTTTTTTTTGTTTTTTTTTACTTTACATGAGAGTATGGCCACAGGTAACTTTGGTTTCTTTGACGATAACCTCCTAAGCCAGGCTGAGCATGGCATAGTATCGCTTACTGACGACGACGCCGACAAGGTACTATTTGACCAAGGGGATTTTGTCATACTCCTCACTGAGGGCCTTATTCTGATCGGTGCGGATATTCCCGCATGCGGACGGATCGCCGATGTTGATCGTCTGCGCATGTGCAGAGGTCACTCTGCGCATGTGCAGGCGATTTTGCCGCACGGATTCTTTATACGCCGCACAGGGGGCGTAGAGGGGCGTGAGGGGCTACTTAGCCTCATTACCCTATGCATACGCCCCGCGTTTCATGGGCGTTCCCATGCAAACGCAGGGCGTATGCATGGTAATGAGGCCGTGACGCGTGGGTACGGGGCGGGCATCTGACATCGCCGGATGTCAGCTGCCCGCCCCCATACATGATTTCACACGGACAAGTGTCCGTGTGGTCTTGTGTTGCGGGACCTGGTGGAGCGTGCGGCCCTGCATTCGATGTTCGGCGACCATCGAATGCAGGGGCTGCTCCCAAGACGGAGGAGGCGTATCCCCGTCCAATTTCATGCGGATCGCCACATATCCGCGTACGGACGGCAGGTGGCGATCCGTATGGAAGGCGGGGATTCGCCTGCACGGTTGCGGCCGCATATTCTGATCGGGCCGCACCGATCAGAATAAGGCCCAGAGTCCTCCACTGACCTCTACCACTGACTGTTCCGTCTACGCCAGGGGTTCCCAATCTTTTTTTTATCACGGCACCCTAGAGCATAAGAATTTTTTTCGCGGCACCCCTAGGCCAAATTTATTTTAATTAGATTGAATTTATATGCGATTCTTAGGGTCAGTTATGTGGAAAAGGGCAGGAATTGCTTCTATTTGTACACATTTTATGATTGGCAGCCACCAGCACTGGTTTTGCTTATAAATAATTAACCATTAATAATTTGAGTTGGTCCTGGACCACCAACCCAGGGCACCCTTGCATGTGTCCCGAGGCACCCCAGGGAGCCACGGCGCACAGTTTGGGAACCACTGGTCTACGCAAACAAGAAACAGACCTTACACTGCACGGCCACTTTTTATCTGAGTATCATCGCAAAAAACGCAAAATGTGCCCACCATAGGACTACAAAATCCTGCATTTTGCAGCAGGTGGTGCGGAGTACTAAATAAATGCTCCCTAGATCTAATGCACTTGGTAGTGGAGGAGGTGGGATCAGAATTACAAAAGGTGAAAAAGACATTGACACCTTCGCAGTAACCCATCTGGCCGCGATTAAGTCAGATAAAACCACAAATCTCATTGAAAAATTGAGAGTGGAGATAGACACATACAAACGTGATCTGGTATCATTTAAACGCAATAAGCTCGCAGTTGTGACTGCTGATTATCAGAATCATTCAGTGTATCGCTGGCTTCTTGGCGAGACATCAGGGAGACCCCAGCATCCCCCCAGAACCAGAATACAATTCAATAGACCCCCCAGACCAGGCATGGGTTCCTCCACCTCAGCCTCGGACAGTGAATTTGCCTTCCGCCAATCCAACTCTAACGATTTTTTAGAGACCGAGCCCCTTGGCCGAACCCACCAAAGAGGAAGGGGCGCAGAACCCACCCGAGGAAAGGGGGATACCAGCCAAAAAGGGAGAGGACGGGGGAGGACCTAGTTTTCAATTTGTCTGATACACGTCTGGATACAGCCATGATTAGCCTGTTATCCAGGGGCTTGTCATTTGTCACCACAACAACACACGACCCATTCAACACTGCAGTGGATGTGTACAAATTCAGCAGAAAACTCAGACTGAGGGAACAGTTTGGTGATTCCAAAAGTACCAGTGAAATCCCCAGATTCAAAAGTCGGTCCACCTTCGACCCCTTCTTCTCCAATCCCAGTTTGAAAACCTTTTCACGCTTAGTGGAACAAGATCTTAAAGATCTAAAACCCCAAAGGCGATTTGATAATCTCACACGCACCGAGAGAGAGGCACTCAAAACACTGCGAAGGAACCCCAACATTGTGATTAGACCCGCAGATAAGGGTGGAGCAGTGGTAGTGCAGAACTGGGGTGATTACCACAATGAAGTGAAGAGACAACTGGGCGACAATGGCCCTTATTCTGATCGGTGCGGTAATATCCGCGTGCGTTCGTGCCGCCGATGTTTTGTGTCTGCGCATGTGCAGAGGCGTCTCTGCGCATGTGCGAGCGGGGCGTACGGCCAAATCCCGCATGAAATGTGAACACTCCGAACAGGGGGTGGAGAGGGGCGTGAAGCGCTATTTGGGCTCATTACCATATGCATACGCCCCGCGTTTCATGGGCGTTCCCATGCAAACGCTGGGCGTATGTATGGTAATGCGGCCGTGACGCACGTGTAGGGGGCGGACATATGACATCGCCGGATGTCAGCTGCCCGCCCAGATCCCTGCTTTTGCATGGAAAAATGTCCGTGTGGTCTGAGGTTGCGGGAGCTGGTGGACCACTCGGTCCTGCATTCGATGGTCTGCGACCATCGAATGATGGGGGAGGTTCCCTGAGATGGAGGAGGCGTATTCCGTGAAAAATACACGTGCGGTCCGTTCGGCCAGCTTCTTACCGCGTACGGACGGAGTTGGCGATCCGTATGGAAGGCGGGGTTTTGCACGCACGGTCCTGGCCGCATATTCGGATCCGGCCGCACCGATCAGAATAAGGGCCAATGAGACATACCAATTGGTCCATCAGAACCCTATACCTGGTTTCAAAAGGAGGGTGGATAACACATTGCACACAGCAGTGCAGGCGGGTTGGATCAATAAAGACACCATTGAATTCTTGACAGTAGAACACCCTGTCTGCCCCATTATTTACACCCTCCCAAAGATACATAAGTCCTGCACTTGGCCACCTGGTAGGCCCATAATTTCTGCCCGAGACTCTCTCCTCAAGCCACTGGCAATATACGTAGACTCATTTCTACAGCCATTGGTGTGCCAGGGTGAAAGTTCAGTGGTGCATTTAGATTATAGCGCTGACATTTGTCACTGGGGAACAGCATCCCATAGTTGGAGGGGCAGCAGTAGTGGTGTCTGAGGCAATTCATGTGTACTGCAGTGCTCATCCCAATTGCTGCAGCAGGGCCAGTTCTATAAACCCACACAGAGAGTTCTACAGAGTGGTCATAAAGGCCCTTTACCCGTGTCCATTTCCTCGTCACTTATGTCTGCCAGCAGGGCTAGACTGGCCATCTAGCAATCTGATTTACACTGTGCTCAGCAGGCAGGGCTTTCTGAAAGGAGCTGAGGATGTGCAAATGGTGTTACAGCTCTCTGGATATCAGTGGCATTATAACCAAGCGGACATGGTTACTACTAAGACCGCTGGCAGCCAAAATAAGCAGACAGCTGTAGCAAGGAATACACTATAGCCAGGCAAATACTTTTGCTGCATTCTTCTGCTTTACCATCTCCCATTATTCCTCCTCTCTCCCATCTCCCACTAATCCTCCTCTCTCCTGCTCTCCCGTCTCCCACTATTCCTCCTCCCTCCCATCTCCCACTATTCCTCCTCTCTCCCGTCTCCCACTATTCCTCCTCTCTCCCATCTCCCACTATTCCTCCTCTCTCCCGTCTCTCACTATTCCTCCTGCTCTTCCGTCTCCCACTATTCCTCCTGCTCTTCCGCCTCCCACTATTCCTCCTCTCTCCCATCTCCCACTATTCCTCCTCTCTCCCGCTCTCCCGTCTCCCACTATTCCTCCTCTTTCCTGTCTCCCACTATTCCTCCTCTTTCCCGTCTCCCACTATTCCTCCTCTCTCCCGTCTCCCACTATTCCTCCTCTCTCCCATCTCCCACAATTCCTCCCCTCTCCCATCTCCCACTATTCCTCCTCTCTCCCGCTCTCCCATCCCACTATTCCTCCTGCTCTTCCGTCTCCCACTATTCCTCCTCTCTCCCATCTCCCATTATTCCTCCTCTCTCCTGCTCTCCCATCTCCCACTATTCCTCCTCTCTCCTGCTCTCCCGTCTCCCACTATTCCACCTCTCTCCTGCTCTCCCATCTCCCACTGTTCTTATATAGCACAGCAGATTCCGTTACAGGTTCTTATATAGCGCAGCAGATTTCGTTACAGAGTCTTATATAGTGCAGCAGATTCCGTTACAGTGTCTTATATAGCGCAGCAGATTCCATTACAGTGTCTTATATAGCGCAGCAGATTCCGTTACAGGTTCTTATGTAGCGCAGCAGATTCCGTTACAGGTTCTTATTTAGCGCAGCAGATTTCGTTACAGTGTCTTATATAGCACAGCAGATTCCATTACAGGTTCTTATATAGCGCAGCAGATTCCATTACAGGGTCTTATATACAGGGGCGGATTGGCCATTATATCTACCAGGAACTTTCCCGGGAGGCCGATGGTAGTGAGGCCGAATTTAAAGCTGCAGGCAGCAGGGTCAGCAGAGAGCACAAATATACAGCAGCTGCTCACAAAGCCGGCTGCGGTCAAATGTCAAGTGTCAGTCATGCGGGCTCTGAGCTTCTGACTGACGCCTCACCCGCCCACTCAACCATGGAGGTGCCAGGCAGGAGAGGCACCCTCTGCATCCTCTCTGCTGTCCTGCTATTGCTGGTCCGGCTTCTGCACTTGCCACAGTGTGTATGAGTGCAGCGCCGGAAGCATAAGTTTTAAATCCGGAAGCTGATCTCTGTCTCCTTCCCCGCAGTGCCTCCCCTGCTCGTCCGCACAGGCTGGCAGTAAAAGTCAGCATCTCTCTGCTGCTTTCTGTTCCTGCTACTAAGCACGGAACGCTTCCCCCTGCAAACCAATTACTAACCCTCCCCTCTACATGCTGCTGCTGCTGCACGGAAGACGGAGAGCCAGACAGATTTAACACTTTGACATTCTGGTTTTCTACTACAGTAAGCTAAAGTACAAGTGTGTGTGTGTTTTTTTTCCCCAAAGACATATAGGGCAGTATTCAATGGGCATTTTGGCGATGTGCAGCGAATCCTCTTTAGGATTCGCTGCACATTCGCCACTGCTCGCTGCATTCCGGAGCCTCGCCGGCTCCTGTATTCAATGAGTCAGGGGCTCGCTACCCCTGACTGGCGAATTTTAACTCCTGCGGCGATGCCGCAGGGAGCCCGAGGACGGTGGCAGGCAGGGAGATGGAAGTCTCCCTGCCTGCCCCAGAAAGTTTGTGGGGGGGAGGTGGGCTCCCCGGGTGCCAGGCAGCACAGGCTGCCCCCCGGGGGTGCCAGCAGGGGACCGGGAATATTCACTACACACGATCATGCATATGTAATGATCGGGTGCAGTGAATATATGAATATCTAATGAGCGGCTTGGCTCCGGCCCCCTGCTGGCTGGTCTGTGTAAAAAAAAAAAAAAAAAAAATATATATATATATATATATATATATATATATATATATAGTATCCAGAAGAACTGGCACTCCTGCCCCGATGCCTGCAGTTGGGAAGTGCCTGCAGTTTACAGCTCCAATTGTACAATTCCAAGAAAAAGGGCACTCAGGGACTCCAAATAGGTGAAAACAAAGGACTGGTTTATTTTTCAGTCATGTAGGTTGTCAACATTTCGGGGTCTCCCCCGTCGTCAGGACAGAAATGGTGAATGAACATAGTGCATACAAGTCAGTGATTTATAAGCTTTAGACATACTTACCCCCTCCTGCAGAAAGCACTCGCATCGCGACCGCCAGGCTTGGAACCGGGTGCGATCGCACACTGGTGACGTCACCGCTACTCACAGCGTCGTCTGACAGGCGCATCACTGCGGCTCCGTCCTGGGGTCACGTGAGGCGGACTGCTGGGGAGGCAAACAAGTGATCAGTGCCATGGCAACAAATACAAAAAAATCACGATGTACATAGAAAGCATCCAATATACTGCATACATTTAAGAGGAAGCCTCAACAGTGTAAAACAAAAAACACGGCAAACAATGAAAAAAACAGTGTATGAGTGACATCTGGTGGATGAATGAGGAAATGCATAAAAAAATACAAAATATTAAAAACCCTGTACTTCTGGGGAATACATGTAGAAAAACTCGCAATGAGTTGAAATATTGCAAATAAATGATAGTGTAATGGCACTAAACAAAGGTGTGCCTCACATAGAACACGTGCACCAAGTTGCTGGGTGCCAGAGCATGTGAACAGAGTGGCCGTCGTGTCAGCATTTAGCAGATGTCGACCATGTATAGGGGCAATGTGTTGCAGGAGCTACAGGCAGGCTATGTCATGTAAAGCTGTGCAAGTAACTAACAGACTGCTCGTTGCAGCTGCTGCTGGAAAACATAATTACAGAATTACAGAAAAGCATGTAAGCCCAAACTGTCATTCAACCCCTTGGGTGCCAGTGTGCCCAATCTGAATATCCATTGGGACTCAAGTTGTAGGAGTTTTTTTGACCGGTCTCCTCCCCGAATGGAAGGAGGGACATGGTCTACAATCTTGTAGCGCAGCCTTGCCAGGCTGTGTTTTGCCGTGGCGAAGTGCCGGGCCACTGGTTGTTGGCTCTTGCCCGACAACAGGGCTGCTCTAATGGCACTGCGGTGCTGCGCCATGCGAACTTTGAATGCACAATCTGTCTTGCCGACATAATTAAGCCCGCAAGGACACTGGATAACATAGACAACGAATTCTGTCGAACAAGTTAAGGGCCATCTAATTTTGAATTTTTTCCGGGTATAGGGATGTGATATATCTTTGCACGCTACCAAATAGCTGCAGGTTATGCACCCTAGGCATTTGAAGCACCCAACCCTGCTACTACGGCTGGACCGTGTGTGGGTGTCGAAATTGGTAATTTCGGTTTTCACTAATAGATCTTTAAGGTTGGGTCCGCGGGTATAGCTCGGCATCAGTTTGGTATTTTTAAATACAGGCAAATCGGAATCTGTTCTAACAATGTCCCACCATCTTTTAGCTTTACAGGTGGTACTTTGACTGGTGGTGCAGAATTCGTTGACCCAAGGAATACTAGGTTGTTTGTGGCTGCTGCTTTTGTTGTTGATTAAATCTTTGCGATTTTGTGCCATGGCTTTGGCTTTAGCCTGCAGCAATTCTTTGAGGGGGTAACCTTGTTGCAGTGGCGGAAGTTTGTACCAATTGCCAGGAGGCAAGATGCATATTGGAGCCCCCACCCCCCCCCCCCACACACACACACACGCAACCTTATATAAATATATATATATATATATATATATATATAATGTCTCTTATGAAATATATATAGAGAGAGAGAGAGAGAGAGAGAGGCAGACAGAGAGAGAGAAAACACACACATACTGTATTTCAGAACTCAGCAACAGAAGCGATATCAATGGCTTTCGATTAATGGATTTAAACTCACAGAGAAGGAGAGGTGCCCCCTTGAGAACAGAAGCCCGGCGGCAGCTGACTCCATTGTCTCCCAGAGTTCTGCCCCTGCCTCGTTGTACAAATTTATCAATCATAATGTCAATCTGACAGGCTGCTTCTGCATCTAGATCAGCAATCCTACGGGCTCTTAGAAATTGGGAGTAAGGCAGGCTTTTGACAGTGTTGCAGGGATGATAACTATCATGCCTCAACACTGTGTTGCGATCAGTGGGTTTGACATACAAGGAATCATGGTGGTACTGGTGGACAGCGTAAGCTTAACAGGGTGCTGGGAGCTGTTTTGATTGACTACTAGCTCTTCCAGGGGGCTGACTGGACCTCGCCATAAGAGGAAGAAGTCATCTATGTAGCGTTTATACAGGTCAATTTGGGGTTTTACCGCCTGGTTGTCTAGCAACAGGTCTTTTTCCCACTGCCACATATAGGCATTGGCAAGGGACGGAGCTACCGGTGATCCCATGGCACACCCCGTCCTTTGCAAGTAGTAACCCCCATCAAAATAAAAGTAATTGTGTGCTAAGGTGTAACTCAGTAAGAAGCTGAAAAATTCAACTTTAGGGCCTTGATATAAAGGGTGGTCCTGAAAGAGTGTGGCCACTGCCTGTACCCCGTCAGAGTGCGGGATACAGGTGTACAAACTGGTTACGTCAAGCGTAGCTAGGGTGACGTTGTGCATGTCAAGACTCTGGTTGGTAAATAGCTGCGATAATGAGGTGGAATCTCTCAAATAAGTGGACAATGATTGAATACAGGGCTGGAGATATGTGTCAAGGTATACAGCAATTGGTTCGCACAGCGACCCCCTCGTAGAAATTATAGGTCTGCCCGGGGGGTGCTGTGCGTCCTTGTGTATCTTAGGAATTGTGTAAAAGATCGGCGTAACCGGGTACGCTGTCTGAAGTTTTTTACACACTGTCTCTGTAATAATGCCATCTTTGGCAGCTGTAGTAAGCATAGAGTCTAGGGTGCGCTTGAATTTGATCGTCGGGTCTCCCTTAAGTTTTTCATAAGTGACGCTGTCTTGCAAGAGGCGGTAGCAGTCATTTGCTCACTTAACTTCCACTATCACCTCGATGCTGATAATGCTAAAATATACTGCTCCTTTCCTGATCTCTCTCCCTCTATCCTCACTCATATCTCCTACTGTCTCTCTGCTATCTACTCTTGGATGACCCAGCGCTTTTTTAGACTTAAAATATCAAAGACTAAGCTGACCTCTTCCCACCCTCCAGCATAAAACCTGACCATCTCTCATCCTAAACTACTGTTTATGCTCACTTCTTTCCCTTCTGTGTCACCCCTGTCTGTCTAACCCTCCCCTTTTAGAATGTAATCTCTCACGAGCAGGGCCCTCTCTCCTCTTGTGCCTTTCTTAGAATATATAAACCTCTGCCACCCTGATGATTGCTTCAGTGTCCTGTCCCCTGATGCAACTATCCATTTTTACAATGTACTTGTCCTAAACTGTCTTGTACTGTAATTTGATATGTGTTTTTGCTCCTAATTATGCTTTGTAAAGCGCTGCGGAATCTGTGTGCGCTATATAAGAAACTGTTAATAAATAAATAATAAATAATAAATTTCTGTAGTAACAGGTGTCCATGACAACTATAGCCCCTCCCTTGTCAGCACTACGTATGACAATGTCTGTACGCTAGCTGAGTTCTTTAAGTGCTGTTCATTCTGGCAAAGATAAATTGGGAAATACCTGCGGAGGGGGCTGTGGGAGCGCTGAGTCTAGAAGACGGGCAAATGTTTTAATCGAGGCGTTTGTGGATTGTGGATCAAACTTCGAGCGAGGCCCAAGGTTTTTGATGGCCAAGGGTAACGGGTCCTCAACCAAAGGTGCCGGTTGCTTGGCAAAGTATTCTTTAAGTTTTACATTTCTATGAAGCTTGAAAGTGTCAACTTTCCATTGGAATGGGTTCGGGCCCCTGGAGGGAACAAACGAGAGGCCTCTGCTTAACACCTGCATTTCTGGGGTGGATAATGGAGTGGAGGAGAGGTTGAAGATCAGATCCGGGATCCCTTCGGGGGTTTGCGTTTGGCCTTTTCGGCGATTTTGCCCTCCTCTTCTTGTTGGTCTTTTTGGCTGGTTTTGGGACCGGTCCTGGTGTGTATCCCTAAAGGGCTAGGACCGCGGATGTTGCTGGGACCTCCTCTGTGAGCTGAATCTGTTTCGCTCCCCGAGGTGCTGGAATTATGCAAGCGTTTGCGGTATCCTGGGCGACCACCCCTCCTACCGCGAATAGAGGGTCTGGAGGGTCTGCCTAGCCACGGATATACCGCGTGTTGTTTGTAGTCGGCTTGTACTTTCTTCAATTTCTCTTTTTTGAATCTCAAAAGCTCAGTTTTGTATGTATCCACTTGATTTTTTAATTTCTCCAGCCACTTGGTAGTGGTGTCGTTTGTGAGGCTCTCTTGTGGTGGCTTCAAAGGCGTCTATTTTCTCCTTGGTGATCTGGTGCTCTTTTTTGGCCTCCTCTATGACTAAGAGGATCAAGTCCATAGAGCATTTATTTAGTATGGAAATCCACTTTTCACAAAACGGTACGCTATAACGGCCAATTGTCGGGGTATTATGCACCCTAAATCCTTGAGGGATTTGTTTGCTTCTATAATAGGCGGACAATGTCCGTGCATGATATATATATATACACTGTTGAGGCTTCCTCTTAAATGTATGCAGTATATTGGATGCTTTCTATGTACATCGTGACTTTTTTGTATTTGTTGCCATGGCACTGATCACTTGTTTGCCTCCCCAGCAGTCCGCCCCACGTGACCCCAGGACGGAGCCGCAGTGATGCGCCTGTCAGACGACGCTGTGAGTAGCGGTGACGTCACCAGTGTGCGATCGCACCCAAAAGCCAAGCCTGGCGGTCGCGATGCGAGTGCTTTCTGCAGGAGGGGGTAAGTATGTCTAAAGCTTATAAATCACTGACTTGTATTCACTATGTTCATTCACCATTTCTGTCCTAACGACGGCGGAGACCCCGAAACGTTGACAACCTACATGACTGAATAATAAACCAGTCCTTTGTTTTCACCTATTTGGAGTTCCCGAGTGCCCTTTTTCGTGGAATTGTACAATTGGAGCTGTAAAGTTCCCAACTGCAGGCACCGGGGCAAGCTACTTTGGCTTAACCTAAGCCCGGGAGTGCCAGTTCTTCTGGATACTACATTGGGGTGTAGACTGCCTTTCTACTTGGACGCAGCCAACACTCGGAACCTGGCACCAGGCACGCCCCTCCACCAGCTTTTCCCCATCCTTGCCCTCTACATCTTACGTGCACCACTTAAGTGGATTTTATGCTGCAACCTTCCCCTTGGCTAAGGGGTTAAGTAAGTTTTGCATCCAGCACCGCTCTACTTATATAAGCACTGCCATTGCCTGAGCATGACAAGCAGCCAGCCCGAATTTCCAGCAGCAGCAGCTTACGTCCTTCAATGTGACAATTCTGACTTCTTCAGTTATTTCGAAACTGAGGCGGACGGCATATTAACTAAAGATCCTGCGTTTGTGGAAACCGACATTGACACCAGCGAGGATATCTACAAGGAGCTCTTTAAACTCAAGAAGAGAGAGATAGATTTCTTATATCACGCACGGACATTGTCCGACTATTATAGAAGCAAACAAATCCCTCGAGGATTTAGGGTGCATAATACCCCGACAATTGGCCGTTATAGCGTACCGTTTTGTAAGAAGTGGATTTCCATACTAAATAAATGCTCTATGGACTTGATCCTCTTAGTCATAGAGGAGGCCAAAAAAGAGCACCAGATCACCAAGGAGAAAATAGACGCCTTTGAAGCCACCAAACTTGAGAGCCTCACAAACGACACCACTACCAAGTGGCTGGAGAAATAAAAAAATCAAGTGGATACATACAAAACTGAGCTGTTGAGATTCACAAAAAAAGAAAAATTGAAGAAAGTACAAGCCGACTACGAACAACACGCGGTATATCCGTGGCTAGGCCGACCCTCTATTCGCGGTAGGAGGGGTGGTCGCCCAGGATACCGCCAACGCTTCCATAATTCCAGCACCTCGGGGAGCGAAACAGATTCAGCTCACAGAGGAGGTCCCAGCAACATCCGCGGTCCTAGCCCTTTAGGGATACACACCAGGACCGGTCCCAAAACCGGCCAAAAAGACCATCAGGAAGAGGGGGGCAAAATCGCCGAAAAGGCCAAACGCAAACACCCGAAGGGATCCCGGATCTGATCTTCAACCTCTACTCCACTCCATTATCCACCCCAGAAATGCAGGTGTTAAGCAGAGGCCTCTCGTTTGTTCCCTCCAGGGGCCCGAACCCATTCCAATGGAAAGTTGACACTTTCAAGCTTCATAGAAATTTAAAACTTAAAGAAAACTTTGCCAAGCAACCGGCACCTTTGGTTGAGGACCCGTTACCCTTGGCCATCAAAAACCTTGGGCCTCGCTCGAAGTTTGATCCACAATCCACAAACGCCTCGATTAAAACATATGCCCGTCTTCTAGACTCAGCGCTCCCACAGCCCCCTCCGCAGGTATTTCCCAATTTATCTTTGCCAGAACGAACAGCACTTAAAGAACTCAGCCAGCAGACAGACATTGTCATACGTAGTGCTGACAAGGGAGGGGCTATAGTTGTCATGGACACCTGTTACTACAGAAATGACTGCTACCGCCTCTTGCAAGACAGCGTCACTTATGAAAAACTTAAGGGAGACCCGACGATCAAATTCAAGCGCACCCTAGACTCTATGCTTACTACAGCTGCCAAAGATGGCATTATTACAGAGACAGTGTGTAAAAAACTTCAGACAGCGTACCCGGTTACGCCGATCTTTTACACAATTCCTAAGATACACAAGGACGCACAGCACCCCGCGCAGACCTATCATTTCTGCGAGGGGGTCGCTGTGCGAACCAATTGCTGTATACCTTGACACATATCTCCAGCCCTGTATTCAATCATTGTCCACTTATTTGAGAGATTCCACCTCATTATCGCAGCTATTTAAAAACCAGAGTCTTGACATGCACAACGTCACCCTAGCTACGCTTGACGTAACCAGTTTGTACACCTGTATCCCGCACTCTGACGGGGTACAGGCAGTGGCCACACTCATTCAGGACCACCCTTTATATCAAGGCCCTAAAGTTGAATTTTTCAGCTCCTTACTGAGTTACACCTTAGCACACAATTACTTTTATTTTGATGGGGGTTACTACTTGCAAAGGACGGGGTGTGCCATGGGATCACCGGTAGCTCCGTCCCTTGCCAATGCCTATATGTGGCAGTGGGAAAAAGACCTGTTGCTAGACAACCAGGCGGTAAAACCCCAAATTGACCTGTATAAACGCTACATAGATGACCTCTTCCTCTTATGGCGAGGTCCAGTCAGCCCCCTGGAAGAGCTAGTAGTCAATAAAAACAGCTCCCAGCACCCTGTTAAGCTTACGCTGTCCACCAGTACCACCATGATTCCTTTCTTCGATTTGGCCATCTCTATCAGTGATGACAGACTGCATACCTCACTGTATGTCAAACCCACTGATCGCAACACAGTGTTGAGGCATGATAGTTATCATCCCCGCAACACTGTCAAAAGCCTGCCTTACTCCCAATTTCTAAGAGCCCGTAGGATTGCTGATCTAGATGCAGAAGCAGCCTGTCAGATTGACATTATGATTGATAAATTTGTACAACGAGGCAGGGGCAGAACTCTGGGAGACAATGGAGTCAGCTGCCACCGGGCTTCTGTTCTCAAGGGGGCACCTCTCCTTCTCTGTGAGTTTAAATCCATTAATCGAAAGCCATTGATATCGCTTCTGTTGCTGAGTTCTGAAATACAGTATGTGTGTGCTTTCTCTCTCTCTGCCTGCCTCTCTCTATATATATATATATATATATTTCATAAGAGACATTATATATATATATATTTTATATAAGGTTGCGTGTGTGTGTGTGTGTGTGTGGGGGGGGGGGGGGGCTCCAATATGCATCTTGCCTCCTGGCAATTGGTACAAACTTCCGCCACTGCAACGAGGCTACCCCCTCAAAGAATTGCTGCAGGCTAAAGCCAAAGCCATGGCACAAAATCGCAAAGATTTAATCAACAACAAAAGCAGCAGCCACAAACAACCTAGTATTCCTTGGGTCAACGAATTCTGCACCACCAGTCAAAGTACCACCTGTAAAGCAAAAAGATGGTGGGACATTGTTAGAACAGATCCCGATTTGCCTGTATTTAAAAATACCAAACTGATGCCGAGCTATACCCGCGGACCCAACCTTAAAGATCTATTAGTGAAAACCGAAATTACCAATTTCGACACCCACACACGGTCCAGCCGTAGTAGCAGGGTTGGGTGCTTCAAATGCCTAGGGTGCATAACCTGCAGCTATTTGGTAGCGTGCAAAGATATATCACATCCCTATTCCCGGAAAAAATTCAAAATTAGATGGCCCTTAACTTGTTCGACAGAATTCGTTGTCTATGTTATCCAGTGTCCTTGCGGGCTTAATTATGTCGGCAAGACAGATTGTGCATTCAAAGTTCGCATGGCGCAGCACCGCAGTGCCATTAGAGCAGCCCTGTTGTCGGGCAAGAGCCAACAACCAGTGGCCCGGCACTTCGCCACGGCAAAACACAGCCTGGCAAGGCTGCGCTACAAGATTGTAGACCATGTCCCTCCTTCCATTCGGGGAGGAGACCGGTCAAAGAAACTCCTACAACTTGAGTCCCAATGGATATTCAGATTGGGCACACTGGCACCCAAGGGGTTGAATGACAGTTTGGGCTTACATGCTTTTCTGTAATTCTGTAATTATGTTTTCCAGCAGCAGCTGCAACGAGCAGTCTGTTAGTTACTTGCACAGCTTTACATGACATAGCCTGCCTGTAGCTTCTGCAACGCATTGCCCCTATACATGGTCGACATCTGCTAAATGCTGACACGACGGCCACTCTGTTCACATGCTCTGGCACCCAGCAACTTGGTGCACGTGTTCTATGTGAGGCACACCTTTGTTTAGTGCCGTTACACTATCATTTATTTGCCATATTTCAACTCATTGCGAGTTTTTCTACATGTATTCCCCAGAAGTACAGGGTTTTTAATATTTTGAATTTTTTTATGCATTTCCTCATTCATCCACCAGATGTCACTCATACACTGTTTTTTCATTGTTTGCCGTGTTTTTTGTTTTACACTGTTGAGGCTTCCTCTTAAATGTATGCAGTATAATGGATGCTTTCTATGTACATCGTGACTTTTTTGTATTTGTTGCCATGGCACTGATCACTTGTTTGCCTCCCCAGCAGTCCGCCCCATGTGACCCCAGGACGGAGCCGCAGTGATGCGCCTGTCAGACGACGCTGTGAGTAGCGGTGACGTCACCAGTGTGCGATCGCACCCGGAAACCAAGCCTGGCGGTCGCGATGCGAGTGCTTTCTGCAGGAGGGGGTAAGTATGTCTAAAGCTTATAAATCACTGACTTGTATGCACTATGTTCATTCACCATTTCTGTCCTGACGACGGGGGAGACCCCGAAACGTTGACAACCTACATGACTGAATAATAAACCAGTCACCTATTTGGAGTCCCCTATTTGGATTTCACCTATTTGGAGTCCCCGAGTGCCCCTTTTCTTGGAATTATATATATATATATATATATATATATATATATATATATATATATCCAATGGACCAGCTCTCTCCACAAATGATTCACACCTGCGTGCCTTTGTCATAAATCTGTAGATAGCAGAGTCACCCAGCTCCCACCGGACGCCAGGAAACAAACACGTCACTACTGCACTTTCACGCAAATAGGTGTAGGTTTATTGTAGTAAAGCCCCAACGGCTCATTTCGGGGTTTCCCCCTTTCTCAAGAGGCAATACAGACAAACTAAACAATGTGCACAACATACTGTACCTTAAATACATCTTCAGTTGGCACCAATCACCGCTACGGCGTCCACACCTCCTACCGCACACCTGTGTACAGGGTCCCACTCCGATGACATCTGCATCTCTCTCACGCATCGTCATCACCATGGTAACCCGCCACTCCGTATGCTTGCGATCGTGGCGCCTCTCCCCATCACCCGGCTTGCCTTCACACAGCTGATTCCACGATCACATGCCAGCCTCTCACACCGGCGTCTCTGTTGTCGTGGAAACTACAGCCGCGCACGGCGCCGCTGCATCGGGTTATAGCAGATGATTGGCTCACAGAAATTGGTCCCACATAAAACATCATACTATACAAAACATTTACAACAGGAGACAATATTACAAATAATCATATAAACAAGTCATATATACAAAAATAGTTTTAATTTTTATGGTACTTATGTAATATCTGGGCTCCCGTTTTTCTTATGAGACCACGTCCCCTCGCGGGGCTCGCCACGCTTCGGGCACGGTGGCTCGCTGCGCTCACCACACTATATAAAAATCAACTCCATGCGTAGTTGGATAGTAGGGGTATGAAAAAATGGGGTGCATTTAACATGGGAGCCCAGATAATACATAAGTACCATTTTTATAGAACTCAGCCAACATGGAGGACACACATGAAGTGTGTACATGTCTCACACCCATGTCACCACTACTGTCATGTCCAACCATGTTGGTATGTAACCCATCTGCCGATCAATCACTGCTTGATGGCACACCTAGCGGGCCGTTTCTGACAGCCAACCAAGGCTCTCACCCTTATGACAACTGGCACCTACAACCCCCCAGTGTACACATCAGCAGAGTCAGATCGCGATCATATTTATAAAAAATACAGTAAATCTAAGGTATATTACCGACAAAATTGTATGAACACTACAATTTTTATTATTCAGTCACATTAATTACAGGGGAGATATCATCACCTACAGAATGATCTGGTGGTGCCTACTAGTAGTACAAATTGTCAAAAAAAGGTTTAGCCTCCATTTGATACATCTAACCCAATATGAGCAAAATTCATGAAGATCTATATAAACAAAAGTATGGCTTTTCTCTAGCTTGAGAATACGATACTTTTGTTTCCTCTACATACAGTGGTTACATGATAAGTACAGAGAAAGCACTGCTGTGCACTCACTCTTCTCCACCAGCTTCCAAGTTCCCACGCTGCAGCCTGCCCTGTCTGTCTCCTGTAGTGGGCTAGGGCTGGTGTGCGGCCGGATATGCGGGAGCGCAGTGACGTCACCGCGATGAAAGTTCTGACCACCTCTGCATTGAACCGCGGGAGGAGCTGAATGCGGCCGCGAATGCGCAGCAGCCCTCCCGTGGCCATCTTTAAATCTCTAAGTGTGACAGCCGCGGCCATGTTTGGTTTGGGCAGGAGAGGGCTGCTGCGGCCGCGGCCGCTAATCAATGTAGTACTGCAGTCTGCGGCCCGGGCAGGGGGGGAGAGCAGCCAGGAGGGAGACCGGCCCACCGGGAAACGGCCCGGTTTCCCACCAGGCCAATCCGCCCCTGTCTGTAGCCATGAACCTAACCACTTCCTCTGCGGCGGTAAACAATTTGAAACTCTCATTCCCCTTTTACATGGAGCGACTCTAAATTGAAGTACTTGGGAGTACAAATATCCAAAGATCTATCCAAACACTTTTCCTTGAACTTTACTCCACTGTTAAACTCCCTCCGTTCAGATTACCAAAAATGGAGATCACTACACTTATCATGGTTTGGTAGGATAAACGTCGTTAAGATGAACTCATTACCAAAGATCTTGTATAAATTGCAAACTCTCCCCATATACATACCTCCGACATGGTTCCAGTCTATACAAAAACGTATACGCACCTTTGTATGGAGATCCTCCACCCCCCGTTTCAAGCACGATATTCTCTTTAGACGGAAACTTAGCGGAGGCATGGAACTTCCTCATATCCCTAGTTATTATCAAGCTGTCCACCTGAACCGCATTCTAGACTGGACACGTGCTAAAGACTCCAAACCATGGGTCTCACTAGAAGAAAACTGCTTCCACACCTACATTGAAATTGCCCCCTGGTTGCCAAAGCTCCCCATAGTAGAACACCCAACAGTTGCCCCCACCCTTAAATTATGGAAAAAACACCGTACTCTAACACACATCTCCTCGATTACCTACCCTCTTACCTCTTTCCTTTCAAATCATGGCTTTGCTCCAGGCCTACACGTTTCTTCCTTTACAAATTGGACGGAGGCAGGTATCTTTCGGCTCGGTCAACTGGTGGGTCCAGAGGGGGTACGATCATTTTCAGATATACAGGTACTATGGGGTCTCCCAAAGGAGAAATTTTGGAAATTTCTTCAACTACGCCATTTTTTGTCATCCCTTAAACAATCGTAAATTACTAGAGATCTCACCCTTTTAGAACGCCTATGCGCAAACCCACACCCCACATCTCACACAATATCACAGCTTTACACATTGATTATAGAAAACACCTTCCCTCTTCCAACATCCTTTACCTCAGCGTGGGAGAAGGAACTACAAGGGAAGGTCCAGGGTATAGACTGGGAAGTAGTTTTCTGCATGTCTCAGACAAACTCCCTTAGCTTGGACACTGGAAAATTTATACAAACTTATTTTTAGATGGTACAGGATTCCCATAAGAGTCCATAACATGTTTCCAGCAATGTCTGATAAGTGTTGGAGATGTAATTCAGCTCGTGGTACTTTTATTCATATATGGTGGGATTGCCCTGTGATCAGCCCCTTCTGGAACACCATCTTTCAGTGCACCGAAAAAATTCTAAATGGAAAAGTAACCAGAGACCCTGGCTTCTGGTTGCTCAACATTACAATGGCCACCACTAGAACGTATAAACACTCACTTCTGAGACACCTAAATAACGCAGCAAAATCGGTAATCCCAGTCCATTGGAGATCTACCAAAGGCCCCCCCCCCCCCCATTAGAGAATGGCTTAAGAATATTGACTATTACATGGGAATGGAAGACCTCATTTCCATCCCGTCCGGGAATATCTCAAACTTCGCCTCGACCTGGTTACCCTGGATAGAATTGAAGGAATCCTCACTCTACCTGTCCCTATGAGAGATTCTTGATCTTCATACCTACCAGACGTCACTTCTCCTCAGACACCACCATTCACGTAATGGTCCCATGACTCTGCAGACCGCTTGACGTCAGCAAAACCTCCCAACCACTCAGCGCATTCTCCCCAACCTTTCCTCTTCTTCTTCTCTAACGCCTTTTCCCTTATCTCAGTCTTTTTCCCTCTCTTTCGTTCCTTTTCTTAAAACTCCCTTTCTTATTGACTGTTTTAAAAGTTTATAGGATTTGTTAAAACTGAAATAACGCATCAATAATTATATACTTTTGTTATACTCTGTTTTCTCAAATATTGTTATTTATTGCTGCAGGTGGCGTTAGCTTGTTGCACAAGGTACTAGCCACGCCGTATGAGGCCTACCCTTTGCGCTAAGCAGCAGGTGTTTGTTAGAAGCAGCAGCCATTTTGTTAGGCATGACTTGCATAATAATATTATTAAAATGGCTGATCATTCAGAACAGTGCTGTAAAAGTGATTTCTTATAGAATATTGTTTTTGGTTTTAGAAGCTTAAGAATGTGATGTTGACAGTATAATAGAACAAGGACAGACACCTAGACTCCACAATCCTCAACTATATGGGAACAAGGCCACACATGCGTAGACCCACAAGGCCACTGAAGTTGGGTGTTGGGTAAATTATGACATCATGATTGAAAGCAGAGCTTTCCAATAAGACTCAATGCTTATGAGTAATTAATTAATGTGATAAAGGTTTAAATATCAGAGTGATAGAAGGAGGAAAAAAGGCAGTTGAGAAAGAACAAGGAAGCACAGGGGGCTGGAGGTAACTATGAAGGAGGTTTAATCATGGCTGATCACTGTCCTTGAAAGGTGTCCATTTTGATTTGATTTAGAATTACTGTTTAAGTATTAGCTAGTCAGTTTTATGTTTCTTGTGTTAGTCTGCATTTGCAATTACCTGTAATGAAGCTATTCTTCAAGTAAAGCATTGTCATACATTTTATAACAAGGTTGTGTGGGTGTGCAATCATTTCAGCGTTGCCGTTATATTTAAAGGTAATAAAGTAAATAAATTTGGTTTGGGTTATTTATCATATCTAATCTTATCAGATAAATATCTGGTTTATCAGTTGGAGGCCCCAGCGAGATTCAATGATGGTTGGTGTCCATATTTTATCAGTTATTGAGAAGATCAAAGTTTGAAAAAAAAATTAGCTATTGGAAAAAAAAAAAAAAAATGTGTAGAATTTTTTTTAAAGTCGGTGCATTTGTGTATCCTAATCTTCTCAAACATCTGTTAAGGTATGGTAATCCACAATTACTTGAAGCGACTTCGCTATTTAATTATAAAACAAATAGATCGTAATTTAAGGCATGGAAAGACAATGCTGCATTTTGCAGACTGTCAGCTTGCTAAACCCCCCCGCATCGCCCATTTCTTCTCTGTGTCAGAGAATAGATAAGGAGAGCAGCGAGAAACTTGGCAAGAAGTTGTAAACAACATTGCTTGGGTCAGGAAGAGTATTTCTTTAGTTTATTTGCAAAGCATGCAGACTATAGCAAGCATATTGGTATAAAGGTTATGCTGGCAATAAATTTTCTACTTTTTAAAAAAAAAAAAATATTCTTTAAATGACAGTATTTTTTTTTTTTTTTTTTGGTTTGTTTTTATTTTTTGACCGCGGTTGGATTGTTTGGTGTATATTGTCTGCTGAGGATATTGCTGAAGTAACTAATCTGTAGCGGTTGTTTTGATAATTAGAGTTTCTTTGTTTGTCCAATCTATAAATTTTATAGAAGTTGCATATATTTGTTGTAGGTTTTCCCGTGCTTATAATTTGGTGATTAGAGATAGGTAGAGGAGATTGTGCATTTACGTCTCTTTCTGGTTGTCTGGCCAGCAACATGTGGAAGAAATGGAATGCATGATTTATCCATAATCTGTATTGTTTGGAAACCCCCGGATTGTCTACTGTATATGGTTTATATAAGAAAATGTTAATAAATAATTAAATATACGTTGCATTGTTAGAGCTAGCAAGCAGTTGGATTACAATAACAGTTTGAGCTAATTTCTTTATATCCATAGACAGAGGTCAGTTAAAATACAGAGTTTAAAGGACTAGACGCTAATATTGTAAGCCAAGTAACAGTTCATTTTTACCACCAGAATAAATAAAGTTAATTGGAATATTGTTTATAACAAAGAAAGATCGAGTTTATCTCATTGTAAAGTTTGTTTCATCTCTTGTCTTGCGGAGATGAAGTCCGTAATGTAGGACTGATGTTTTTCTGCTATGGGTTTTTGATTTAATTTTTTTGGTTTATTAAACAAAGCAGCTGTGAGTTGGAAACTCTAAAGTGATGGATTCAGTTGATGTAATGCGAGATAAGGAGTTGTCCATGTTAGGTGAAGAAACAGGAAATGATCATGTGAATTCAATGTTTTTTTCATTTAATGAGTAATACATTTTGGATAAGAAAAGTGATATATATATCGATGAGATATAAGTCCAATATAACATCTATTCTTAAAGGTTCATATTGATATATTAGATCATGTTTTCTGTTGGCAATTTCTATTGCTTATTTGCTTAATCTGGATACATATATTGAATCAGATATACCTTGAGTAATGCGCAGATAAATCCTGGGTTTATTTTTATTCTTATGAATGGAAGGTAATCAGTGATAACTGACTCAAGGCTGTGGGGTTTTCTTTAAGCCAATTTTTGTTTTGTTTTTGATTTGTGTTAATTTAATTTTGTTTGTTTTGAAAGGGGGAGGGTACTAAATTTATAGAGTATCTTAAGGGGTTAATACTGTGGCCACAGTTAGCTAGATAACCAGGGGAGATAGTGATCTAATCGTGTAATGATCACTTAGACAATGTGCAGATATGGTAACAAAGAATGACATATTGCATATAATTTTTTTCTGATTTGATGAGTTGATTTTTTTCCTGTGAAGAGTGCTGACCGGTAGCGAGATTCACAGGGGGTATCTGCCACCTACGTGCAAGGTAGAATATACTGAGAAGAAAGGGTGGGGGTGGGACACGTGACTACTGGTAACAAAGAATGACAGTAGAGACCCACAAGACTGGTAACAAGGAATGACAGGATGTGGAAGGCGTAGGTGTGGTAACAGTGAATGACACATAACGCATGGTTAGGTTTTTTGGGGACATTTTTCATTTATTTTATTTACATTTTTGTCTTTGAAAGAGGTAACACTGTTTTAAGCATTTGTATGGGATTACAGAAAGTTCTGAGTATGTGACTAGTGTGAGCAAGTGAGAAGGAATAGAAAATACTATGCTGGTCATAGTTAGTTGGAATTGGCGATGATGATGCACCTGTGAGGTAATGATTATTTGATGAGAGTGAACGCGCAATGGTCTGGTGACAGGTGGTGAAAGCTTCAAGAATTGAGATAGTATATCCCACTAACCCACATATGTTTGGAAAGAATGTACTGTCCCACTGAGGAGTTAATTCTGTTCAGTGAGAAGTGAGGAGAGGTGATATGTCTTTTAGAGCCTTAGGGAGAAAAAGAAAAATGGAAAAAAAAAAGAAAAGAATAATTTTGAAATTTTTGTTTATTTTTGAAAAAGCAGAAGGGAAGAAGTTTTTTTTCAGTGATGAGGTGAGAGTAACATCAGAAATAACTCTGTAGGAGATTAAAGGCAGGAAATGGTTAATGAGATTGATAAGAGAGTAAAGTTTTATTCCTAAATGATGTGAAATATCCAAGGAGTGTCACAGAACTGTTTTCCATAACAAGGACATGAAAGATTTTAGAATTGAAGATATTGTTTACCCTTTTGAAAAAGCACAATGAATAGATTAAAGTTATTGCAATGTTCTGTATGGGACAGTGATCAGCCATACCCAAGGATGACCTCCAGCCCCCTCCCCATTGCTTCCCTCAAGTGATAATGTTGTTTTGTCAACATCTGTTTAAAAACTGCCATTTTTTTTTTCCAAATGACAAATGCTAATATGATGTCTGAGCTTAATAATGCTATTGCTTTTGCTTGTTTTATTTAAATAAAAATCCCAGCTAATAGAGGTGTGACCATTCCAGAGAAAAGATTAATTTATAAATTGATGCATTTCATTTTGCACAGAAAAAGCAAGTGTTAAAAAAAAAAAAAATATTATTATTATTATTATTATTAATATTATTATTATTACTGAGCCACTAGAAATTATTTAGAAAAAATATTGAGTTTGCAGGTAATGCTGCAGAATCCTTATCAAAGCCCTTATTGAAAAATGCAGATTTTATAGTGATTATTATAAGATGCATATTGAGTTGCATTTTTATGCTTACTGATTTATCTGATTGCATGTTGCCACTTTACTAGATCCATTGGTCATGCATATGAGCCCACAAATAAGGAATGGAGGTCACAATTAGGTGCAGCACTACTGGGTTCTGCTACTAGTAAATCGCATTTGCTGCACAACTAATCATGATATTCTCTCAAATATTTGTAATGATTTAATGATTATTTTTTTCTCAGAGTGGTTTGGAAGAAATTGTGTATTATTAACAGGAATCCATGAGAGACTGCTGTCAGAAGGCACTAACCGATATGAGGACCCTCACGGGGTTAGAGGATATGAGTGATGCTCATAGGGCATTAAGCAATTAGTATTTTGATGAGTTTTTCATTACTAATCATGTCACAAGTTTCTAAACATCTATGGACCACAAGAAATAGTTTTTTTTCCAGATTTTACAACAACGCATACTATTTAATACCCATAGTATTTGCAACACTCTGTTATTGCAGGTTATCTACCCAATGCGATTATTCTTATTATTTTTTTTTAGTGTAAATCAATTCACTTTACATTTATGGAAGTATTACAGTCATCTAGTCATTGGTTTATGATCTGCATATCTCTTACTATCAAATAGCAGATAGTCAGGACTTACAACATTTATTTACAGCACAGTCCAATATATGTGGACTCAATTAAGCCAAAGTTTTATGGACAGCCCCACTATGTCCCACAATGCGTTGCATGATTCCTACCACAATGCTGATTCAATATGTTTATGATCTAATGATGTGTTTAAATTCTTTACAGGATTCTCTTACTGACTCTTTTTCTATTACTACTACTAAATCTAACTGACACAGAGCTGACAAAGTACAATATACTGACATAATTGCTTCATTTGAGGCTCTGATACACGCACTGACAGAAGCCACAGCACTGGATATATTAGATTTATCATATACCTGTCTTTACTGTAATGAACAACAAGCAGCGGCCTTGGGAGTTTGAACACATATACATGGGGGTTCACATAGACCCATCAGGTGCTACAGTTGCACACTTGACCGAGTGGCATCTGCTTTACCAACATGTTTAAGGACTGTGGCGGCTGCTGCAGCCTTTGTATAGAAATTACAGAACACCGCACACTATGTGTCTCTAATGCTACATCTTTTCTAATGAACTCTTCACGGACAAGACACATTTCCAGTGCATGGTTCTCTCGTTGGCAACTTTTGCTCCCAGCGCCACATGACCTGACTATTGTCAGGTGTGGTACGCTAAATCCTGCTACTCTGCTACCTGGTGGGACCCGGGAGTCCCAGAGGATGGATGAGATGCAGGATTTAGAACATGATTGTGAGGAATATTTAAAGCAAAATTTCTCCAATTAGACCTGATATCTCTGACATGCCACTACCATCTACAAAGATTGTAGTTGTCACCAACAAGGAGACTCAGGATGGCCATATACGGGATATGCGGTAGTATTGGATTTAGAGATCCTCATTTTCCATCGTGAATTTGCTATGATATAATACGCTAATATCACAGCAAGTAAAGGAGCTCATTGAGGCTGTGCAACTCCCTGCAAAGGCAGTAGTTGTTAAGTGTCAAGCTCACATGTTATAAAGTGATCTTGTTGCACTTGGTAACAAAAATAAGATGGCCACTGTTGTGAATCACACCACTATACAATTTAATGTTTTTACAAATTGACCAGCAGAAGCTCATAAAGCATCAAGAGTTGTGTATTTAACAGGAATGTGCCAATGGATGATGAATGGATGCAGTCAAAAGGCTAATGGCCTATGTAAAGATGGTGGGGGCAGATCAGTAGCTCCCCAAACCCCTCCTCCTGGCATATGCGGAAGCTGCCCATGGGATGACCCATGTAAGGAGAGAGAGGGCATGTATGTTGATTTCATCTTATGCAGAGGCCCAAACGCATCTGCAGAAGAATGAACTCAGGAAAATTATTTCTATAGAACCATCAAACATTTCTCCTACCACTGGTCCATTCCTAAGGTTAAAAATATTTTTTTGGGGGAATTTACATGCATTTAAAATTGTCATTATATTTAAATGGTATCTGATATGTTATTTTGATGATAAGGAACATCCCAGCTGTCCCATGAACAGCATCCTTTACAGCAAAGAAATGTTTTGAGAAATTTGTGTTCAGATATGTTATCCCATAAGGTATATGCTATTAAAGAAATCATAGAGGTACATATTTGACAGGAAAGGTATTCTAAGGAATAAATCAATGTATGGGTATTGAAAATTTGGTTGCACTCACCACACACTAAAAGCTTTTAGTCAAAATTGAACATGTTAACAAATGCACATTGAGAACACATAATTTAGGGTGGGTGTGGAAATTACCATGAGTTGACTTGAAGTTTTGTCTTCGGTTTTGTATAACATTCACACTACTCCTCAGCAGCCACTGAACCTGTCCCCTTATAAGATCATTATTTTAATTTATATATACATTTTTTGGGGAGACCAGCAAACCCTATTCAACATCCAGCAGCAGACTTGTCACTCTAATTCTCACATCATCTAAATACTTTTACCAGAAAAGCAAACAAGCTTATGAAGGGATGTTGTTATAAGGTCCAGCCTGGAGACTATGCAATGGTGAGAAAATTCTTACAATTAAATGTCTCGTAGATCAAAGGCAAGACCCGTCCCTGTGAAACAAACCAATTGAATTAATGCGTCTCACTGCAAGAAGGTTTCCGACCTGGTGGTGATATCAGTTGAAAGAAAAATAAACTGATGCAGATAAATATTGTGACTTTGATTCTAACTTAATAAACTTATTTGATGATGGGCCTGTCCAGGGCCCCCACACAGACCAAGACAAGATCCACGGAATCGGGGGGCATCCTTAGTGGTGTCCCTGCGGGTTGTGGGCAAGAAGAGGTCCACGGAATCGGGGGATACCCTTAGTGGTGTCCCTGCGGGTTGTGGACAAGGTGTAAAACAATGATCCCCATGAGTGACCAAGTTTCCCATACACTTACTAACTGAAGAAGTCATTTTTGTTTTTTAAGTTTTCATTTTTTTATAGTGAATGAGGGTTACCAGGGATTGGTTGCTGGCAAGGACAGTGTGTATATTTATCAAAGAGGTATTACTAGAGTCATGGTGGTGTATTCTACTTCTGCTTTTAATTTTAATCCCACAAGTATAGTAATAATCATAACAGACACACATATACGTCATACTACTGATGCTCCCAGGTTTCGGTATGCATCAGAGGATGGTAAATAAAATACTGATAGCCAATATGTTAAACTAATTAGAAGGTTTAAAATAAATATATGAGTAATAACATAAAAGTAACTAAGAACATCCACACCAGAACCATTAATAGAATACATCTAGTAAGGTATCAGTAAAGAAGAGGCATTCTAAGTAAGGATGGAAACATAATATCTATATGCAAACTGACATTTCTTCTTTAAGACGCTCATCATGAGCTGATAGAAAGAACAATAAGGTAAACTGATTGTTGTTTATATTGTCATCTACGGTATCACTCCGGTAATGTTGTGTTAATGGCTACTTATATTTGCAGTCAAATCAAACAACACTTCACTTTCTATGTAGGATTTACACAAGTGAATCTTATAAGGTTACTGACTCTCCCTAGGTTTAAAATTGGTAAAGAGTGTAATAACAGGAGATATTTTGGAGTACAACAAAACATGTAGTTATGTGACAGAGTTGGGTGTGCTAGTATAACATCTAGATAGATAAAAAGTGTACTCATTGAATTGTTTCTTATGATGTTTTCTCAAACATACTGTCTCATAAGCCATGGACATTACCACAAGGATTATATTATATTTACAAACTTAAGGTTTCTAAATGGTTACAAACAAGTTCTATTGTAATAAAATGTACTTTTACTAATTAATACAGTGGTGATTCAACATGAAGATTTGAAAGTAACACATGGTATATTAAATAAACACACTTATTTACATTATCCCAAGTTTATAAAATTGTATTTGAATTTGTGAATATAATTAAAATATGGTACAAAACTGATGGTGACGTTAAAAGGAAAGTTGAATTAAATTATTTGGGTTGAAAAAAATTTAGTTTATTGAACAGGTGTGAGTGATGTGATTCCCTACAGTTGGTTTATTTGGTTGAACCCCAATAACTGGTTCGCATAAGTCAATGTTATATATGCTTTAAGAAGTTTAATGTTTTTGCCAAGATAATATTATTGATTTTTCTGTATACTAGTGAAATGCTTCAAGAAGGTTTTCCGATGTATTAAGAGAGAAACAAATGATGCGTTTTGCAAGAGATATGAACTTTCTTTGGAGAAGTTCAGAGGATGGACTGTTAAAACTGAAATAACGCATCAATAATTATATACTTTTGTTATACTCTGTTTTCTCAAATATTGTTATTTATTGCTGCAGGTGGCGTTAGCTTGTTGCACAAGGTACTAGCCACGCCGTATGAGGCCTACCCTTTGCGCTAAGCAGCAGGTGTTTGTTAGAAGCAGCAGCCATTTTGTTAGGCATGACTTGCATAATAATATTATTAAAATGGCTGATCATTCAGAACAGTGCTGTAAAAGTGATTTCTTATAGAATATTGTTTTTGGTTTTAGAAGCTTAAGAATGTGATGTTGACAGTATAATAGAACAAGGACAGACACCTAGACTCCACAATCCTCAACTATATGGGAACAAGGCCACACATGCGTAGACCCACAAGGCCACTGAAGTTGGGTGTTGGGTAAATTATGACATCATGATTGAAAGCAGAGCTTTCCAATAAGACTCAATGCTTATGAGTAATTAATTAATGTGATAAAGGTTTAAATATCAGAGTGATAGAAGGAGGAAAAAAGGCAGTTGAGAAAGAACAAGGAAGCACAGGGGGCTGGAGGTAACTATGAAGGAGGTTTAATCATGGCTGATCACTGTCCTTGAAAGGTGTCCATTTTGATTTGATTTAGAATTACTGTTTAAGTATTAGCTAGTCAGTTTTATGTTTCTTGTGTTAGTCTGCATTTGCAATTACCTGTAATGAAGCTATTCTTCAAGTAAAGCATTGTCATACATTTTATAACAAGGTTGTGTGGGTGTGCAATCATTTCAGCGTTGCCGTTATATTTAAAGGTAATAAAGTAAATAAATTTGGTTTGGGTTATTTATCATATCTAATCTTATCAGATAAATATCTGGTTTATCAGATTGAAATTATATGAGCAAGTTACCTAAAGCTATGTTTAACATTCACAACCTTAAGCTAATAATACTGTCAGCTGTTGAGGTTTTCTTTTATGCTTTTTCAAACATGACGCAACTCATTTGTTCTAATGTAATGTAACTTGATTTATTGTTGAACTGTGCAAATGAACCTAATAAAAAACAGTTTGAACACGAATGCTGGACCAAGTGGTCAGGCAGCACCGAGTGCTCCAGTCCACTCGGCATTTCTCAGTGCAAAAAGCAGGGATATGGGCGGGCAGCTGGCGTCCAGCTATGTCATATGTCTGCCCCACACATGTGCGTCACAGCAGCATTAGCGTTTTCATGGTAACGCCCATGAAATGCGGGGCGTACGCATATGGTAATGAGCCCAAACAGCCCTTCAGGCCCCTCTCCACCCTCTGTTCAGATTGTTCCAATCAATTTTCTGCACAGAATTCACGCCGTATTCAGACGTGCGCGGCGTTCGCACATGCGCGGATATGTCTCTGCACATGCGCAAACACCAACCATCGGCCATCCGTCTGCATGAGAATAAGGCCCTAAGTGTCTGGTTTTTATCACCGGACAATCAGCTCGTACTTGTGAAGTTACAGGCTTGGTTTGAAAAATGACAGGTAGGAGCTGATTGGCCAGTGATAAAAACCAGACACTTTATTACTTCAGATGTGCGGGGAAGGGGGGGTGGGAAATGGATCAGAGCACAGGTAATTTAAGGTAAGTTAAGTAGGTATAGGTTAGTATCAAAAGTCCACAATTCATAGAAAATGGGAGAGGCCTATTAGAAAGGATCTCACAAAATAAGTAGCGTGGAGGTGCACCCTAGAGAGTAAATGTACATGCAAGCAAAGGAGGGAAAAGACTCTCTCTTTGTTGGGGCACTCTTTGGTTGAGATTACAAGACTGTAATCTATATAAACATTGATAGGAGTATGTATTCAGGTACATACCTGAATACATACTCCTATCGATGTTTATATAGATTACAGTCTTGTAATCTCAACCAAAGAGTGCCCCAACAAAGAGAGAGTCTTTTCCCTCCTTTGCTTGCACTTTATTACTTCACCAAGATTAATAAATTTACCACTGAGTGTCAGTGCAATTTGCTCCGAAGATACAGTAACAGAATCAAATACAAAGTAACAGCACAGAGGTTTGGATACATTTTCAGCACATATATTGCAACATGCTGAAAATTTCTCCAGATATAACCCTCTTATAATTAAGGAAAGATAGGACATAACAATTAACACATTGACAAAATAAACATGAAAAAATTTATTTGAGGCATTATTTGCCCAGAAAAGCTAATTACAAATAAATTAGCAGACACCACGGCCAAACAGTGAAGACTGATTTCTTAATCACTCATTCTCATTATTTTTTGCACCTCTTTTGAAATTATTTTTTTAAATTTAGAAAAATATACCCTATACCAAGGGGATTTTATGGGAATTGTAATAAAAAAAATATTTTAATAGTTTCTTAGTTTCTGTGGATACTGTCCAAAAACAGTATCCCCAGAGTACACCAATAAAGTATCTTTCTTTTCTTCTTTCTATTTGAATGATATACAATTTGAGACAGGGAGCACAACCCCTAATACATATAAGGGGAAAGCATAATGACATAAAGCAGTACGAAACACCAATATTCCAGGTGCTATAAATACACACAAGCATCTTTGAGAGATATTAGT
Source organism: Crinia signifera (assembly GCF_055691185.1). Taxonomy (NCBI): domain Eukaryota; kingdom Metazoa; phylum Chordata; class Amphibia; order Anura; family Myobatrachidae; genus Crinia; species Crinia signifera. The sequence goes on along the minus strand of NW_028142774.1, from coordinate 238,449 downwards.
GCTGACTGAACAGTCCCTCATCCCCCTTCCCCCTTATTCTATATTTTTATTTGTGCTAATTTTTAAAACTGAAACATCACAGATCGCACAGAGATGACACAGACGCCAGGCAGGCGGAAGACATTGCCAACATTGGCCATCTGACCACCCCAACCCATTCCCCCACCCAGTCACCATACCCTTTGACAGCTCTCCCCCGGCCCTATCCTACCCTTCACCCACCCAATCCACAACCCCTTCTACCACTCCACCCCCAGCAACCCTAACATTATCCCACCAAATCCCCACCCTTATACTGGCTACCTCCTCCCCTCCCCCAACCAGCAACCCTACTATTCATAATCCCAATATCCAACTTTATCCTGGCCCCCTCCTCGAAGCACTTCCGCCATACAACAAGTCTATAGTATATACTGTATATAGTATTCCAGTGGGGTTCGGGACACAGATAATAATCAGTGAAAATGCGGTAAAAAGTAGCTGTTTATTTAGCAACGTTTCAACGCCATATCGGCATTGTCATCAGGCTACCAGAATATAACAAAATCATACCTTACAGTATATTATCACCCAGTGAACTGCTGACTGGCGTCATCTGGAAGCCGGCCAGTGACGCAGTAACGTGACATCATCCTCCCCCGGCTCACGGCCAGTCGGAGTAGACTGTGCAACAACCCATCACCATGGAAACAACTAAAACAAAATCTTAGTATAGCGTGAATGTACAGAGCATAGCATATTGAGCAGGTGACTACAGATAATTATAACACTCATGATAACAATCTGACAGGTTATCTGTTGGTCCTACTATGTAAACAAATATGCTTCTATAGAGACAGAATATATACTAAGGAACCAATTGTTACTACAAATACATAACAGCCTATAACCTGAATATATCAAACGTATTATAATAAGGTCGAGATACCAGAATGCTCATTGGGTGCTAGGGTGCCCAACCGGGCTATCCAGCGGGCCTCGCATCGTAATAGGGCTAATCCTTTGTTACCTCCTCTGAGCGACAGGGGTACATGATCGATCATTCTGTATTTAATGGTGGATGCATTATGCTTAAACAGGGCAAAATGCCTAGCGACTGGCTGAACACTATAGTAATCCAGTGGGCTAGACAGTTTCAGATGATTGCAGGTACTTATGATGAGTGCGCCACATAACTGCTCAGACCTTCAGTTGCATAGACTGCATGTGTGTATTCTAATGAGCACACAAATCTGTGAATTAGCAGCTCCACCATTGTGTGAGTGACAGCAATCTCACTCTGGCCCTTATTCTGATTGACGCGGACTTTACCGCATACTTTCGGATCGCGTCTTTACGGCGTCTGCGCATGCGTGGAGAACGCAACGCGCATGTGCCACGCATTGACTCGGTACCAGTTCGGCCAGATCCCGTCCAGAACTGTTCACCGCTATCATTCGGGAAATAGGGGCGTATTATGGGCGTCATGCGGAATGACACATGGGCGTAGTTTCAAAGTGGGCAAAACGAGGCGGAAACATGGGCGGACACGGGGGAGTACACTTATGTTGGGGGGCGTACATTCGGAAACCACTCCGAATGCACGCGATCAAAAAGGGCAGAAATGTGCGGTGTCCACAAGTGTACTATTGCTTTGCGGACACCACTCGTTCATGCGCTAGGCGAACGTACGCCTAATGACTACAACCATTAACACCTGAACCCAATAGAATCTACTCCTTTACTCATTACTCACTAATAGGCCGCTTGTCAGTGCTTTAATTGAAACCATTGCTGCTTCAAGGAAACCTTACTAGTCCCCCACATATGCTGTACTTGTCACAGTTGTTGGTTTTATTTGCACTTGAAACAGTATATGTGTAGATTGTTTATAATCTTTTACACAGGGTGTAATAAAAACCATTGCACTTACATTGCTGTAAGGGTTAATGTGTGCAATGCATGTGTTAGGCATGCTTGTAAGGATATATTGGAATCTAATTGATTCAAATTCCAAATAAGCAGTTTTTTATGAGGATAGGTAATTGAATAAGTGGGTCATGTGATGTATTGCAGAAGATACTTCATAGTGGGTTGTTTGGCGTAAATACTCCGCTTACGTGCGGTAGCACCGCTTGGCTCCCGTTCGGATGCGGTATTCCCGAGCATACTCTGTAATACTCTGTAATACCGTGCCGAATCGGAGTGTTTCTCCCACACACGCATGGTTTGTATGTCGTCCGTAAACACGCCCTGTTCTTAAAGAGTGAGTCCGTCCGAATGCGGAGGACACGTGGGCGTTTCTACGGACGATGGCCGCATGCGGCAAAACACCGTTGCGTGCTGACCGCTCCGTAAGAATGCGGGAATTTCCGCACAGATCAGAATAAGGGCCTCTGTGAGAGTGCTGAATCTGCACTTACCCACAGGCTGTGATGGCGTACCATATCTGTATTGCGCAAGGAACACGTCCATTAGGCGTCAGCCTTAATGATCAGAATTTCATTGCTTTTTGTCATTCGAATGGAAGAGTTACAAGAGGTTTCAGAAATGCCAGATCATGTGTATGAAGCCTTAATGGGACATGTGAATCCGTAAGGTTTTTTGTCAATGGAATTTCATAGCTTTTTTTAATTTTTTTTTTTTAATTCAGAAATCTAAAATTTCACTAAGAATAAACATTGGATTTATTTAAATGTTTAACAATAACACACCCTGGCAACAAGCATTACCCCTGCCCACTAGAATTTCAAAACCCTGGCAATGAGCATTACAAACCCCTGGCAATGAGTGTGACACCCGTCCCAGTGCATGAAACCCCCATCAACAGTGACACCCAGCGTGTAGAAGCTGTACTGTAGGGCATAAACTCTCCTAAATCTCTCCGTTTTGGATTCTCACACCCTATTACATTCCCCGCTGGGTGTTAAACTGACTATTCCATGTTGGTATATTTATTGATGGCTTGGATGTGAGAGAACTTCAAATTCTTAGGCTAACATACATTGCTTTGTGAAGTTATTATGCCTTCAAAGATTAAATTGGGGTAAAGAGTTGGACAAGGTTTAATTTATGGGCTTTCATATGAGTTATAAACAGCAGTATATTTCAATAAAAATGGTCAAAATCAAAATTTAAAATTTCTCAAAAAGGAAAGTTTTTAACATTTTGAAACAAATCTCTAACATCATTTATACTGTTGTTAATAAATCAATAAAGTTTTATTTTGAGATGAGCCAATATAGTAAAAGGCCACATGCCATAATGCCCATTAAGTTATGCCACACACCATGATGCCCATTACACATTATAGCAAACACCGTACTACCCATTACACTTTATAGCAAACACCGTACTGCCCATTACACTTTATAACAAACGCCATGCTGCCCATTACACTTTATAGCAAACACCGTACTGCCCATTATACTTTATAGCAAACATCGTACTGCCCATTACACTTTATAGCAAACACCGTACTGCCTATTACACTTTATAGCAAACACCGTAATGCCCATTACACTTTATAGCAAACACCGGAATGCCCATTACACTTTATAGCAAGCACTGTAATGCCCATTACACTTTATAGCAAACACCGTAATGCCCATTACACTTTATAGCAAACACCGTACTGCCCATTACACTTTATAGCAAACACCGTACTGCCCATTACACTTTATAGCAAACACTGTACTGCCCATTACAATTTATAGCAAACACCGTACTACCCATTAAACTTTATAGGGGGCACTGAGGGGTGGGGGCAGCGTACAAATGGGGGCACTGGGGGGGCAGCGTACACACGGAGGCACTGGGGGGGACAGCGCACAGACGGTGGCACTGGGGGGACAGCTCACACATGGGGGCACTCGGGGGCAGCTTACACACGGGGGGACTGGGGGGGACAGCATACACACGGGGCACAGGGGGGACAGCATACACATGGAGGCACTAAGGGGACAGCCAGGGGCGGAACTACCGCCGGTGCTGACGGTTCAGTGCACCGGGGCCCAAGGGATTGAAGGGGCCCGGTGCCACTGTCTGCCCGGCATGCTGAATTCTTTTATTTTATGTGTGTCACCACCGCTGAGCCACCCGTCGGCAGTAACGCCAGAGCGGGTGTTTTATAAAGATACTTGGCTGCGGGACACGAGACGGTGGGGCTGTAAGACTGAGGAAAATGTCCACTGTCAGGGAGGAGGGATAATGCACATGCCTTCCTGGTTCAGTGCTGTTTCAGTGTGTTTGCCCGGCAGCTGCCAAGAATGATTGACAGCCGCCGGCGGCCGGGTCCTCTAGCACAAGTACAGGACAGCTGAGCGATGGCTCAGCTGTCCAGTGGTTTTAGAAGATGCGGCCTGCCCTGTGGCTCAGGGATTGGCTGAGTCTAAGTGCGCAGGCTGCAGGGAAGGAGGCAGGATTCTGGTCCGGCCTCAGCACTGTCTTCAGCCCACAGGTGACAGAGGAGCCGCCGGCTGGGTAGAAAACTAAAAAGGAAAACAGGCAGGGGCAGCCCAGCTCTCACCTCACAAGGTAAAGGAAAAAACAAGGTAGCTGTAGTCTGGACTCTGGAATATATATATATATATATATATATATATATATATATATATATTCCAGAGTCCGGACTACAGCTACCTTGTTTATATATATATAACATGTGCCTAACCATTGATATGTGTAGATAGATAATATTTCAAACTCTACTATTCGCTTATGGATATGTATATATGTATATAGTATGTGTTAGTTTGTCTTGTCTGTATATTCATGTATGATGTTTATCATTTCACAGGATGATATATACTGATGTTGGATATAGTGTGCGCTTGCCTCCACTTTTTTTATTGGTCTGGTTGGGTATATATTTGGACCAAAGTCCTATAGATCCATATTTATATTAACACCCTTGCCTCCTGTTGTGATGAGTAAGTTGGCCTATATAAGTAAGAATAATGATTTGGCATTATGTGATAGCATGATATTATGATACTAAAGGTCCATACACACTGGTCGATTTATGCCCAGTGTGCATGGACAGCCATGCTCGTTTTCATCGATGGGGGGGAGGGGGGGGTGCTCAGTGCATACACACTGGGCCACTTTCCCCCTGCCTGGCGCCGACTGCGGGGAGAGGATTGCTTTGCATAGTGCAGAGCTATGCACAGCTGTCCTCGAAGCTGCTCATCTGCTGGTAAAAGCAGATGAACAGCTTTCCTGACGATGATTTTTAGACCTTAAGGCCCCCCTATCTTAAGTACCCCAGGCCCCCCAAAGTCTTAATCCAGCTCTGGCCGCAGCAACTCCTCCCATGGGCCTTTGCGGAGTTCTGTCTGACTCCAGGGATTACTGTAAGTCACCACCCTCCTCCTCCCGTCCCACCATGAATATGACAAGTATTAATACTGTACACCATGGGTGGCATTGGCCTGCCAATGGAATCAGTCTGAGGAGAGGCGCGGAAGATGAACATCTCGGCGTCTCTCCAGTCCGTGAGCGGGTACCAGCCGGGAGCAGCGCGTCTGGAGCTGAAGATGTTGGGGTAGTCGCCGGGGACCAGGTGAGTAGGATTTCCTTCCTCAGGTACCCCTTAGGATTACTACGGATCCAGGACCCCGGAATCTTCAGCCCAGGAGCCTTGGAGCCCCGGACCAGCCCCGAAACCAGGACCCCAGATCCAGGGACTGACCCACGGGCTCAAGGTAGGTAAGTATCAGTATGTGTGGGCTGTGGATGTATTAAACGTTTATTTTTCAGGGTGTCAGTGTGTGTTTTATTTAACTCTATCTTGTACTGTGGAACTACAAGTGCCAGCGGGCCCTTTAATGCCCCGCATGCTGGGACTTGTGGTTCTCCAAGTCACAGCATGCGGGGTAGGCTTGCTGGGACTCATAATTCTACAGTTTAAGACAATAGTTTTTATTCTTTTTTTACACTTTTCATCAGCCCAATGCCCACCGCCCAGGGGCATCAGGGACAGCCCCGTACTTTCAGCATGGGCTGGTAAGTCCTGGAGGGGGGGACCCCTTCTTTGGGGGGTCACCACCACTTCCCCAGGACCCCTGCCCATGCTGACCAGCCAGGGAGATAATGCTTTGGCCGCGGGACCTTATATAATAAGTGTCCCCCGGCTGTGGCATTACCCTGCTGGCTGGTTGGGTCTGGTGCTGGTTCTTGAAATGCGGGTGTCCCCTAGTCATTTTGTCCCCCGTATTTTGGGAACCAGCGCCGGACCTTGAGCCTGGTGCTTGTTTCAATAAATCAAGGGGACCCCTATTTGTCGGGGACCATGATTTTATGTCACCAGCACCGGCTCAATGAGCCCGGGGCTGGTTATGCTCTAGCGGGGGAACCCGCGCAGTTTTTTTTTTTATTTTAAATTGCGATTTCCAGCAAATGTGCGATTTTCAGACCTGAGAATCGCACATTTTCAGGACTAAAGAAATCGCATCAAATCGCACCTATTCATACTATTTGGGCCGTTTTTCGCATCTCATTAAATGCGAAAAACGGCCCAATCTTGCGATTTTCAAAAAAAGTGCAATTAGGTGCGATAAAAAACATGTGGATTTTAACCGCATCCCATAGAATGTCACCCCATATGTCTGTATACATTGCATATATATATATAGACCCAGATAGCGCCTAAAGGACTGTATCAGTACTTTTTTCTTCTTGTATATATATATATATATATATATATATATTCTGTGTGTGTGTGTGTGTGTGTATATATATATATATATATATATATATATATGCATGCGTGCGTGTGTGTGTATACATACATATTAAAACATATTAATATAAATATACTGTAGTATGGCAAATGGCAGGACTAGTCAGACGTGCAGTAATAATGACACAAGTCATCGGTGCACCTTTTGAATTACACACTTTTGAAAGTTCATTCCTTCCAGTGTTGCCATTTTCTTTTCTATTTTATATATGTGGCTGAAACATCTTAAATTGCTAAGGGGAACACACATAAAATGTCTTAAAATTAAGCAGGGGCTGCAGGCCACATAAACATTTTAAAATATGCATTACAGTGTGCAGCATAATGTGTAATGGGCATTAAGTTGTGCGGCAAAGTGTGCGGAATAATATGTAATTGGCAATACAGTGTGCAGCATTATGTGTAATGGGTATAACGGTGTGCGACGGAATATATAATGGGCATTACAGTGTGCAACATAATATGTAATGGGCAATACTGTGTGTGGCATAATATGTCAAGGGCATTCTGGTGTGTGGTATAATGTGTAATTTGCATTATGGTGTGTAACAATGTGTAATGTCCATTACGGTGTGTGACAATGTGTCATGGGCATTACAGTGTAAGAAAAAGTGTAATGGGCATTACGATGTGTGGCATAATGTGTAATAGCCATTACGTGTGTGGCCTAATGTGTAATGGGCACTACAGTGTGCGACATAATGTGTAATGGGCATTATGCATTTTTTTTGTGTGTGTGTTTGGGGGGCCCAAACCATATTTTTGCAGCTGGGCCCACAGCTCGCTTGTTCCGCCTCTGGGGACAGCATACACACGGGGGCACTGTACACACAAAAGCACTGGGGGGGGGGCAGCGTACGGGGGACAGCGCACACACAGGGGCACTGGGGGGACAGCGCACACACGGGGGCACTGGGGGGACAGCGCACACACGGGGGCACTGGGGGGACAGTGCACACACGGGGGCACTAGGGGGACAGTGCACACACAGGTGCACTGGGGGACGGACAGCGCACACATGGGGGCACTGGGGGGGGCAGCACACACATGGGGGCAATGGGGGGGGCAGCGCACACGGGGGCACTGGGTGGCAGGGAACAGCGTACACACTGGGGCACTGGGGGCAGGGAACAGCGTACACACGGGACAATGGGGGGCAGGGAACAGCATACACACGGGGGGCACTGGGGGGCAGGGAACAACGTACACAGTGGGGGAAGGAAACATCGTACACACGGGGGCACTGGGGGGAGGGAACAGCGTACACACAGGGGCACTGTGGGGGGCAGCGTACACACGGGGGCACTGGGGGGGACAGAGCACACACGGGGCACTGGGTGGGGGAGCAGAGTCCATACGGGGGCACTGGGGGGGACAGAGCACACACGGGGCACTGGGGGGGACAGAGCACACACAGGGGCAATGGGGGGGGACAGAGCACACACGGGGGCACTGGGCGGGGACAGAGCACACATGGGGGCACTGGGGGGGAACAACGTACACACGGGGGCACTGGGGGGCAGGGAACAGCGTACACACGGGGCAATGGGTGGCAGGGAAGAGCGTACACACGGGGGGCACTGGGGGGCAGGGAACATCGTACACAGGGGGGGCAGGAAACAGGGTACACATGTGGGCACTGGGGGGAAGGGAACAGCGTACACACAGGGGCACTGGGGGGGCATCATACACACGGGGGCACTGGGGGGGGGCAGAGCACACATGGGGGCACTGGGGGGGGCAGCGTACACATGGGGGCACTGTGGGGGGGACAGAGCACACACGGGGGCACTGGGGGGACAGAGCACACACGGGGACACGGGGGGGGGCAGAGCACACACTGGGGCACTGTGGGGGACAGAGCACACACGGGGCACTGGGGGGGGCAGAGCACACACGGGGGCACTGGGGGGGACAGAGCAGACACGGGGGCACTGGGAGGGGGTCAGAGCAGACACGGGGGCACTGGGGGAGGACAGATCAGACACGGGGGCACTGGGGGGGGGCAGAGCAGACACGGGGGCACTGGGGGGGGGACATAGCACACACAAGGGCACTGGGGGGGACAGCGTACATACGGGGGCACTGGGGGGATAGCGTACACACGGTAGCACTGGGAAGGGGACAGCATACACACGGGGGCACTGGGAAGGAGTACAGCATACACATGGAGGCACTGGGAAGGGGACAGCGTACACATGGGGGCACTGGGTACACACGGGGACAGTGGGGTGGGGGACAGGTTACACACAGGGACTGTGGGGGTCCGCAGGCTGTGGAAGCTTCTCAGTCCTGGCGGTGGCATGGGGAGGTCAGCGTCTGGGCAGGAAATATAATAAATAATATTAAAGCGTACACATGGGGGGGCACAGTGTATGCACGGAGGGGGGCACAGCGTACGCACGGAGGGGGCACAGCGTACGCACGGAGGGGGGCATAGCGTACACACGGAGGGGGGCACAGCGTACACACGGAGGGGGCACAGCGTACACACAGAAGGGGGGCACAGCATACACACGGAGGGCATGGGGGGCAGCGTACACACGGGGGCACTGGGGTGGGGGACAGGGTACACACAGGGACAGTGGGGTGGGGGACAGGGTACACACAGGGACAGTGGGGTGGGGGACAGTGCACATACAGGGATGGATTTACCTGGGTGCAGCTGCTCCTCTGACTGCCCGGTGGCTTTTTTCTGCCTTCCTGGTGGTGGATGCAACTCAAGGAAGCACCTGAATCTGGTCCGCAGGCTGTGGAAGTGCAGTCCCGGCGGTAGCATGGGGAGGTCAGCGTCTGGGCAGGAGATATTATAATAATAACAATAAAGGGCTCAGCATACACACGGAGGGGGGCACAGTGTACACACATGGGGGGCAAAGCATACACACATGGGGCCACAGCATACACACAGGGGGGCACAGCGTACACACAGGGTGCACAGCATACACACAGGGGTGCACAGCGTACACACGGGGCACAGCGTACACACGGGGGCACAGTGTACACACGGGGGGCACAGCGTACACACGGGGGCACAGCGTACACACGGGGGCACAGCGTACACATGGGGGGGCACAGCATACACATGGTGTGCCATTACAGGGTCTTATATAGCACAGCAGATTCTGTTAGCGTTTTATATAGAGCAGCAGATTCTGTTACAGTGTCTTATATAGAGCAGCAGATTCCGTTGCACAGCTTGAACACGGGGGGGGGGCACAGCGTACGCATGGGGGGGCACAGCGTACACACGGGAGGGACAGTGTACACAGCGTACACATGGGGGGGCCATAGCGTGAACACGTGAAGGGCACAGCGTAAGCATGGGGGGGCACAGCGTACACACGGGGGGGCACAGCGTACGCACGGGGGTCCCACAGCGTACACATGGGGGGGCCCACAGTGTACACACGGGGGGGGGGGGCACAGCGTGAACACGGGGGGGGGCACAGTGTAGGCACGGGGGGCACAGTGTAAACACAGGGGGGCACAGTGTACACACAGGGGGGCACAGCGTACACACAGGGGAGGCACAGTGTACACACAAGGGAGGCACAGCATACACACAGGGGGGGGGGGGGGCACAGCGTACACACAGGGGGGCACAGCGTACACACGGTGTGCAGTGGGGGGGGCACAGCGTACACACGGTGTGCCGTTACAGTGTCTTATATAGCACAGCAGATTCCGTAAGTGTCTTATATAGCGCCACAGTTTCGGTTACAGCGTCGATGCTTCTTTTATTGAAGATTTCATCCATATGTACAAAAAAATTTAAACCAGTATATACATAATAAATAAGGAAAGTAATGAATACATATACCTAGAATCAAAACAGCACAAGAAACAAAACATATAGCAATCTGCCTTATATAAACTAAACATATATATATATATATATATAGAATAATAAATGAAACTATAACATTAAAGAAAAAATCTATATATTTTTGCAGATTCGAACTGTCCAGCCAGTGTCTTAGTTCGGCTGTCATAAGGTCTTCTTAGGGATCAATTCAATCAATTAGAAGACCTTATGACAGCCGAACTAAGACACTGGCTGGACAGTTCGAATCTGCAAAAATATATAGATCAAAAAATGATACCTAGGGGCCTTAGGCTTACCAAACCATCAGTGTTCCAGAATGAGACAGTGTTCCAGAAGGAATGGGACCAAACCCTGGATCAATGTTCTCTAACACTGATGGGGATAGTAGTTAAATATAGGCAACAAAAGCAGATGATCTGACCAAACAAATAGAATCATTGAAAAAAACATTAGAACCCCAGAACAAACTGAAAGAGTTTGAGGAAAGGGACAAAAATCTTATGAATAAGTTAGTGACATTCGAACAGTCCCTCCTAGACTCTAAATGTAAAAAAATCAGGAGGGATATCGAGGACTACAAAGGAGGAGACATTAGGGCATACAGATCGCAAGCCAAGAACAGGAGGAATATGAGGGACAATAACTACACCCAAAACAGGTACCCTTATAGACAGAGAGACCTATCACATAAGGGCCAATATGAAAAAATTAAAGATCTTCTAGTTTACACACCCCTACACCTAAAGAATAGAACCAGCTATAAAGAAAATTATTCATCACGTCAATACAATCATGTCACCAAACAGCTATAAAGATGTCCTTACAGGCAATATACAACAAGGGGCTAGACCTAAAGAAAGACCAGTAAGAGACCAAGAAAACCCAGTTGGCCACCAGAACGTTTTTTTAGAGGGGCGATACACCAAACCGAGAGCCCAGAACTCGTTAGACCAAAAAATAGGAACCCCAAAAAGAAGACGCAGAAGCTCAGAGGGAAGAGAGGAGGAAAGAGGGAGATATATAAGAAACTAAAGAAAGAAAACAGAAAAGAACTCCTTAAAAGTGTTATAAATCTGTCTAATAAAAAGCTGAATGAAGGAGAAATCTCTCTCCTTAGTAAGGGCCTTAAGTTCGCCCCTACTGCGACCCCCAACATTTTTACTTTATTTATAGAACTTAACAGATTCGTCCGAACACTATGTCGGCAACGATACTTCGCAAAGAACCATCTACCTCAGGTAGAACAATCATCAGAAAGTATCACCCTAGAACCGGAGGATCTCCCATATGTAAACATTCTTAAGGAATTACAGCAGGAGAACCATAGCGAAGAGAGTGTTCAGATTACAGAGTGTCCCCCAATAAATTTCAACATCAACCGCAAAGACTTTAAACTGAAGTCAGAATTTTTCCCCATAAGATCTAAAGGCCCAAATATAGAGAGCTTTTACAAGACCACCCTGTCTGACTTTAAGACCATGTGTAACAAATCTAAGACAAAAACATATAGCTCCAACCTTACCAAACGAGAAAAGAAAGCCCTAAAAAATCTGGTAGAGGATAAGGGGTTAATCATTAAAGAAGCAGACAAGGGGGGGAGTCTTGTTATACAAGACAAACAGGACTACATCTCCGAAGCCCTTAGGCAACTGGAGGATACCCAGTTTTACATCAAATTAAAGGGGGACCCCACAAACCTGTTTAAAGCCAAATTATTTGAATTGTTGGATCAGGCAGTAATGGAGGGGACCATATCCAGGGACGAGTTCAAGTTTCTTTTTTCTGAACACCCTGTGGTGCCCATCTACTATCACCTTCCCAAAGTACACAAATCACTTTCAGCACCCCCAGGGAGACCCATTATTTCGGGCATTAACTCTTTAACTTCTAATCTTTCATTTTTTGTGGACTCTTTTCTTCAGCCTAGGGTCTCCACCCTCAGGTCACACATCAAGGATACTACATCATTCCTTAAACTCATCAAAGAGACTACATGGAAAGACTCTTATAATTTCCTCACGCTCGATGTCACGGGCCTGTATTCCAACATCCCACATGGCCTGGGACGTCGAACTATAGAGAAACGTCTGGAGGAAGATGGTGACCTGGGGGTGGAGCTCAGACAATTTCTTCTCAACTGTATCACTTTTATTTTAGAACATAATTATTTTTTGTTTCAAGACACTCATTATCTGCAGGTGATGGGTACCGCCATGGGGACCAGGTTCGCGCACAGCTACGCCAACCTGTACATGGGGGAGGTCGAAGACCATCATGTGTGGGGCGGCGGCTGTGACGCGAACCTGGTCCTCTGTGGACGGTACATAGATGATCTTTTTATGATTTGGGATGGGGATGCACAAACAGCACTTGATTTTGTTCAAACACTTAATGATAACTCATATAATTTACAGTTCACCCACACTTTTCACCCCACGGAGATCTCCTTCCTGGATGTGGCCCTCTCCATAAAAGATAATAAAATTGTAACTAAAAACTATACCAAGGAGGTGGGGAGCCAAGCCTACCTCCTCTTTCGCAGTGGTTACCACTTACCCTGGAAAAAAAGTATTCCCAAGGGACAGCTCATACGTATTAGGAGGAATTGTTCCTCAGTATCAGATTTTGAAATGCAAGCGGAGAAGATGATGTCCTCCTTTAAAAGTAGAGGTTATCCCGCCCCTTTGGTCCAAAAGGCATTCGATGAGGTAGTGAATATGGACCGAGACACACTGCTCAGTCCGAAAAAGAAAGCGAGAGATACGTATTCAGATGCCAACCTAAACAATATGAGAATGGCATTTATAAGTACATTCACAAGCCATCATACCGAGGTTAAAAATATTATATGTAAAAATTATAATATATTATATCAAGATCCTCTCTTAATAGGAACCTTACCGAAAAAAACGAATTTTATTTTTAAGAAAAAACGATCCCTTAAAAGCATTCTGGCACCCAGCTTCCTACCCTCAATTACCACCCCCTCACCTCTCATGACCTGGCTCCCTTCCCAACTAGCAGGGTTCTATAGATGCGGGAGTTCCTGATGCATCACATGCTCGCATATAAAAAATGCCAAAACCACACAAATTATGGTGGATACCAAAACACACCCTATTAGGAATTTTATAAATTGCAACACCACTTATACAATCTATGTTTTGTCCTGTGAATGCGGGCTCAAATACGTGGGCCGCACAACTAGGAAACTCCGTATCAGGTTCTTAGAGCACCGTCGTAATATTAAAAAGAGTTTAATTTCACATAGTGTCTCTAGACATTTCTTCGAGAAGCACAACGCCGATCCCCAAAGCTTGGAACTGATAGGGGTGGAACATATTAAAAACACCAACAGAGGGGGGGATAGGTTCAGCAGATTGTGCAAACAAGAAGTTTTTTGGATGCACCTGCTGAACTCTATCCACCCAGAGGGCCTCAATGAGATGGTGGAACTTAACTCAGTCATTTAGAATGTATATTCCCATTCCATCACCATGTATGTCCGAACTCCACCATCTGTAAAAAATCATTCCACCCACTATAATGTGTGTGTGTATATATACCATCTGTGTGCACCATCCGTAAAACACCACCTTACCCATTGTAACATGTGTGTATATATGCGCCCACTCTTTTGGTGCAGTGCGCAGCCTGCAATAAAAATCGGATTGTGGGAGATTGCCATATATCCATTCTCCTTCCATTCACTCCTCTAAAAACTATAAATCATCATTATATACCATCTGTGTGTACCATCTGCAAAACATCATCCCACCCATTATAATATGTGTGTATATGCGCCCATTCTTTCGGTATAGTGCGTAGCCTGCAATAAAAATCGGATTGTGGGAAACTACCATATATGCATTCTCTCTAAGAACTATGAACTATCATGATATATGTCCTTCCTCCATTCATTCTTATTTTTATAAATGTTCTTTGTTATAAAAGTTCCATGTTTCACTTTTTATTATTCATTTATGATTTATTCCTTTTTTCTTGCATTTTCGGTTTTTATTTCATGAATACATCTTTCTGATCTTGATTCTTGTACTGCATCCTACTATATTCTCCTTCTCCCTCTGTATAAGTACCAACTGTGTAGTCCGGCCCAAATGAGGCATGTAAAGTGTACTCTAGTTTCCAACCACTAGAGGTCAGCCCTTTCACGTCTCTGGCCTAAGTATGAGATATGGACATCTCAAAATATCATTATATTGTTTTAGATCCTAAATGATATAAAATATCTCTATTAAATTGAAGTCAATACCATTATATGGCATTTTTCTGTACCCATACAAAACAACTCTAATGGACACTGGGCAGCCACACGAAATTCCATTAGCTCACGCCCATCAGTACGACGCCTATTCAGGGTCATCCGCCCCCAATACACTATTGTAATGAGAGTAGGCTACTCCGCGCCTCCGGAAGTCCGGATGACGCGGCGGGTAACCTAAGCCCTAGGACCCCGCCCCTGGCATCACGATCTCCGACGAGCCGCGTCACCGGAAGCCGGGATGACGCGACTGCCGGAAGCTGTTGGAAATGCCCCCAAAAACACGCCACTCGGTGGGTCGCGTCACCGGAAGTCCGGGTGACGCGACAACAAGCTCTGACATGCAATCCTCCCCCCCGCCATTAAAGCATAGAGGGGACGCCCTTACAGGTCGCACCACAGGTACTTCCGCCCTCACAGCCCACATACCACAATAGTGTGCCGAGCGTAGCGAAGCATGGCGAGCGCAGCAAGCCTTGCGAGGGGACGCGGTGCTATGTTGACTGTGTCGACGCTTGAAAAAAACGAAAAGGAAAAAAAAATAAAAAATACATGTCGGCTTTTTCACTGTCGACCTAACACCTGTTGACCTTATGACCCTGTCGACCTAATCCATGTCGGCCTTCAGTCAGGTCGACATAATGCAAGTCGACCTAATGGTGAAGACCTATGCTTGTAGACTCAAATGCAGTCTGACGAATGATTCCATTCTGTTTTCAGGGAGGGACAACAAGCTCTGACATGCAATCCTCCCCCCCGCCATTAAAGCATAGAGGGGACGCCCTTACAGGTCGCACCACAGGTACTTCCGCCCTCACAGCCCACATACCATCAGGGCAGAATGACCTGGAAACTAATAGGTTATTCCTCCAATTGAAATGCACGTTCGATAAGGTCATCTCAGTCACCATGACTACCATACTAACAAAATTGATTGCACAAGCTAGCGATCATAATCTAAGCACTTTACAATTAACAAACTATGTTTTAGTGTATATCGTATTATTGTATACTATTGTGTATGAATTTGTAACTTGCCTCCTACTTTAGCGCCCTATTTATTTATAAAATAGATTGGTTGATCTAATCAAGTTGGTCACATGACCCATGTAACAGGAAATAAATAGCCAGCCATGTTTTAAACCTGTTATCCTCTGACAAAGCTGCCTGGAGCAGCGAAACCGGTCAGCACTCAGGTTTCTATCTCCTTCCAGAATACCAAACTGGTACCCCTAAAGAACCTGGAAGTGCTTATTTGTGCACACACTTACCACCCTTTGTCCAATTGGACCACCAAGTCCTAGCAGCAAGGTTGAGGTCGAGGACTGTATCCCGCTCTATTCCATCCAGCGGAGGGAGTCGGTTATTTGTGCCATCCTGGGCCGCTCCTTATCAACATCTTCAAGTCCTCCCTACCATCTGCTACATTGGAGACAACCATCACGCCTCACCAGGACCTGGGGGTCCCCTTGGGCCACGCACAGATCCCAGTCCGGTATTATCACCTCCACTGGTTCCATTTGGATTACAAATTCCTACAGTAAGGTAGAGGTAGAGGACCCATCCCTCTCCAGTCCATCCAGCGGAGGGAGTCGGCAATCCGTGTCAACTTAAGCCGCTCCTTATTCTTACATCTGGTCCTCCCTCCCTACTGCTCCAATTGGGCATATCATTGCAGCTCCATACAGGACGATTTACATCTCAGCCCTATACAGGACTCTTGGGACTCTCCGGGCCATACATTTTCCCCAGTTTGGTTGGTGAGATATGAATTTTATGTGATTTTAGAGAATTATCAATGTATTCTGGCTATATGTATTTTAGACATTAAATCTTTTTGTACTAGATCAACCAATCCCTCATTTTTTTCACCCAACTTTACAGGTTTCATTACCTCACTTTTTACAAAGTTATACCAAGCGCAGCTCAACACCCCTTTCTTTTCTTATATATAAAGCAGAGCTAGGCCCCAGTAGAGGAGTTGAGACAGGTCCTATCACACCCTGCTCCAAGGCTGGAATGAAGATGGTGGCACAGGAGGTGCAATTCAAGGGAACACGGATCTCATGACGCAACGCGATTTCCTTGGATAGTGTGCGATGGCATACAATTTTCAAATTGTATGCCATTGTACATGCCATACAATGCCATACGATGCGATGTGATGCGATTAAACATTGTATAAGCACCCTAATGGGTGCTTATACAATGTTTAGCACCCTAATGTGTGCTTACAATGTTAAATGCACACCCACACCACCCCCCCACTATAAACGTGAACCCGAAGCGTGGCGAGCGCAGTGTGCCCGCGAGGGGCGGCGGTACGCGTCCTATGACCTTTTCATACCCCCACTATCCACGTCGGCGTGGAGTTGAGAATAGTGTGGCGAGCGCAGCGGATACCTGTGAAGCCCGCGAAGGGACGCGTTTACCTGTGAAGGTATCCGCGTCCCCTCGCGGGGCTCGCTGCGCTCGCCACGCTTCGGGCTCGTTCGTGCGATGTACATCGGGGGCGCAGCTATAATACACAAGTACCGATGACTGCCCCTCCACCACAGGTAAAGCAGGAAGAGTGCGCACCGAAGGCGCGCATAAAAAAATGTAGCAGCGTGGCTTTATGGGGAAGGAGCGTGGCCATATAAAAGTACCAATAACACTGTAATTCCCATTACACATTATGCTACCCTTCGTAATGCCAATTACACATTATACCACACATAGTAATGCCCATTATACATTATGCCATACATCATGATGCCCCTTACACAATATGCAGCACACTGTTATGCCCATTACACATTATGCCACACACCATAATGCCCATATGACATAATAGCACACATTATGCTACACGTAATGCTCCAAGTACTCCTGCACATGCCCACAGTGGTATCGCTGCTTATATAAAATGCCCACAGTTGCCGACAGTAGTAGCACTGCTCAGTGGCGTAACTAGCACTCCGAAGCCCTCACGGTGGCGGGGGAGAGCAGGAGCCACCGTGGCGCAGTTTTACCGGTGCTCCTGGAGGCTGCCAGGCAGTGGCGAATCAATAATAAACTGAGAATAAGTGAGCCGCTGCTGCATGGATAGGCAGTACAGCACCTGTCAGGGATAGTGTGACACTGTGCTCCTCTCTAGGTTCCCTGCTGCCCTGATCAAGGGGGCCATTTTTACAGGGAAGCGGTTCATCCCTATGTTGCCGTGCGCGCGCCGGGGAGGGGGGGCAGCAATGACGTGCTTCATTCTCCAGCAGGGTTCCTTTTATGTTCTGCCCGATAGCAGACAGCATCCGGTCGGCTGTACTGCAAGCTGAGGAGAGTCACATTTGCGGACATCAGTTGACCCACTGCAAAGAGATTGCATCTTCTTCCCGGACCTTCTGGTGAGTCCTCCTCATCTCACACTGCCACACAGAGCTCAGGTGCTAGGAGACGCATCTCCTCACCCCCACATAACCACATAACCACATAACTGGCATTATGAACAGCATAAGGGCAAAAGACACACCAGCTTGAATTGAGAGACAGCTGGACTGTCTGCTTTATTATATATACCAAAGATGCAAACTTTGCTAGCACCTTTATTGTATACAATCCTGCCACTATACAGGGCCCTTATCTACCATCCCTTTTGCTTTAAAAGCACAAGATTGAAAAATATTTAATATTTAAATGTAGACCCGGGCACACCCTGAGAGCCGCATTACACAGGGTTACAAAATCCCTTGTGTGCCCATATTGAAAAAATTACACCATAATGTTACCAATGGATATCTATAACCTGAGGTGATCAGTCCCGCTGTTTCTCCTGTGAGTCCAGATCATCCGCTGCCACTGGATGCCTGCCTGTGCCCATGCTGCTGTATAGCTGACAGGAGTAGTAGACTGACAGTGACTGGAGTAAGATGGGGCCACTGCATTACAGTACTACGGTGGGATTATGTGCGTCTGATTTTATGGGGTCTGGCCGGGGTTATTACTGCGATGGCCAGGCCTGGCTTAATGTGTAACGGGCATTATGGGGGGCACCAGGAACTATTTTGGCAGGGGGGGAGCAAATTTTATAAATACGCCACTGGCACTGCTTATACATAATGGCCATACCAGTGGCCAAAAGTAGTGGTGCTTGCTTATACATCAGTGGCGTGCGGTGAGGCAGGTGAGGCACAGCCTTTCCTGTCATACTAACGTATATGTGTTTTGCGTTTATAAAGTATGTCAAAAATACAAAGAATATATATAAAATATCTTATTTTTATTATTCTAATAATATTTATATTCAAAACTCTGGAGTAGAAAGTATATGGTAGGTGAGGCAGTGCCTCACCTGGCTACCTTTTCTGCACATCTCTTATTAAAACTCAGCGAATCTCCAGCAGAATATACTTCTGCACTTGTGTATAATGCTGGCATGTACCCCACGGCTCATAAATTGGGTGCAAATCTGGCTCTGGTACTTGCCAGGGACTCCTCAGCCATTTACCACACCGCACAGTGGCGTAACTACGTTTTGGGCGCCCCCCGCCGTCAGGGGGGGCGCCCATACCCACCCCCCGCCGCCGCCCCATCAAGCACCCTCCCTCCCCATCGCCCCGTCACCCCGCCGCCTATGCTAACCCCTCCCCCGCAGTCTTACCTATCGCGCTGGTCCCGGCGGCTCCGTTCTTCTGCTGAGGACCACCACAAAATGGCCGCCCCCATACAGCAGACAGTTTCAGAGAACTGTTTGCTATATGGGGGCGGCCATTTTGTGGTGGTCCTCATCAGAAGAACGGAGCCGCCGGGACCAGCAAGATACCTAAGTCTGCGGGGGATTGGGGGGAGGGTAACTATAGCACCGCAGCCCCCGGCGCCCCCACATGCACAGCGCCCCCCCGTGGTGGTGGGGGCTGCGGTGCTATAGTTACGGCCCTGACACCGCATGTCCCTGTTATACATAAGCCCACACCAGTTGGTGACAGTAGTAGCGCTGCTAATACATGATTCCCAAAGTAACCGACGATAGTAGCGCTGCCTATACGTATGCCTACACTAGTTGCTGACAGTAGTAGCGCTGCCTATACATAGAGTATGCCCACACTAGTTGCCGACAGTAGTAGCGCTGCCAATACATATGCCCACGCCAGTTGCTGACGGCAGTAGCGCTGCCTGTACATATGCCCACACCAGTTGCCAAAGTCAGTAGCGCTGCCTCTATATATGCTCACACCACTTGCTGACAGTAGTAGTGCTGCCTGTACATATGCCCACACCAGTTGCCAATGGTAGTAGCACTGCCTATACATTTTCCCACACCAGTTGTTCACACCAATTGCCGACGCAAGTAGCGCTGACTATCCATATGCCCACAACAGTTGCTGACAGTAGTAGCTCTGCCTATTACATATGCCCACATCAGTTGCTGACAGTAGTTCTGCCAATACATATGCCCACACCAGTTGCCGACAGCAGAAACGATGCCTATACATATGCCCACATCAGTTGCTGACAGTAATACTGCTGCCAATACATATGCCCACACCAGTTGCTAACAGTAGTATTGCCGCCAATACATATGCCCACACCAGTTGCCGACGGCAGTAGCACTACCTGTACATACAGTATGCCCACACCAGTTGCTGCCCGCAGTAGTGCTGCCTGTACATATGCCCACACCAGTTGCCAACAGTAGTAGCGCTGCCTATACATATGCCCACACCAGTTGCCGACGCAAGTAGCACTGCCTATACATACGCCCACACCAGTTGCCGACAGCAGTAGCGCTGCCTATACATATGCCCACACCAGTTGCTAACAGCAGTAGCGCTGCAAAAACATATGCCCACACCAGTTGCCAGCAGTAGTATGCCCACAAGTTACTCACCTAATTTAGGCTGGCAGCTCAGCCTCTCCTGCTTCCTTTTTTCATCAGACAAGCTCCCCATGTAGCTCCACAACTTCTGTTCAGTGTAGTCATGCCCCCTCTGCCATGTAGCTCCGCCCCCTTTCCATCCCTGCCGGTGACCTGGTGATTTAAGGAACCTAATACCCCTTTAACACCGCCGAAAAATCCGGGTCAGCAGCGGGTCAGACCCGGATCATCGGCGGTGTAAATGGGGTATATCCGTGTCCATTTACACGGGTCCTCTACCCAGGTCCTGACCTGGGTAGAACCCGGATAGGATCCGTGTAAAGGCCGGTGTAAATGGTCCCGCTGCGGGTGCAGGCACCCGCAGCGGGTCCACAGCGTGCAGCACTGGGGAAGCTGTCCCCAGGTGCTGGGAGAAGGGGGGTGTCTGCGGCTGCTGAGGGGAGGTGGGGGTACCTGTCAGCCTGAGGTCGGAGCCGGAGGGGATGATGTGCGCCGCCGCTGCTGCTGGTGAATCAGGCCCAATAGCATACAACTGCGGGCTGCGGGGGATGATGATCGGAGCCTGAGGTCGGAGCCAGAGGGGATGATGTGCGCCGCTGCTGCTGTACCTCCCCCCGCAGCCGCGAAGTTCCTGCGGCGAATGGACAGTCGGCATCGGGGGTCCCTCCGGTGCATGGGAACTAGTACTAGTTCCCATGCGCCGGAGGGACCCCCGCCACTGACTGTCCATTTGCCGCAGGACCTTCTCGGCTGCGGGGGCAGGTACAGCAGCAATGGCGCACATCATCCCCTCCGGCTCCGACCATCATCCTCCGCAGCCCGCAGTTGTATGCTATTGGGCCTGATTCAGCAGCAGCGGCGGCGGTGCACATCATCCCCTCCGGCTCCGACCATCATTGACCGCAGTTGTATGCTATTGGGCCTGATTCAGCAGCAGCGGCGGCGGCGTACTTCATCCTCTACGGCTCTGACCTCAGGCTGACAGCCAGGTACCCCCACCTCCCCTCAGCATCCGCAGAAACCCCCCTTTTCCCAGCACCCGGGGACAGCTTCCCCCCTCTACCCCTTCAGAATTTTTATTTAAGATATATATATATATATATATATATATATATATATATATATATATATATATATATATATATATATATATATAGTCCTGTGGCGGCACTCAAAATTGAAAGGCAAATGGTTCCTAAGATAATAAACTGGTGCTCTCCGATTCAGACAGTGTGTGCTGTCTCAATGTAGAGTCTTGGGGGGTACAGCGGCACTCAGAAATAATCCACACGTAGGCAAAGTTTATATATATATATATATATATATATATATATATATATATATATATATATATATATATATATAGTACTTGTGAGTTATCCGGGCTGCCGATTTTTTTCATCGCGCCCAAAATCGTGGGCATCGCGTCGGTCGTGGCCGTTATAAGGAGCCGCGACGCGATGCCCATGATTTCCCATAGACAGTAATGTTAAAAGACACGATGGACCCGATTTCCGACCCGATTTCCCATAGACAGTAATGTTAAAAGACGCGATGGACACGATTTCCCATAGACAGCAATGTTAAAATAAAATGACAATGTGAAATTGGCCAATATGGCCATTTCACATTGGATATGTTTTAAAAAAAAATGTTTCATGGCCCCCCACCACCGTTAACGCCACCCCGCTATTGACGCCAACCCGAAGCGTGGCGAGCGCAGCGAGCCCGCGAGGGGCGGCGGTACGCGTCCTCCGACCTTTTCATGCCCTACTATCCACTAGGGCGTGGAGTGAGAATAGAATAGTGTGGCGAGCGCAGCGAGCCACCGATCCCGAAGCGTGGCGAGCGGACACCTTCACAGGTATCCGCGTGCCCTTACGGGCTTCACAGGTGTCCGCGTCCCCTCGCGGGGCTCGCTGCGCTCGCCACGCTTCGGGCTCGGTGGCTCGCTGCGCTCGCCACACTATTCTATTCTCACTCCACGCCCTAGTGGATAGTAGGGCATGAAAAGGTCGGAGGACGCGTACCGCCGCCCCTCGCAGGCTCGCTGCGCTCGCCACGCTTCGGGTTGGCGTCAATAGCAGGGTGGCGTTAACGGTGGTGGGGGGGCCATGAAACATTTTTTTTTAAAACATATTGGCCAATTTCACATTGTCATTTTATTTTAACATTGCTGTCTATGGGAAATCGGGTCCATCGCGTCTTTTAACATTACTGTCTATGGGAAATCGTGGGCATCGCGTCGCGGCCCCTTATAACGGCCACGACCGACGCGATGCCCCCGATTTGGGGCTAAATCGCGGGCATCGCGTCGGTCGGGTGTCCTTAAGTTAACCAAACTTAAGGACAAAATCGGCAGCCCGGATAACTCACAAGTACCATATATATATATACATATAGATAGTGTGGTGCACAAACAGCGCTACCCCTCACTTAGGGGGTTATTCTAGTTCATTCTTTCTGACAAAATCCTTCTTAGATGGACAAAACCATGTGCACTGCGGGTGGGGCAGATGTAACTTGTGCAGAGAGAATTAGATTTGGGTGGGGTTTTTCTTCAAAGTGAGATCTATATTGCAGTGTAAAATCATGCAGTCAGTATTTTCCCTGCACAGAAACAAAATAACTCACTCAAATCTAATTCTCTCTGCACATGTTACATCTTCCCCCCTGCAGTGCACATGGTTTTGTCCATCTAAGAAGGATTTTGTCAGAAAGAATGAACTAGAATAAACCCCTATGTGACTAATATATGTGACAAACTTTACAATGATATAGACAAGTGGTATTATCAACACTCCAGAATATATACTGTGTCAGCAAAAGTTTTCAAAGTGGCCTAATTCCCTTAGGACCAGAAAAAACGTCTATTTGGTGGTAAAACTTCTGCGCCTTCAGTGTTGACAAGGAATAAATCTGTGACAATCCTTTATAAATTCTCTATGTGCGTACCGCAAATAATATGCAATTTCACGTGTAGTGGTGTCTTTCACTCCCAGATATTCATCCTTATTCTCCTTCCAGAATCCGCTGGAGGCGTGGAGATGTTCATGCGTTTGTATGAAAGGATGATATCAGGGTTTCAGTGAAAAATTATATAAATCTGTGCAAAAGTGCTGTTTTTCTCTAAAGTGCTTAGTGCATGAGAAAATACTTAAAAAGGTGAACACCGCCACCTTGTGGCTATTATTATTATCACACGTGTAATCACCCTGTGATAAAAAAGAGGGTTTAAAAGAGATGGACTCACACTGGGATTAGCTCTGTCCAGGTGTAGTTCCCATCAGGCTTAATATAAAGACCCTTAAAACCAAAGAACTCCCAACAAAGGGGAAAACTGATAGCGTAATATTGTTTTTATAAAACACATTTATTTTAAAACAATACGCATAATGAATAAAAACAGAAACAGTGGATGGACCCGTACATTTGACATAAAAACATAAGCTTATCTGATTATAGTCATCGGGAACGGAGAGGTATGTATAGCCCGACCGGTTTCGTCCCTTTCCTGTATGCTGGGACTGTATGCTGGGACTTCCTCAGGGGTTTAGAGAGAGATATATATATATATATATATATATATATATATATATATATATATATATATATATATATATATATACATACACACATACACACACACACACGTGTGTTGCCTTCTGGCAACAAGCAATTTCACCCCCTTGGCAACGAGCAAGCACTTTTTATGACATTCACAAGCAAAGGCAGTGCTGACCCAGGTTCAGTATAAATTGTGCATACCCAGGTCCGACCCAGGTCGAAGTTCTGTGTAAATGGGGTATGAAGCACTCCAGCGTTCAAAGACCAGGGTCGGACAAGGGTTTTTGGTGTAAAAGGGGTATAAGGGAGCTCTGTGATGTCGGTGCTGCTGCCTGTCATCTATGTATGACAGGTGCAGCAGCAGCCAGCCCGGCAGCCACAGAGGACAGCAGGGGATGCAGGCCTCTCCTGCTTGGCGCCTACCTGCCTTGCAACCTCTGCTGAGTGGATAGCGCCGGCCCTGATTGCACTTGATTTTTGCCACATGTCCTGATGAAAAAGCTTGTATGCTTTGAAACAGCTTGTTGACATCTGTGATGGCATTTTGAATACTGCACATTTAATATGAATTGAAGTCTGAGGAGTGCCGCCAAGTGTCCTTTTGTTCTGGGGTTCCGGAGTTGGAGGACAGACCTTTTATTAATTTATAAGGAGGCACCCTAGCCAAAACTTCAGGTATCCAGAGTGACAAACCATCAAATCCTTCCTTATGGCAACCCCCACTCTGAGGACACTGCCAGTTTCCCCAAACACTGCTGAGACAACCAACATGCCTTCACTAAAAACACAGCTGGCAACCCCTGCTCTGAGAACCCTGCTGCACCCCACACTGCCCATATAGCCAGCAATTCCAAACTAAGGACATCATTGGCACTCCTGCACTGCCGACACAGTTGCCCCACGATGTTGCACACACGATGAAGATACCACAAGCATCCCTGCACTGCCAGTACCACTATTGGGAGGGAGGGCAGAGACATAATCAGCAGCCTCCTTTACCACATGCCCTTCACAGCGCCAAGTGAGTCACGACTTACTCAGCACTGCTGACCTTTTGACTGTTGACCTTCCCATTGTTGACCTAATGCTTGTTCAGATCTTCCAACCCTGTCCACCTTAGCCATGTCAACCTATTTCATGTGTCAACCTAAGGCATGTCGACCTTCAGTGGTTGACCCAATGCATGTCAACAACATCTGGATCGACTTAATGACACTAACCCATCTGAATTACCCCAATAGTCCTCTACTACCACAGAAACAGATGGATTTGAGCCCTCAGCAATAGCTGAGTAGAATCAGTGGTTCCACTATTTTCCTTGGACCTCAGAGACTGTCTATTCAGGGCCGGTGCAAGGCACCGAAGTGCCCCAGGCGAGTCGTGGTGGGGGCGCCCCAGTGCCGGGGGGTGGGGGCGGGGGGTACCTGTTGCACCGTCTGGGGAGCGGGCAGGGGGGTCCATGCTGGCGCCTGACATGAGCCTGCAGTGGTGTCCTTGCCACGCGGGTACCTGTGGCGCTGTGTATAAAGCTGGTGGCGGCGGGAGGTACCTGCAGTGAATAAGAAATAACTAATGCTATCCGCCGGGCTATGCGGTGGCGCGGGAAGCGCTGCTGTTTTGAAAACACTGGCCGCACGCTGATTGGCTGAATCTCAGCCAATCAGCGTGCAGCCAGTGTTTTCAAACCCGCCAGCGCTTCCCGCGCCGCCGCATAGCCCGGCGGATAGCGCTAGTTATTTCATATTCACTGCAGGGACCCGCCACCGCCAGCTTTATACACAGCGCCGCAGGTACCCGCGCGGCAAGGACACCACTGCAGGCTCCTGTCAGAAGCCGGCATGGACCCCCCTGCCCGCTCCCCAGATGGCGCAGCAGATACCCCCTTTGCACGGGGGGGCGAGGGGCGAACTGCCGCCCTCCAGTGGCCGGCACCCTAGGCAAATGCCTAGACCTGCCGAGTGGTGGCGCCGGCCCTGTGTCTATTACAGTACATCTCTATAATGTCCTACTGCTCACATGTGACTTGGGATTGTCAGATTGCGCACAAGTTCTCCTATTACTGCCAACATTGAGTGTAGGAGTTTATGCCCCGGGCAGCCATTGTATTCACATCTTATTTATTGTACCGCTACTTCTCATTTATAGCAACTGTTATGTACTTTATCCACCTGTGTAAAGTCAATGTACTGCCAGGTGAATCTTAGTTTACTTTTCTTATTAAATGTGTTTATTTTTTAATTAAAGCTGTCATTTTGATAAATCACATTTAATATTAACTTCTCATCCTGGTAGTGGAAAACTTCTGTACGTAGTTTATGCATCGCTACATTGCTCATCTGCTTAGCTGTAAATAACGTATGGACATTTGTGAATTACTGGACTATATTCTGCACAGAAATATTATAGCCCATTACAGGAGGGACCAAATGCTCTCCCTTTGGACTTCACTCTCAATGTATGATTAATATATGTCTGCAGTGAACAATGGCCCTTATTCAGATTTGATCACAGAATACATTTCTCAAAATGGGCAAAACCATGTACTACAGGTAGGGCAGATGTAACATGTGCAGAGAGAGTTACATTTGGGTGGGGTGTGTTGAAACTGAAATCTAAATTGCAAAGTAAAAATAATTTATTTATTTATTTACAGTTTCTTATATAGCGCAGCATATTTGTTTCACTTTACAATTGGAAATAACAGGGATTAAACAAACTGGGTAGAAACAAACCGACATCGAGGTAGGAGGGCCCTGCTCGCAAGCTTACAATCTATAGGGATAATAAGAGGGATACATAAGGATAGAAATCAATAGCATGGCATTCCCATCTGATTACAAGACAGTCCTGATGGGATGCAATAGATATGAACGCTACTGGAGGTTGTGTGTTTGTTCCGAAATATGATAAGCTTGCCTGAAGAGGTGAGTTTTTAAGGAACGCTTGAAAGTTTGGAGGCTATAGGAGTCTTAATGTGCATGTAAAGTCATTCCATATGGGAGCGAGTAATGAGTGTGGATGAGAATGCAGATCTTGTGCAGAGCGGAGAGGTCAGGTGGAGATATATTTTGAGATAAGCAAAGAGATATAAGTCGGTGTAGTCAGAATAAGTGGAAGTATTTTATATTGAATGCGGTAATATACAGGCAACCAATGTAAGGACTAAAAGAGTGGATCAGCAGATAATGAAGATCAGCCTCGCAGTTGCATTGAAAATGGATTGTAGGGGTGAGAGTCTTTTCTTAGGAAGGCCGGTAAGAAGGCTATTGCAATAATCAATGCAAGATATAATGAGTGCATGGATTAGAGTTTTTGCAGTGTCTTGTGTAAGGTACGTATGAATTTTGGATATGTTTTTTTAGATGTATATAAAATGATTTAGAGACAGATTGAATGTGAGGAATAAAGTACAGATCAGAGTTGAGGATGGCTCCTAGGCAGTGAGCTTGTGGAGTAGGATTAATTGTTGTGTTCTCAACAGTGATAGAGATGTCAGGTTGGTAACTACTCTTGGCTGGTGGTAATAAAATTTATTCTGTTTTGGAAATGTTGAGCTTAATGTGGGGAGATGACATCCAAGATGAAATTCTTGTGGGGTTGGGTTGGATTGGCACAGGTATAGATAAATAGTAAGTAAGAATCTCTGATTACCAACATACACACCGTTGCTCCGTTGTAGGATTTTGCGGCTGTAGTCTGTGGTTGGTGGTGCTCCCAAAAGAGAGTTCAATGTTAGAACTGAAAAGAATAGAGTCTGGAGGTGACTCAAAAGGGAACCCGACAAGGCTTTTTGGGGCACACTTATAAATAATTAACAAAAATATATGATGCGAATGTAATGATGTCTACATATTAAAATGTAACTTTTAATGATACAACATTTAAGATAAAGGTTCGGTTCATCCCTCCACTTAGAAGGAATAAATCAGAGGAGACCCAAACTAATGGTGGGTTTATAAATACGTACAGCGAAAATTATTTTATGCATCAACTGTTCCTCTTGCAATACAGTAAATGAACAAACGGATATTTGTTATCATGGAGGAAAATAACAGTTGTGGTGGCGCAGGACACACCTCCTTAGATGCTGAGAAGAGGTAAAGATGAAAGAAGTACATAGAATGCTGGGGGACAGCAAATAAGGAATTTAGGAGATGGGGTGAGAGGGAGAAGAGAGATTACGGATAAGCATGACTCTCACCGCGCATTTGCTTCTGCTGTTATGGTAAGCTACAGCACCGACTATTCCCTGTTAGTTCCCCAGACAGGTACTGGGTCGGCCCAACACTGTTTAGCTTCTGGGTTCGGATGGTACCAGGCAGTTTCAGTGTGGTATGGCTGTAAATAGAATATTGAGAAAGCAGCGCTGGTAGGAGTAAGCTAGAGCGTGCTTCTGCTGTTGGCTAACTCCTGAGGGTCTCTCCCTGTTAACAGGTATGCATTGCAGGGAGGTAGAATCTGGTGATGCCAATGAGAGCGTCACTTAAAATAAGATAGTGGATAGGAAGGTGGTCGGATGTATTTGTCTAGACCCCACTTCTGCTGTCCACAATCATACACAGTATAGGATTGCGGATGAGAGAGAGGGGGCAAGGCAGTCCTCCCATGAATAAGAAAAAGAAAAAGATGAATGTACCCTCAGTCCAATGAAGGATAGTGTTCTGGGTGTCAGGATTTAATTGTTCTGATCACCCGGTTCACCCCGGGGTTTGTTTAAACACTGTTTATTGAACAGAACATTTAAAGTTCGCTCCACAATTGGGTTCCTACAGAGGAGGTTCTGTTTGGGGGTAATAGTCACCCTGAGACAGTCTCCACACCCTGTGACAGTCTCTTAAGTTGTACAATAATAACCACCAGATTAACAGGAATAAATGCTGTTATGGGGGTAGATAGCAGACGGTACAGTGGTATCACAAGATGAAATTATTTGGCCTAAGATAAGGCAGCAAGCGATATAGGGTAACGTCTAGTACTTATCCACAGGTAGGTAACATAGCATATGGGTAGATATTAGATATCCTGGAGTGACAATTGCCTGGCCAATCAGAAATAACGTAAAGATAAGGCACAACTTGGCAGTAATACTAGTAGGAAAGCCAATCAGAATGAGCTGTCCCGTCTGTTGCAGTCTGTGTGGATTAGAGCTATGACAGTTAAACACCAAACAATTGCAGATTATCTGATAACACTCAGTAATACCTGGTCAGACATTTGACAGTGGATAACCCTGTAGGTAGGTCACCCTAAATGAGCAGCACCGCTGGTGGCTGCCTGTGCACAATAAAGGCTGTGTTCGTTGAGACAAAAGAAATCAGAGCTCAGTGCTGTCACTGTACAAGGTGCAGGTATACTGCGTGGCAAGTAATGTGACTGGCTACTACTGTTAGGAGCGATGTTAGTTTACACAACACAATTCTACGTTTAGTGCTAACAGTGCTTAACATGCAGGTACGCTGTGTGGCCAGTGCTATGCCTGGCTTCTACTGTGAAGTGAGGGGATGCCTCAGCGTTCATGAGCCGGCCAGGTACCTGACGCTGGGACGGCGTGTCAATAGTATTCAGCCTGATGTGTGGGGATAACAAAGGATGTCCCCCTTCAAAGGGGGGAACTGGCAGGCAAAAGCCTGCTTTACCTGTCGGCTGGCGGGATGCAGCGGGTGTTGGTGCGGCGTGTCCGGGGTGAGGTAATGCAGAGGGTGTCCTCAGGGAGGTGTGTCCTGCGCGTCAGACACGTGTTTCGCTTGACGCT
This sequence comes from Crinia signifera, assembly GCF_055691185.1. NCBI lineage: Eukaryota > Metazoa > Chordata > Amphibia > Anura > Myobatrachidae > Crinia > Crinia signifera. The sequence continues at coordinate 208,447 of NW_028142774.1, read as the reverse complement.
TGGTCACTGACGCGTGGTCAGGCTGAATACTATTGACACGCCGTCCCAGCGTCAGGTACCTGGCCGGCTCATGAACGCTGAGGCATCCCCTCACTTCACAGTAGAAGCCAGGCATAGCACTGGCCACACAGCGTACCTGCATGTTAAGCACTGTTAGCACTAAATGTAGAATTGTGTTGTGTAAACAAACATCGCTCCTAACAGTAGTAGCCAGTCACATTACTGGCCACGCAGCATACCTGCACCTTGTACAGTGACAGCACTGAGCTCTGATTTCTTTTGTCTCAACGAACACAGCCTTTATTGTGCACAGGCAGCCACCAGCGGTGCTGCTCATTTAGGGTGACCTACCTACAGGGTTATCCACTGTCAAATGTCTGACCAGGTATTACTGAGTGTTATCAGATAATCTGCAATTGTTTGGTGTTTAACTGTCATAGCTCTAATCCACACAGACTGCAACAGACGGGACAGCTCATTCTGATTGGCTTTCCTACTAGTATTACTGCCAAGTTGTGCCTTATCTTTACGTTATTTCTGATTGGCCAGGCAATTGTCACTCCAGGATATCTAATATCTACCCATATGCTATGTTACCTACCTGTGGATAAGTACTAGACGTTACCCTATATCGCTTGCTGCCTTATTTTAGGCCAAATAATTTCATCTTGTGATACCACTGTACCGTCTGCTATCTACCCCCATAACAGCATTTATTCCTGTTAATCTGGTGGTTATTATTGTACAACTTAAGAGACTGTCACAGGGTGTGGAGACTGTCTCAGGGTGACTATTACCCCCAAACAGAACCTCCTCTGTATGAACCCAATTGTGGAGCGAACTTTAAATGTTCTGTTCAATAAACAGTGTTTAAACAAACCCCGGGGTGAACCGGGTGATCAGAACAATTAAATCCTGACACCCAGAACACTATCCTTCATTGTACTGAGGGTACATTCATCTTTTTCTTTTTCTTTTTCTTATTCATGGGAGGACTGCCTTGCCCCCTCTCTCTCATCCGCAATCCTATACTGTGTATGATTGTGGACAGCAGAAGTGGGGTCTAGACAAATACATCCGACCACCTTCCTATTCACTATCTTATTTTAAGTGACTCTCTCATTGGCATCACCAGATTCTACCTCCCTGCAATGCATACCTGTTAACAGGGAGAGACCCTCAGGAGTTAGCCAACAGCAGAAGCACGCTCTAGCTTACTCCTACCAGCGCTGCTTTCTCAATATTCTATTTACAGCCATACCACACTGAAACCGCCTGGTACCATCCGAACCCAGAAGCTAAACAGTGTTGGGCCGACCCAGTACCTGTCTGGGGAACTAACAGGGAATAGTCGGTGCTGTAGCTTACCATAACAGCAGAAGCAAATGCGCGGTGAGAGTCATGCTTATCCGTAATCTCTCTTCTCCCTCTCACCCCATCTCCTAAATTCCTTATTTGCTGTCCCCCAGCATTCTATGTACTTCTTTCATCTTTACCTCTTCTCAGCATCTAAGGAGGTGTGTCCTGCGCCACCACAACTGTTATTTTCCTCCATGATAACAAATATCCGTTTGTCAATTTACTGTATTGCAAGAGGAACAGTTGATGCATAAAATAATTTTCGCTGTACGTATTTATAAACCCACCATTAGTTTGGGTCTTCTCTGATTTATTCCTTCTAAGTGGAGGGATGAACCGAACCTTTATCTTAAATGTTGTATCATTAAAAGTTACATTTTAATATGTAGACATCATTACATTCGCATCATATATTTTTGTTAATTATTTATAAGTGTGCCCCAAAAAGCCTTGTCGGGTTCCCTTTTGAGTCACCTCCAGACTCTATTCTTTTCAGATCCAAGATGAAATGGCAGGAATGCATTCAGAGACACGGAGCAATACTGATGGTGACAATACCGGGGAGGAAAGATAGATTTTAGTATCATCAGCATACCGATGATACTGAAATCCATAAGAGTTAATTAGTTTGCCAAGAGAGGAGGTATGGATTGAGAAGAGCAGAGGACCTAAGACTGAGCCTTGTGGTACTCCAACTGACAGATGTATTGAAGAGAAGGTAGAATCGGAGAAGACTGAAAGAGTGATTAGATAGGTATGATGAGAACCAAGAAAGGGCTGTGTTCTGAAGACCTAGGGCCTTGATGGCTAACCTTGACACTCCAGCTGTTGTTCAACTACACAACCCAGCATGCTCTGCTTGAGTTTTACTATTTGGTTGTCAAGGACCTAGGGATTGTAGTGTTTGTATGAGTGGTCAACAGTGTCAAAGGCAGCAGAGAGATCTAGAAGAATAAGAAGTGAGAAATGGCCTTTAAATTTAGCAGTAGCCAGATAATTTACTACTTTAGCCAGTGCTGTCTCTGTGGAGTGTTGAGAGCGAAAGCCTGACTGAAGTGGGTCCCATAAGTCGTAGGCGTTAAGAAAGTGTGTGAGGTGAGTGTAGGAAAGTTTCTCAAGTAGCTTGTAGAGGCATGGCAGCTGAGATATAGGATGGTAGTTAGAGTGACAGTTTGGATCAGAATTGTGTTTATTTCGAATGGGAGTAATAGATACCATTAGAGAGAGAGTGAGGGGTTACAGATTTTAGTTGAGTTTGGGATAAGCACAGGAGTCAGAGATTTACTGACTTGTAAGGGTATAGAATCAAGAGGGGAGTTAGTGGAGTAGGAGCATGAGAAGAGTGTTGATACTTCATTTTCACTTGTGAGGTCAAATGAGAAGAAAGTGGCAAAGGGCTCAGCAAAGGAAGTAAGCAAGTCACTGGCTATTCATCTTGGATTTTATCAATCTTTTCCTTGAAGAAGGAAGCAAGCTCTTGCACAGTGATGTTAGCTGGTGGCTGAATGAGGGTAAGAAGTGATTTAAATGTATTAAAAAGTCACTTGTGGTTGGTCGCATGTGAAGAGATGAGAGAATGAAAATATTTTTATTTAGCAGTGTCCAGGCCATTACGATAGGAGTGGTAGGTAGTCTTAAATTTGAAAAAGTGACTCGCATTTTGAGATGTATGCCACTAACGTTCAAATCTATAGTACATGATAGTTGTTGCAGGTGTCTTGTTAATTTAGAGAGCAAAGGTTGGCATCTAAGCCTATGTGGATTGTGAGGAGTACCTAGAGCAGCTTAATCAAGGGCAGTTTGTAGAGTCTGGTTCAGGTGGGATACAGCTATCTCAGGACAGGAAAGTGTAGAAATGGGTGAGAGCAGTTGTTGAAAATCAATAGCATTAGTATTTCTCTGGGTTAGAGGAGGTTTGCATGCTTTTGGTATTATAGAGTTTGGAGAAATGGAGGAGGTTGAGAAGGTGACAAGGTTGTGATCCAAGAAAGGGAATGGAGCGTTAGTGATTTCAGAAACAGTAAATAGCCTAGTGAATACAAGATCAAGGCAGTGAGACCAAGAGAGGCGGTTAAAGAGAGGAGTTTAGAGGCATGAGGAGAAAGTGGGCTGTCACTAGCAATATTGAAATCACCCATGATGATGGTGGAGATGTCAGAAGATAAGAAGTGTGGGAGCCAGGCAGAGAAATCTTCCAGAAATAGTTTTTTGGGGAGCCCAGGTGGGCAATTGTTAGCTGCAACAAGCAGAGATAAAGGGGTGAAAACTTTGATAGAGTGAACTTCAAATAATGTTAATGTGAGTGATGAAACCAGTGGTAGGAATGTGTGTGTGCAAAACTGGAACGGTAATTTATCTAGCCCACCTCCTTTTACTGTTACCAGGCCCGGAGTTGTGTGTGTGAATTCAAGCGGTACAGGATCCTCCATTGTCACGGGGGTACGTGAAATGCGAGAGCGGGGTCGAGAGTGTCCGCTGGGGAGTGGAATTGCCAGAAGGGGGTCAGGGGGGTCTGCAAATTGTGGGAGGGGGGTGCAGGGATCCGTGATTAGCGGGAGGCGAATGGGGTCCGCAAATTGTGGGAGGGGCGGGGGGCTTGAATCGTGGGAAGGGGGGGTCGTCGGGGGTCAGTGAATTGGGTAGGGGGGGTTGTGGAGGTCCGTGAATTGCGGGAGGGGTGCAGGGGGTGCCGTGAATCAAGGGGGGGTGGCGTAGGGTCCGTGAATCGCGGGAGGGGGGTCATGGGGGGCTGCGAATCGCAGGAGGGGGGTGTGGGGGGTGCCGTGATTTGCGTGATGGGGGCGTGAACCATGGGAGGGGGGGCGCGAATCACAGGAGGGGGTCTGCAAATTGCGGGAGGGGGCGATGGAGGTGCAGATTGGGTCCTCAAATCGCGGGAAGGGGGCGCTACGGGGAGTTCCGTGAATCGTAGAGGGGGTGGGGGACCGCAAATCGTGGGGAGGGGGACGCGAAATGCGGGAGGGGTGGTCGCAAATCGCAGGAGGGGGTGCCGTGAATCACGGGAGGGAGCGGTGGTCCGCAAATCGCGGAAGGGGGGGTCGCGGGGGGGCCCGCGAATTGAGGGAAGGGGAGTTGCGGGGGGCCGGGGGTGTGCGAATTGCGGGAGGGGGGGCGCGGGGGTTCCGCTAATTTGCGGGAGGGGGGTCACTGAGGTCCCGCGACTCGCGGGAGTCCGGGGGATGGGTGCTGGCAGAGGGTAGGGGGGTGCGGGAATAATGGTGGATGGTGGCTGTGGAGTAATGGTGGATGGTGGTTGTGTACTATAGCCTATCTATCTATATATAATCCAAGTATCCTGAGACCTATGGCAGGGTCCACAAGTAGCAGGCAGCACTCAGTCGGCTTAGGTATTAAACCATATTTTTGGTCACATAAATTATACATACAGCATCATTGTCGACGTTTCAAGACCTAAGAGGTCTTTTCTTCAGGACATGTGCTGAAAGTGCAATAGTGCTTTTGCACAGCACTCTGGCCCTTATTCTAATCGGATCGGTACGGCCCGCGTGCGGCCGTACCGCCGATGTTTTTACTCTGCACATGCGCAGAGGTGAATCTGCGCATGTGCAGCCCCCTTCGCCGCAGACGTATTTCGTCCGCCGCAAAGGGGGCGTATAGGGGCGTGAGAGGCATCATGCCCTCATTTCCCTATGTGTACGCCCCGCGTTTCATGGGCGTTCCCATGCAAACGCGGGGCGTATGCATGGTAATGAGGCCATGACGCAACTCATGGGGGCGGAAAGCTGACGTCGCCGGATGTCAGCTTTCAGCCCCCATACAAGCTACCACACGGACGATTGTCCGTGTGGTCTCAGCTTGCGGGAGCTGCCGCGGCGTGCGGACCTGCCTTCGATGGTCGACGACCATCGAATGCAGGGGGCAGCTCCCACCATGGTGGAGGCGTAGCCTCCACCATTTTTATGCGGATCGCCAGCCGTCCGTGTACGGACGGCCGTGGCGATCCGTAGGGTGGGCGGGGATTGGTTTGTGCGGCCGGAGCCCCGTGTGCGGCTCTGGCCGCACCAACCAGAATAAGGGCCACTATCTAAACACAAAAAAACCCGTGATTTAGACAAACACGTGCAAGTGAATCTGCACTCATCAGCCTGAAAGCTGCGCATGGGACGTACATGACAATGATCCAAAACACAAGGCCAAGTTGACCTGTCATTGGTTACAGCAGAATAAATTGAAGTTTCTGGAGTGACCATCTCAGTCTTCTGACCTCAATATCATTGAGCCACTCGGGGGAGATCTCAAACGTGCAGTTCATGCAAGACACCCCAAGAATTTACAGGAACTGGAGACTTGTTCCCAAGAAGAATGGGCAGCTTTACCATCTGAGAAAATAAATAGCCTTATCCACAACTACCACAAAATACTACAAGCTGTCATTGATGTTAAAGATGGCAATACAATAAGAACGTGGGTATTTAAACTTTTGATCAATGGATAGTACTACATAATGGCATGTATTCAATGCCGCAGCGAGCGGCCGGCGAGGGGGTTAAACAGCGAGGATTGCTGAAAACCAGCGATCCTCGCTGTTTAACCCCCGCACCGGCTGCTCGCACTATTAAACCTGCTGGGGAAGTCCTCGCCATCACAGGACGGCGAGATTTCCCCAAAACAGCGAGACCCGTGGCTGCTACAGAAAACTTGCAGGTTTAGCCGCGGGTCTCGCTGCTTCTGGAGCCGCATCCGCCAATTCCCCCTCGCTCAAAAAACGGAGCAAGGGGGAATTGGCGGATGCGGAGGCTGTGTTGAATACTGTCAGGGTGAGTGGTGACAGCGAGCAGGAAGCCCTGCTCGCTGTCACCACTCGCAAACAGCATTGAATTCATACCATAGAGTTAGAGCTTTAAAGTTAAAATACAGTAACAAAGATCCAGGCTGTCCCTATTGATTTAACTATGCAGTTAGGAACAACTTCTTTCCAAATTCCAAATCTATCACTGAATTAACAAATAAAAAATAATTGTAATCCGCAAAATGATATAAATAAATGCATAATGAGCTGCAGAGCAGCAGAATAAATCTTTCAGTGAGCAGAGACGAGATCAGTGGTTTTCCCTCACATGTATAATTTCATTAGTCACTGGGCCTGATTCAGACCCTACTGAGGCCGCAACTGCTTCTTTTTGTTCAGAGTGACAGCGCCTTTCTGCTAACGCTGCAGCTTTATGGGGTTCAGGGCCGGCGCTACCCGCTCAGCACAGCCTGCAAAGCAGGTAGGCGCCGACCCTTGAAGGCGCTTCCTCCCCCCAGAGACTATACAGTAGCTGCCGGCTGCCGCAGCCTGCGCCTGTCAAAATATTTGACAGGCAGCGGCGGCGCCAGCAGCAGGGCAGACACGGGACTGGACATGGGAGTGGGGGCATTTAATTCAATTTCGGCACTCGGCCGTCTGTAGCCTGCCGCTTAACTAGTGCTGTCCCCCACTGCTGTGTGACGCTGCCCGACTCCACGGCACGCACACATGCATGTAGGGGGAAGAGCCGAGCTGTCAGGCAGTCAAATAGTCTGAAGCAGGTTCCCTCGAGGTGCGGGACACACTACGGAAGACAGGACAGACAGAGGCCAAGCTGGGAGACACAGTCTGTGTGACAGTTTAACAAAGGTGCGTGACACGCTCAGCATGCCCCCATCCCCACACACACATCGGGAACCTGCAGAGCAGCTGGTCATTGGAGCCCTCCTCCCCACACAGTGGGTATCACACTGCACCCCCCCTCCCCGCACAACATGCGTCCGGCCAACCCCACACACAGTAGGTACCTGGCTTGCCTGCAGAGTTGTCATGCTGCAACCCCCTCCCTGAAAAGCAGGAATCCCGCCGAACCCCGTCCACACAGAGTGAGCAGCCCACAGCACCTCCCCCCCCCACCCTCCCTACACAAACAGCGCAGGGCTGCAAAGCGGGAGGCCTGTGGAACCCCCGGAGCATCGGACAAAAAGTGTGTGTGCTGAGAGTATGAGCTCAGCCAGCGGGGGCAGTACACGTGGAGTGGATTATGGGGTAAGCCTGGGCACGCCGTAGCGTAGAAGTGTGCATGCTGCGGGAGCCGGGCAGTGATCTGCTGGTGGAGGAGCCTGGAGACCAGCAGACTCTGTCCCCTGTCAGTGCATGGCCAGCAATTGGATGTGGTTGTGCCTGCTTGGCACTTTCTCCCCTCTATGGTGGTTATGAGCCCATGCACTGCACTACTGTGTCTGACACTGGGGGATGAGATGTAGGAGGAGAAGGAGGATGGGCTCAGCCCATCCCAGTCAGCCCGAGGTCAGAAAATAATGATGGATTATAAGGGGTGGGGGGAGAAATCATTCAATATATTATTGAAGGGATGGGGCTGATAGGGATAATTAAATCTACAGTATTTGATAAGGAGTGCCTTAATAAGCACAGAGCCTACCTGCTAACTGACCAGTGACTATATAATAATAAGCACCTACCTGCTAACACACCAATGACTATATAATAATAAGCACAGAGCCTACCCTCACCCACCCACACCATTGCCACACCCACCCACATCACTTGCCACAGCACCTCATGCAGCACCCCCACATCCACCTGTCAAACACCACCCCCGCCCCTCCTACACCCGCCCCTCCCCCACCCACGGCACACCAGGCTTTCACCCATCCAGAGCATGCCCACACCCATCCCCAAACCATATTTCATGCAATAAAGGTGTTCACAGGTTAAGGGGGCAGAGCCCCTTACGACGGTGAGAAGAGCGCCCGCAGGACTCGATGAATCACCTAGTACAGGGGTGGCCAACCAATCGGAGGCAATGAGCCAAAAAATAATATATCGTAAGACAAAGAGCCGGAATCATACAAAAATGGGAGTGGCCTAGTTCCCTCAAAGCCACGCCCCATTTAGGGTGCCGGAATAATATATTCTTATTCCCACATTATTTATTAGCCCACCACCACTTTAAATGCAAATACTTATTCAATACAGAAGCAAAGCAGCAGAAGAGATGGCATCATATATGAAAAGTTTAATCATAGGCAGCACACACACATGTTTTATGTGTATATATATATATATATATATATATATATATATATATATACATATATATATATATATATATATATATATATACACAGGATTGGCACTCAAATATGACAACTCTAATCAGCATGCCCGGGTGTCTACTAAAATAGACAAGAAAGACAAGAAAGCAGCAGAGGCACTCCTGGGACTTGTAGTACAAAGAAATGATGACAGACACTGGCAGACATTTCTTTGTACTACAAGTCCCAGGAGTGCCTCTGCTGCTTTCTTAATATATATATATATATATATATATATATATATATATATATATATATATATATATATATATATATATATAAAATGACAATGTTTAACTGCCTTGATTGGCCGACGCTTACCAGGGACTGGGCACGCAGGCAGGAAGGCTCAGGAGAAGGCATTGGCTGCAGGAGCAGCATGTTGGTGCTGGAGACCTTGTGTCAGCGTCCTCCAATCACGACGGCACATGCGCCGCCCACCGGAAAGAGCCTGGACTCCTTTGAAGCTGCTTGCGTACAAGAGGGTCCCACTGCACGGGACTCGCTTGGATGCTATCTGTGGCTCCAGCCTGTGGGCATATTCCCGGTGGGGGAGTGAGCTTGGGAGCCGCAGCTCGTTGAGAGAAGAGCCGCATGCGGCTCGCGAGCCGCGGGTTGGCCTCCCCTGACCTAGTATATATATACAGACACACAGGGAAGTTGACAGATTGCATGTTGTAAAGATGAAATGGGGGATTGGGTGGACAATACTCAGGGCATTATGCATAACTGTCACTACTCTGGCCATTATGCATAAGCAGCGCTGCTCTGGGTATTATATAATAATAAGCACAGAGCCTACCCTCACCCACCCACATCATTGCCACACCCACCCACCACACCTGCCACTGCTCTACTCTGGCCATTATGAATAAGCAGTGCTGCTCTGGGCATTATGTGAAAGCTGCTCTACTCTGGCCATTATGCATAAGCACTGCTATTGTTGGCATCAATGTGTATGCAGCGCTACTCTGGCCATTACGTGTAAGCAGAACTAGCCTGGGCAGTGCGTGTAAGCAGCATTACTGTTTCCGTTATATGTAAGCTGCACTACTCTTTTTATTTTGTGTATAGGGCACTACTATGGGCATTCTGTGTATGGGGCATTATGTGTAAGCAGCCTTCCTGTGTGCGTTATATGTGAATGGCATTACTGTGTGCATTATGTGTATGGGGCATAATGTGTAAGCAGTATTATATGTAAGCAGCATTATTGTGGGCATTATATGTAACCTGCATTCCTCTAGTCTAGGCATTATGTATAAGCAACTGGTACTATGGGCATTATGTGTAACCTGCATTACTCTGGGCATTATGTGTAAGTGGTAGTATTGTTGGCATTATGTGTAAGCCGCATTACTGTGGGCAATAGGTGTAACATGCAGTACTCTAGGTACTATGTGTAGACGGCAATACTGTGAGCATTAGGCGTGACCTGCATTATGTGTAGTATGGAAGATAGGGCGCAAATTTAGAGTTTGCAGGGAGGCGCCGAACACCCTAGCACCGGCCCTGATGGGGTTACTATTCATACTCTTCTGGTGCTGGAAAGAGGGGTTTTGAGCAGCGCTGGGCTTCACTGAGATAATCACAATTGTAAAATGAATTAAACAATTTATTGTGTACACAAATAGCAGACAATTAATCCTGCATATTTGAGGGGAAAAGGAAAATTTCTCTGCAAGGAATCTGATCTCCAAAGAGGCCTATAAAGTCTCCAATCACTTATTGGTATGTACAGTTCATCACAAAACTTGGAGTGAAGGATATAAAATAGTTCCAGAATATTACCCAGCTTTAGGAATTAGGTTACCCTGGTCTGCCAATGTGCAGTCCGTCTTGGGTGGTCCACAGTGTGCAAATAGCACTTCGCTGGCAAGAGTGGAGACGGCAGGGTCCTGTGCTGTTGATAAAGTGCCGGTCCAGAACTAAGATGAAGAAATGGCTCAACGTGTTTCGGCGCCCAAATGGCACCTTCGTCAGGAGCAGTGCTCACAAAGTGGGGCAGATGTATTAAGCGTGGAGAAGAGATAAACTGAAGATAAAGTGGAGATATAGTAAAAGGAGATAAAGCACCAGCCAATCAGCTCTCAAATGTCATTTTCAAACACAGCTGATTGGCTGGTGCTTTATCTCCTTTCACTTTATCTCCACTTTATCTGCTTTATCTCCTTTCACTTTATCTCCACTTTATCTCCAGTTTATCTCTTCTCCATGCTTAATTCATCTTCCCCACTATGTGCTATACATACCAATAAGTGATTGGAGACTCTATAGGCCTCTTTGGAGATCAGATTCCTTGTGGAGAAATTCTCCTTTTCCCCTCAAATATGCAGGATTCATCAGTTGCAACCGTGACCTATTTTACTGATTTTATTTATTCTGGGGTTTTTTTTATATCTTGTCTGTTATTTCTGTACATATGGATAGTGGTACCATTACCCTAAATTGGGTCTACGATTAACCAGCAAGAAGCCACATGATAATGGCTCCTTACTTGATATAGCCAAACTAAGAGCTGTTATTTCTGTACACAATAAATTGTTTAATTAATTTTACAATTGTGATTCTCAGTGAAGCCCAGCACTGCTCAAAACCCCTCTTTTCTCAATTTTTGCTCACCTCAAAGGGTTCCCACAATTCCCTCTAGAGCAGCAGCTAAAGACAGTGCCTACAGATACGTACCCCCCCCCCCCCTTTTTTTTCTCTCCAGTATCTTCTGGTGCTGCGCTAATCTTTATTAAATATAATAGAACAATACACGTTGTACTCAGGGCTGCCAAGGCAACGCCTGAGCCCCGGTACAAAAGCTTCCCTTGCCCCCCTGGAGGGGGTTTGACCATTCCCTTGCCCCCCTGGAGGGGGTTTGACCACAGCACTTTTGGAGTATGTTTAACACATAGGAGGGCATATTTATAGTGGTCAAAGAGGACATTTTGAAGTGGGGGTATGGAAAGTGAACGCTGTTGTCATGCACACACCAAAGGCATGTGCTAATCAATAAGGGGCATGACCTGAGTGTAGAGTACCACACCATATACCCCTTACGCCAGTGGTTCCCAAACTGTATGCCTAGGCACCCTGGGGTGCCTCAAGACACTTGCAGGGGTGCCTCGGATTGGTGGTCTAGGACAAATTCATAATACTTATAGGAAAAGTAATAGGCAAAACCAGTCTTGGTCACCACCAATTATGAAATACTGTATGTGGGCAAACAAAAGCAAATCTACATAATTGATCCTAACTATGACATACAGTATAAACACAATTTTACTTAATTTAATATTGTTCTAAATTTATCAACAAGAAACTTTTGTGCTAGGGGTGCCGTGAAAAATATTTTGATACACTAGGGTGCTGTGGTTCTAAAAGGTTTGTGAACCACTGCCTTACACACATTATGCAACACAATAGTAGTGCCTTACACATTCTCTTAAACGGAATGAGTCAAAATTCACACAGAATGAGCCAAAACTACCATTATGCCACACAAATTGAGCCAAAATTGAAACTATGTCACATGGATTGAGACAAAATTCACATTATGCCACACATATTGAGCCAAAATTCCCATTATGAGAAACGGAAATTCAGGGACAGTGAGAGGGATTGCAGGGAATGACACGTCTGGGACAAAAGTGTAGAGGGAGGGATGGGGGACAAGGATGAATGTAGAGAGGGAGGAATCAGCCGCTACAAAGCTCACCCCTTTCTTCCCGATCCTGCTGCCCCACATGTGCACCCACAATCCGATTTTTTTTTGTTGTAAAATATACCTCCCCCCCTTTTCGACAGCCCTGGTTTTACTCCCTTCACTGCACATGCCTTTCACAGACATAACATCATCATTGCCAAATGATCCCATTCTCTGCAACCACCCCTTCCCCCAGTGACCCCTCTGACTGACACATGGATTGAATGAGATGTGAAATTCAGACACAAATAGATGACCATTGGATGAGATGTTGGAGATCGGAATCGCAATGCTGGCATTTTGCAGAAAAGAATCACAACAGGAGTATAGTAAGTATACTTACCTTCCTCCTGCCTTACCCTCCCCTAACCCTCCCTACTTGAAGCCTAACCCTGCCCATTAGTGCCTAACCCTCATACCTCGCAGCCTAACCCAAATTCCCCTTTTAAATGACTAACCTTAATCCTCCATCTCCGCAGCCTAAACCTAACCCTCCCTGCTAGCAGCCTAACAATAAAACCGCCACCCGTCCCCTCCTGTGCTAGGGCTGGTAATGCTGTACCTTGATATCTCAATTTGCTGCTGGGAAGCTATTTTGGAGTTAAGTATAACTCTAGATGCTTAGATTGAGGTGAGAGTAACTATGGGTGCTGCAGCAGATGGAGCCAATACATACCTCCCATCTGTCCCATTTACAGCAGGAATGTCCTGGTTTTTGGGGATGTTCCCATAGCCTACATGGGACCAGCAGTGTCCCGTGGCGAGGGGGTCAGTTGGGAGTCCCCGCTGCCACACGCTTGTCAGCAAGGAATAGACGCTGTGTGCATGCAGCATCTATTCCCCGCAGGCAGAGGGGGGCAGTGGTTGCAAAATGGGGGCGTGGCCTCTCAGGGTGACGCATTTGAGGACACTCCACCTCACCACGCCCTTAAAATTTTAGCTGTGCTCATGCAAAGGCACCGCTGGGCTACCAATGAAAGTTGGAAGGTATGCCAATAGAGTAGAGATTGTCTCGAGGATTGGTTATTGTTGTGGCGACATTGTTTTTCTTTGTGTTGGGAGGATAAGCTTGTTAGGGGGGCAACAACCATTAACATGCCTCCAGGTATCTGGTCTGAGCTTATGCTACTGATGCATAGGATTGTGATAACGCTCATATGCTCAAGTCACAAACTTCAACCTGGCAGAACAGACCCTCTTTCAAGTAACACTGTAGGAGCTTCTGCTAGAGGGAATACAAAGACAGAATATTACACAAAAATGTGTTTTGTTCCCTTCCTTTATTTTTAACTAGTTAAAAGCCATTCAAAATGATGCCTTAGTCCCTATCTGCTCCAACCTCCAATCTCTGTCTTCGCAGCTCCTTCTGTTCATATCCAGGAAGTTTAAAACATATCATTTTGGTTTCACTTTCTGTTAATGAGTAATTTGGTCTAATGAGTGGAGTCTAGTGGTCACTGGCGGTACTTCATCTAAAAAAGGTGAGGATTTAGTCTTTTTTATATATAGATAAGGCAAGTCATCAGAGCAGACAGGTTTTCTTGTATTTATTTGTAATCTTTTTGTTTTAGTTTATTTCTTGTATTTTGTATTTAATACTACTCACCCACTACCCTGGTGGTCTTTCCACCTCTCCCTGAGCATTATTTCCCATTATTATGTGTCTCCCAACAGTTCAGGGAGAGTGGACCTGTATGATTTGTGTGTGGGATTACACTACGTGACAGCACTGATGCTACACAGAGGATTGGGTACATATAATTATAAGAGAAGACAGTGCCATAGATGCATTGCCACAGGCACTGGGACAGTTCCTGTCAATGTGCAGCAATGGCTCCTAAAAGTTCAAAACAATTTTACAACTCGGCAACTCCTATTAAAAGTAAACACAGTGGAAGAATATTAAACAAAGATTCAGCTCCTGGAGCATCTGACTGTATTAGTAACTGAGACAATACAGAAGCTTGCCAGTTATAAGTCTTGGGGCGAGATGTATTAATATACATCGCCGCCCTTCGAATGGTAGCTGCCGCATATGTACTAACATATGCGGCCAGCATCGGGTTGCGGTGATGGATACCCCCGCGATACCTGTGATGTGGGCTGCGGGGGTCTCCGTAACCTCCTGGCGGCTGCCAGCATCCCCCTGCGTCTCCTCCTCCCCCCTGAAGCCAGATGTCCTCCCGGCTGTGACACCAGGGGGAGGAGGAGATCAAAGGAGGACTGGAGGGGGGAGGGCGTGCGGTCGGCGTACGGCTTGCGGCGAAAGAAGCCCATAGGCTTCTATAGGGTATCGCCTCCCAGAGGGTGGCGATACCCTGCCTTGCGAAAACGGGGCGGATGGTTATTGATACATAGGAAAATGCGGTAAAACGGGGGTTTTACCGCATTTTCCCTGTAGTACATCTCGCCCTTTGAATGATAAATGAATCAACTAGACAAACTGAATAGAGCAACATCTGCTGCTCCAACTTTGCAGCAATAACCAGTATTGTGCAGCATCTACACAGCTAGGAAAATGTTTATAGTTTCTGATTTTATTTTCAGTTTATTTTTCCAGAAATAATATGAAATAGTTTTGTTTAGCATTTTATAAAGACCACCAGCATATCAAGCATTAAAATACAGAGCAGCCATGCTGTGGGGACACCTAGCGGTATCCATAAAAATCTCATCTATTGCATCAAATTGGACCTGGATGCCCTGAAACATACTGACCATATAAGAAGGCGAGGAACATTAGCTACTGAAATGTTTTTCTTCTGATCGCATGCACATAAAACAAAGATGGTAGTTGGGTGCTTGATACAAATAGCATTCTTAGAACACTCTTCCAACATTAACTTCTTACATCAAAAAGCAGTCTGCGCATTCAACACTTCCATATGAGCAGTACGGATGGTGTAATGGTGAGCATTACTGCCTCACAGCACTGAGGTCATGGGTTCAAAACCCACCATGGTCCTAACTGTGCGGAGTTTGTATATTCTCCCCATGCTTGCATGGGTTTCCTCTGGGTACTCCGGTTTCCTCCCACAATCCAAAAATATACTGGTAGGCTAATTGGCTCCCAAAAAATTAACCCTAGAATGTCTGTGTGTGCATGTACATGTGGTAGGGAATTTAGATTGTAAGCTCCACTGGGGCAGGGACTGAAGTGAATGGTCCAATTTTCTCTGTAAAGCACTGTGGAATATGTGTGCGCTATATAAGAAACTATTAATAAATAAATATATGAGTCACAAATATCATGTGATGAGCGTGCAATGAAATTATTTACCACAATGTATGATTATTCAAGACAAGATATTGTATATTTGAGGAGGACTTCACTGCCATTGAGGACAACTTTGGCGCTCTGAGACTCTTAGACTATGAGACTTCTCAAGTTCAATCAAAGAGTCGCATTCTTGTTGGATAATTGCTGGCACAACTAGAGAATATCTATAGTTACATCATGTTGATTAGACTTGTCTGTAGACGCAAATAATAGATAACCAACTAACTCTTCAAGCTAAGTGGTATATGTATTATTGCAGCATGTATTGTGTATTAAAGCACTTCCTGTTTTGTCTATGCACCCAGGCAAAGCAGAAAGCTACATCAATGTACTTTAGATATACTATCATCTTGCCTGCTCAAGCATAGCAGTGATTCCCACTTGAGCACATATGCAGATCTAACATGTGCATAAAGAGTTAGATTTGGGTGAGTTATTTTGTTTCTGTGCAGGATAATTACTGTCTGCTTTATTTTTATACTGCAAATTAGATATCAGTTTGAAGAAAAAACCCCATCCAAATCTAACTCTCTCTTTACATGTTACATCTGCCCCACCTGCAATGCACATGATTTTGTTCATTAGAGAGAGAATTTGTGTTTTCAAGTGAACCAGAATCAGGCCCATAATGTGCACAGATCTCACATCACCCCCATAATGACAATTGATGGATCTACCCATTATTCTTCAGTTGGCTCTTGAGTTGATTAAACATTTCATCTGTTTTAAATTGATTTGACATTTAGGCTGGGATATATTAAGGAAAAATGCGTTAAAACCCCCTGTTTTCGGGAGTTTTACAGCATTTTCAAATGTCCCAGCCACCACGTTTTCACCACCCAGGGTATCGCCACCTTTGGATGACGATACCCTATAGAAGCCTATGGGCTTCTTAACGCCGACCATACCCACCACAGATGGCAACTACACTCCAAGTCCCTTGCATACCTCCATCAAACTCTTCCCCCTAGCAACACAGCCAGAGGTCCTTCCAGCTGGAGGGGAAGGGGGGGGGGGGGGAAGAGGCGCCCAGAGGCGCCCAGGACACCCGCTTCCCATAGCCAGATTAAGGTCTAAATGGGCCTGGAGCTGAAAATGATCAAGGGCCTATTATGCGCAATAATAGGGGTTGCGGCCAGCATCTAATAATGTGGGTGGCGTGAACAGTGTTCTGTTTGGGTGGTCTGCTCATGGGTGTGTCTCTATTTGTGTAAATACTTTCAACTAATTATATATGCCTGGAAAAGGCAGGGGGATGGCATAAGAAAAATGCAGGGAGATATATTGGCGGGTGCACTCCAAAGGTGCACCCGCAGGACGCCGATGTCCTAAGATACTTGCGCGGGTGAGGCGGCACTCCAGTCATAAAAAAATACTGAAAATCGAAACTTGGTAGACAATATGTCAGCACCTTTTATGTGGTCACAAAAGTTTACCTCACCATATGCTTATCCTATTGTATTTCGTTCGTCCACCCACCTATTTTTAGTATGTTAACTCTTATGAGCAGGGCCCTCCTTCCTCACGTACTCACCCTACCTCATTACCTCACCTGTGCTCCTGTCCTGTTCTTCCCTTCCTCTACTTCATCTTCAGTCTCCTTGACAATTTTGACACCTACTTCTGAACTGTTGCTGATTTTAGTTCTACCAGCTATACCCCTATTTATACTGTATCTTTCAACACACCCTGTACGTTACCTTGTAATTTGTTTTTTTTTGTTTGCTATGTACGGCGCTGCGGACACTTTGCGGCGCCTTATAAATAAACGTACTACTACTACTACCATATACCCCTTATACAAATCATGCAACACAATAGTAACCCCTTATACTGTACTTGCTTCTTACACATTATGCCACATGGAATGAGACAAAATTCAAACCGATTGAGCAAAAATTCACACTATGGCACACAGATTGAGTCAAAATTCACGTTATGCCACACAGATTAAGGCAAAATTCACATTTTGCCACATGGATTGAGCCAAAATACACACTATACCAGGCATGTCCAAACAGTGGCCCTCCAGCTGTTGTGAAACTACACGTCCCAGCAAGCCTTGACATAGTTTTAGCATTCCCTAATTGCAAAACTGTGGCAATGCATGATGGGACTTGTAGTTTTACAGCTGGAGGGCCATAGTTTGGACATGCCTGCACTATACCAAACAGATTGAGCAATAATGCTCAATATGCTTAATAAATAGGGGCATTGCGCACCAAAGGCGCACATTAAAAATTTACATTATAATGCCCATTACATGTTAAGCCTCACACCATAATCTCCTTTACGTATTATGCCAAACACCATAATGCCTATTAAAAATTATGCTACATAAGTGTTGCTTACCTGCATGTTCATTGCCAGGGGTTCCATGTTCATTGCAAGGGGTTCCATGCTCATTGCCAGGGGTTCCATGCTCATTGCCAGGGGTTCCATGCTCATTGCCATGTGGGAATACATGCTCATTGCCAAGGGGGAATACATGCTCGCGGTAACTGGGGGACAGTCACCGCCGGGCAGAAATGACAGCCATTAACAGCTGGGCAGAGAGCAGGGGGCTGCCCGGCTGCATGCCCGACTGCATGTCCCGGCTATTTGAATACCCCTTTGATACCAGAAAATGCAGGGAATATGGTCCCAGGATCATGCAGGGCCATTCTCGGACTGGCCCCTTTTACACCAGCCTAGTCCCTGCATTTTCTGGTGTGAGGGGGAGAGAAAACCACCCCCGCCCCCTTTAAACAACCAGCTATATCTTCAGAACCAACTGACCCATTTACATGTAGCCTTTGAATGATTTTGGTCCCGTGAAACTGGGCCGTTTGGTTCCAGAGAAATCTGTCCTCAAACAACTTGAACAGCCATGAAATTACATTTCAGAAATGAAAAAATAGTTTTACCTGCAATATCTCTAGAACCAATGAACCCATATGGACCAGGTATCAGATTGAAGGCTCAGTGATTTGGGTTGACTGAGATCAACCTCGAGTTTCTGTTATTCTGTAGGGGAACTGGCAGCCGTTGGAACCGGGTGGAGGTCGGAATAAGCTGGTCCCATGTTATCCTATGGGGAAAACGTTCCAGGTTTGCCTGGCAGAATCTCCGGTTCCCGGGGGGCTAGCGATGCGGGGCTGGTCTCATTGGAAAGCCCTGACCCTCAGCTACAAAATGGGCCTATTTGGAGAGTGGGCCTGGAGCTATAGCTCCATCAGGCCCATTGTTAATCCGGCTCTGCCCAGCACACCACATCACAGGTATGGTGGGGGCCTCCATCACTGCATTGCAATGCTAGTCGCATATGTTAGTACATACAGTATGCAATATCATCGCTGCGGTGGCATGGCAATGGCGGCTGAATTATATTTTAATACTTTCCTTGTAGCCACCATCTCTTGTGCACTGTGAGTTTGATTTACATTACATGCCTCCTTCAACATCAACAACATGTATTAATGATCCAAACCTATATCTGGTTGTCATTTATCACATTGATAATCTTGAGCCTAATTCAGGTTCGCTTGTTGTAATCATAGCTGCAGTTTCTTTTGATGCTACATCGGTTTTCCATATGGTAAGGCAAAGTAACCAAAACATGGATGTGTTGAGAATACATGTAGATACTGTTGCATTTGAGATCAAATGAAAGTATTAGATTTTTCAACACAAGAAACTCATTAAAGATTTTTGTAGTATGTTGTTGTCTCAGTGGGTATGATAGAGAGGGAAGCATAGGTTATGCAATTCTCTCACACTGGATCCATTCTGCTTTTCAGTATCATGTAAATACATCAAATACTGAATGAGAGAGTGTCAGCTGAAAACTGACCTAAGTCAGCAGAAGCATCAGCACTGGCGAGCAGGCATAACTGCCTTTTATCCCTCCCCCGGGGGTGACATCACTGACCCAACCTCTTAACATAGGTTATATCTGGTCCTACCCCCCTGTCCGGAAGTGCCACACTCAAGATGGCGGCACCCATCCCTGGAGCCGGCCACAGGAAACGCCGGACCCCTGCTGGGAACAGCCACCAGAACCTGCCTAGTGAGGAGAGCGAGGACCTGCGGGAAGACCCGGCGGTGAAGCAGTGACGTTAGCGCCCGTCTCGGTGGCAATGAGATGCGGCGCACCACCCTGCAGCCGCGGTGAGCCCTGACATATTCACATTAGCAGAGGACCCCTTGTATAGAGTGTTAGCAGACTGGGGGCTGTGAGAGAGCCTTTCTGGATTATTCAGTCTTTGCCTGACTTGCAATAGAAATTACTACTCATTAAACAATAGTGCTGGCTACATTGTTACAATGTTTTAATAGGATACTACTACATAGAATTATAAAACTGTATGAATTGTTACAGGAGTGACAAAACATATATTACAGACTGTTCATTCCCTGAACCAATCAAATAACTAATTCAAAGGTGAGTATATTTCAAAATAAATACATATAAATAAAACCAAACTTTTGGGACCCATAACATTCTTACCTACCCATCCCCGTTGGTGCACACCATGGGTTCCACGGGCCCACCTCTGATTACTGGCGAGGAAAACCTGTAAGTGGCAAATCAAATGACGTCCTGCTGCGTGAGCCACCCAAAGACATCCCATAGTCACAAGGTCACTGCAAACGCCTGTAAGCATTTAAACCTGGGGTAGCCAACTCCAGTCCTCAAGAGCTACCAACAGTTAATGTTTTCCAGATCTCCTCACAGAATCACAAGTGGAGTAATTAGCTCCATCTGTGGATCATTTAAAATATGTTAGCGAGTAATGAGTGCACCTGTGCAGCAGCTAGGTTGCCTGGAAAATGTGACCTGTTGGTAGCTCTCAAGGACTGGAGTTGGCTACCACTGATTTAAACCATCAAGGATGGAATGTACATAACAATAAATAAATATTGTAAAATGTGAAACATGACCTAAATATATAAAACCTCCTTGACATACTAAAATACACAACCTACTTGTTAGGCGCCGGCATAAGTGGCACCTCTCCCTGACTCACCTGACAGCTGCTGCGCTGCAGGCGTCAGGACAGCGGCCACATTGCGGCGAAGCTCCGGGTAGTCTGGGCGGAAGCATCGGGTCGTTGCCTAGCAACGCCCCGAACTTCCGCCGCACGCACGGCAACAGGGGGAGGCTGCACCAGGCGTCACTTCCGCCAGGGAAGGCGGCATTTTTGAATAAAAGCCAGCTCAGCTGTCTAGCTGGCGCCGGTTATAGTGTCTAGACTGTTGTGCTGTGTTGTGTTCCTGGTTCCTGAGATTATTCGTTGGTCTCACGCTCCTGCTGGATCCTTGCTGTGTAATTCCTGGTACCTGCAGAAGTCCTGCTTCATGTGATTCCTGCATCCCTAGAAGTTTGGAGGTCCTTATCTGCGGCTCCGGTCATCTCCCAGATAAGTCAGGGGTTACCCTGCAAAGCCTTCTTATCTTGTTTATACCATCCTGTGAGCATTGTTGCCATTATTATTGTATACCATCCTGTGAGCAATGTTGCCATTGATTGTTTCTATATTTCACCTTTACGCATTGTTGCGCCCAGCCAGTGACTACCCTGTCTCTTCATCTGTGGGCAGTGGCGGAACTCCAGGAGGCAATGGAGTCATTTGCCGCCGGGCTCCTGGCCAGAAGGGGGCGCTGACTCCATTGCCTCGCGGTTGATGGGTGGTTTATGGGATAAACTTAGAGTGCCCCAACCCGGCAAGCTCACCGCTGTAGCTAGCCGGGCGTCTGCTGCGCTGGATGTTAGGTTAGCAGCTCGCCCCGCTTCTCCTTTTATCTTTCTCTCTGCTACTGCACGCAGTGCATAGATGCCCGGCGGCTCCAGCGCGGTGTGCTGAGAGGTGATGACGTCACCCGCAGTGCCGCGTGAGTGTATTCAGTAGCCTGGATGACCTGTGCCTGGCTAGGCTACCAGTGGCGGTTTCCCCCCTGTCTTTTAGCATGCACCTGCAGCTACACCAGCAGGTCAGCGGCGATCCGCTGGTTCCTGCTTTATGTGAGGCCAGCGGCGTCTGCAAACCCCAATTCCCGGAAGCAAATCCCCAGCACTATGCAGTGCATACAGTGCCCCGTTCTCCGCTCCCTTATTATGCAAGGATGTGGAGAGCGAGCTGTATGCAAAGTGCGGGGGATTCGTTTCCGGTGTTGGAGGTTGCCCATGGGTGCTTGCCGGAACTGGCGGATCGCAAAGCAGGGGAGGCCCCACACAGGCGAGGTGCTCTCCCTGCTCTTCTGAACACGCTGCTTCTGTCTGCTGCTGCCGGCCACCGCTGATTGACAAGCAGCAGCGGCGACGGCAGCATACGCAGTTCCCAGCTGTCCACCCGCAGGAGCCTCCTAAAGTTGCCCCCCATCCCCATGCAGCTGCAGCAGGTACTCGGACACCTGAATCCCGCTGACACAGCAGCCTAGCTACCTTGCCACTGCTGTAGGCTGTAGCTGGGGCACAGGACCCACCGGAGATTTGCAACTCACTGCAGGTGAGAACAAGAGCTACCAGTCCAAATCGCCGCTTGTACTTGGGGGGGAAGGAAACAAATGTGATGCCAGTGCACCCTTTCAAACCCCTACTTTCCCTCTCTTCACTGCACTCCCCCCCCCCCCCCCCCTGCCTGTCCATCCTCTCTCACCACCTCCCCTGACACCCTCCCTCACTCCTTGGGGGGTATTCAATGCCGCAGCGGTGTATCTGACCACACACTCTTTCACTCGCCCTCCCTTTTCGGGGTCAATTCTATTCTCCACGCTGTGTGTGTGTGTGTGTGTGTGTGTGTGGGGGGGGGGGCACACCAACATTCTGCTTGCCTCCGGGTGCCTGGGACAAACTTACGCCACTGTCTGTGGGAGCATTCTCCCTGCGTAGTCACCCCCTAGGGGGTCCAGGGTCCCCTTGCCTCGTGTGGGCATTAGATAGCTTGTCCCCTTGCTCTCTCCTAGCCTTGGTGGACGCGTTGTTACTCTCAAGACCAGGTGGCATCGGGGTTGGAGCTAGACTAACTGGCTCCTTCGAACGCGGCTTTTATTGGCGAAGCCTAGTTCTGCACATGTCCGCCAATCCTAGTCTGAGGCAACGGAGGTAGGGCAGGCGAGGTTGCCCCTGATCCTTACACTACTGCAAGTCTAATACATAAAAAACCTTGCACATAATATATACATTTTACAAATCTATGGCCCTGACTGGAAATTAATGTTATTATAGTTAATACTGTAGGAACAAAAACACCACCAAATTCTGTTAATTTAGCAAGGGTTTGTTTTGCAAAATCAGTACAGATCCAAAACACTGAAGTCGTTGGTTTGAATGCAATGTTTCAATGCATTTATTGGCATTTTTGTTTTTTGTAAAGCCATATACTGTACAGTATATCTCTTATATATTTAGCCAGATCTGTCACTCATCCCCTATGTAGCTAACGTTCCCGCCTAGCGGCATACACAAACCCGCCGCCCTAGGGAAAAGACCAGTGCTTTATGTGTATAACATTTTCATGTGTATAACGTTCCACCCACTTGACATCACCTCCCTCCGCCCAGCCAGGGCTACAGTACATGCCCACCATCCACCATTACACCACAGCCACCATCCACCATTACTCCTGCACCCCCCCCCCCTCTGCCAGCACCTCCCCCCCAGGACCCCCATCCCACGATTCGCGGGACCCCCGCGACCCCTCTCCCGCGATTTGCAGTACCCCCGCGCCCCCCTCCTGCGATTTGCATGACCCCTGCGACAACTTCCGTGAACCGCAGGACCCCCGCGCCCCCCCTCGTGTAATTCGCAGGACTCCCGCGACCCCCTCCTGCGATTCGCAGCCCCCCATGACCCCCCACCTGCGATTCGCGGGACCCCCGTGACCCCCCCTCCTGCGATTTGCAGGATCCCCTCGCCCCCCCCCCCCTCCCGCGATTCACATGACCCCTGTGACCCCCCTCCCGCGATTCGCGTGACCCACGCGCCCCCCCTCCTGCGATCTGCGGGACCCCCGCGCCCCCCCCTCCCGCAATTAGCGGGACCCTCATGAACCCCCCCTCCCGCGATTCACATGACCCCTGTGACCCCCCTCCCGCGATTCGCGTGACCCACGCGCCCCCCCTCCTGCGATCTGCGGGACCCCCGCGCCCCCCCCTCCCGCAATTAGCGGGACCCTCATGAACCCCCCCTCCCGCGATTCGTGGGACCCCCGTGACCCCCCTCCCGCGATTTGTGGGACCCCCGCGACCCCCTCCCTCCTGCGATTTATGGACCACCGCCCCCTCCCGCTATTCACGGCACCCCCCTCCTGCGATTTTTGACCCCCCCTCCCGCAATTCGCGCCCCCCTCCTGCAATTCTAGCCGCCCCCCCGCGTGATTTGCAGACCGCTGCCCCCTCTTCTAGGGATGCCCATCGACCATCAATGATTTCAAATAATCAATGGTTTATGGCCGATGTTGAATACTTTTGCCATCAATGTGGGAGGACCATATGGTTTCCCTACATCGATGGCAAAGGAGAACCGATCAAGTTTCACATTTTTTTTCCGCCAGTGGGGACCCGCTCACCCTGTGTTGCCCACATTCCCCTATCATGCTTTACCACCCAGCCTCCTGCTCTTATGCACCCTAAGACAATGTCTCAGGGGCACTGTCCTGTACTCCTGTGCTGCCACGCTGAAACCTCACCCACTGGCAGAAGCTGCACAGTGTCCCCCACCCTCCTCTTTAGTCCCCCATATGCCCACACACCCCTATCACTACCAGCTTCCTGCTTACCTGAACCGTAACTTCCACCACTGGGGAGTCGCTGACGTTGTGTTGCCCACATACCCCTATCATGCCTTATAGCCCAGCCTCCTGCTCTCATGCACCCTAACTCCCACCCATTAGGAAGAGACACTGACTCAGGGCCACCGTCCTGTACTCCTGTGCTGCCACGCTGTACCCTTACCCACTAGCAGAAGCTGCACAGTGTCCCCCACCCTCCTCTTTAGTCCCCCTTATGCCCACACACCACTATCACTACCAGCCTCCTGTTTTCCTGTGTCGTGTCATTTCACCTATAACTATAATATAATATAATATATATAACTACAATAAGTTGCAATACAGGCCATCTTTCATACAATTGTAACCATATGTCTCACAATACAAACGTTCACAAATTAACGGGGCGCAGCCCCTTACGCCGATGTGAAGAGCGCCCGTAGGGCGCGATGATTCACCTAATAAATATATATATATATATATATATATATATATATATATATATATATATATAGTACAGATTGTGGGTGTACGAGCGCAGGAGTGTCCAATTGTCGGAAAGTCCAGTAAATCACCTGCACCTGAGCAGGGATGGTAGTTACACACAAAGTCTTAGGTAGGACTGCAGCTTCCTTGTCCCATATAATGAATCCCGGGTCCAAGGGATTAAGTGAATCTGGGTAGAACAGGAGAGAAATGGGAAGGAGCGCTTCCTAGTGTATTAAAAGAGTATTTATTGCACAAAAAGGAGATAAAAACTCCAAGGTACATAACAGTAATGCCCGTACCTAAAAAGACAACACTGTGGACTGGTTACCACACGGCTTGATAATGATACATCAGGCAAAACAGCTCACTCGTATGGGCGACCTCCGTGTCCTGGGGAACTCCGAAACGACATACGCTGGCTTGCGTAGCAGAAGCGGGGGAGTCCAGTGGCAGGAGCGACCGTCGGGAGAGCACAGCTGGTGGAGCAAGGTAGGCCACGCCCTTACGCGTTTCGTCACTGGGACTTCGTCAGATATATATATATATATATAGAGAGAGAGAGAGAGAGAGACCTATCTATATTTTATATATATATAAAATCCAAGTATCCTAAAACCTATGGCAGGGTCCACAAGAAGCAGGCGGCACTCAGTCGGCTTAGGTATTAAACCATATTTTTGGTCACATAAATTATACATACAGCATAGTTGCCGACTTTTGAGCTGCCCTCTCCGGGAGAGGGCAGCCAGCTCTGTCAGGCAGGGGGCGGGGCCATTTCCATGACTGGAAAAAGAGGCGGTCCGGGGGCGTGGCCACACAGATTATGCCCTGTTGGGGGCGTGTCTATAGCGTCACGGCATTTTAGCCCCGCCCCCCGCTGTGCAATGCCGGTATTTCAGTCATTGCACTGCGGGGGGCGGGGCTAAAATGCCGCGATCGCGGCATTTTACCTGTGGACCCCCCGCCAAGGGACACATCGCGGGAGCTGGGGGGGATATGCGGGAGGATTGCCACCCTTTCCGGGGGACCGGGAGGGGGACCCGATTTCCGGGACCCTCCCGGCCATTCCGGGAGGGTAGGCAACCCTGACATACAGCATCATTGTTGACGTTTCAAGACCTAAGAGGTCTTTTCTTCAGGACATGTGCTGAAAGTGCAATAGTGCTTTTGCACAGCACTATATCTAAACACAAACAAACAGTGGTTAATACAAACACGTGCAAGTGAATTTGCACTCATCAGCCTGGAAGCTGTGCATGGGACGTACATGACAATGATCCAAAACACAAGGCCAAGTTGACCTGTCATTGGTTACAGCAGAATAAAGTGAAGTTTCTGGAGTGACCATCTCAGTCTTCTGACCTCAATATCATTGAGCCACTCTGGGGAGATCTCAAACGTGCAGTTCATGCAAGACAGCCCAAGAATTTACAGGAACTGGAGACTTGTTACCAAGAAGAATGGGCAGCTTTACCATCTGAGAAAATAAAGAGCCTCATCCACAACTACCACAAAATACTACAAGCTGTAAATGATGTTAAAGGGGGCAATACAATAAGAACGTGGGTATTTAAACTTTTGATCAATGGACAGCACTACATAATGAGTTAGAGCTTTAAAGTTAAAATACAGTAACAAGGATCCAGGCTGTCCCTTTTGATTTAACTATGTAGTTCAGGACAACTTCTTTCCAAATTCCAAATCTATCACTGAAATAACAAATAAAAAATAATTATAACCTGCAAAATGGTATAAATAAATGCATAATGAGCTGCAGAGCAGCAGAATAAATCTTTCAGTGAGCAGAGACGAGATCAGTGGTTTTCCCTCACATGTATGATTTCATTAGTCACTGGGCCTGATTCAGACCATACTGAGGCTGCAACTGCTTATTTTTGTTCAGAGTGACAGCGCCTTTCTGCTAACGCTGCAGCTTTATGGGGTTACTACTCATACTCTTCTGGTGTTGTAAAGAGGGGTTTTGAGCAGCGCTGGGCTTCACTGAGAGAATCACAATTGTAAAATGAATTAAACTATTTATTGTGTACACAAATAACAGACAATTAATCCTGAATATTTGAGGGGGAAAAGGAAAATTTCTCTGCAAGGAATCCATACCTCCCAACAGTCCCGATTTTATCGGGACAGTCCTGATTGTCAGGGCCTGTCCCGATGTCCCACCCGCGGGCGGCAGTGTCCCGCGGTGTTGGGGGGCTGTTGGGAGTCCCCCCTGTCAGCTGCAAAGCAGCGGGGAATAAACGCTGTGCGCATGCGCACAGCGTCTATTCCCGCAGCCAGGGGACTGGGGGGATGGCTAGAGGCTCACAGAGCCTCTGGGTCATGCCCCCATAGCAGCAAAATGGGGGCGTGGCCTCGCGGAAGAGCCGCGAGTATAGGCCACGCCCCCAAATTAGGCCAGGCCCCCCCTCCGGCGCGCAGGAGCATCGTCCCGCCTGCAGGACTTCAATAGTTGGGAGGTATGGAATCTGATCTCCAAAGAGGCCTATAGAGTCTCCAATCACTTATTGGTATGTATAGTTCATCACAAAACTTGGAGTGAAGGATAAAAAAAAGTTCCGGAATATTACCCAGCTTTAGGAATTAGGTTACCCTGGTCTGCCAATGTGCAGTCCGTCTTGGGTGTTCCACAGTGTGCAAATAGCACTTCGCTGGCAAGAGTGGAGATGGCAGGGTCCTGTGCTGTTGATAAAGTGCCGATCCAGAACTAAGATGAAAAAATGTCTCAAAGCGTTTCGGCGCCCAAATGGCACCTTCCTCAGGAGCAGTGCTCACACAGTGGGGCAGATGTATTAAGCGTGGAGAAGAGATAAACTGAAGATAAAGTGGAGATAAAGTGAAAGGAGATAAAGCACCAGCCAATCAACTCCCAACTGTCATTTTCAAACACAGCTGATTGGCTGGTGCTTTATCTCCTTTCACTTTATCTGCTTTATCTCCTTTCACTTTATCTCCACTTTATCTCCAGTTTATCTCTTCTCCATGCTTAATACATCTGCCCCACTATGGGCAGTATTCAATGAGAATACTGGCGACATGCAGCGAATCCTGTTTAGGATTCGCTGCACATTCGCCACTGTTTGCTGTGTTCCAGAGCCTCGCCGGCTCCAGTATTCAACGAGTCAGGGGCTCACTGCCCCTGACTGGCGAATTTTAACTCCTGCGGCGATGCCACAGGGAGCCCGAGGACGGCGGCAGGCAGGGAGATGGAAGTCTCCCTGCCAGCCCCAGAATGTTTGTGGGGGGGAGGTGGGCTCCTCGGGATTTTATGACACCAATTGTAAAAAACAAAACACTTTATTTTAAAAGTTCACATTCCACTTCACCATAAAAAGATAGCGATTGCTACTCGGTGAATCATGGCGAAAAAAACCTTGAAATTTATTCGCCATCTGGTCATTGAATAGGGTGATTCACCGTTTTAGTCAAAAATTCAACTTACAGCACAAAATCGCCATAAAAAACTGGCGAATCAGCCTCATTGAATACCGCCCTATGTGTTATACTACATACCAATAAGTGATTGGAGACTCTATAGGCCTCTTTGGAGATCAGATTCCTTGTGGAGAAATTCTCCTTTTCCCCTCAAATATGCAGGATTCATCAGTTGCAACCTTGGCCTATTTTACTGATTTTATTTATTCTGTTTTTTTTTTATATCTTTTCTGTTATTTCTGTACATATGGATAGTGGTACCGTTACCCTAAAATGGGTCTACGATTAACCAGCAAGAAGCCACATGATAATGGCTCCTTACTTGATATAGCCAAACTAAGAGCTGTTATTTCTGTACACAATAATTTGTTTAATACATTTTACAATTGTGATTCTGTCAGTGAAGCCCAGTGCTGCTCAAAACCCCTCTTTTCTCCATTTTTGCTCATCGCAGAGGGTTCCCACAATTCCCTCTACAGCAGCAGCTAAAGACAGCGCCTACAGATACGGTCCCCCCCACCCCCCCCCCCCTCTTTTTTTTCTCCAGTATCTTAAAGAAATACAACAATACTCGTAGTACTCAGGGCTGCCAAGGCAAATCCTGAGCCCCGGTACAAAAGCTTCTCTTGCCCCCCCTGGAGGGGCTTTGACCACAGCTCTTTCGGAGTATGTTTAACACATAGAAGGGCATATTTATAGTGGTCAAAGAGGACATTTTGAAGTGGGGGTATGGAAAGTGAATGCTGTAGTCATGCGCACACCAAAGGCACGCGCTAATCAATAAGGGGCATGACCTGAGTGTAGTGTACCATACCATATACCCCTTACACCAGTGGTTCCCAAACTGTGTGCCTAGGCACCCTGGGGTGCCTCAAGACACTTGCAGGGGTGCCTTGGATTGGTGGTCTAGGACAAATTCATAATACTTATAGGAAAAGTAATAGGCAAAACCAGAATTGGTCGCCACCAATTATAAAATACTGTATGTGGGCAAACAAAAGCAAATCTGGTTCCTTGAACAGTTACATACTGCATAAACACAATTTTCTTAATTTAATACAGTATTGTTCTAAATTTATCAACAAGAAACTTTTGTGCTAGGGGTGCCATGAAAAATATTCTGATACACTAGGGTGCTGTGGTTCTAAAAGGTTTGTGAACCACTGCCTTACACACATTATGCAACACAATAATAGTGCCTTACACATTCTCTTAAACGGAATGAGTCAAAATTCACAAAGAATGAGCCAAAATTACCATTATGCCACACAAATTGAGTCAACATTTAAACTATGTCACATGGATTGAGACAAAATTCACATTATGCCACACATATTGAGCCAAAATTCCCATTATGAGTAACAGAAATTCAGGGACAGTGAGAGGGATTGCAGGGAAAGACACGTCAGAGACAAAAGTGTAGAGGGAGGGATGGGGGACAAGAACGGATGCAGAGAGGGAGGGATCAGCCGCTACAAAGCTCAACCCTTTCTTCCCGGCCCTGCTGCCCCACACAGGCACCCACAATCCAGTTTTTTTTTTAAAGTGTGCATGTGTGAGCTTGTACCCGGGCACCCCTGATATCCTGAGCCAGAGTAAAATATACCTGCCCCCCCGCCCCCCCTTCTCGGCAGCCCTGGTTTTACTCCCTTCACTGTACATTCACAGACATAACATGATCATTGCCAAATGATCCCATTCTCTGCATCCACCTCTTCCCCCAGTGACCCCTCTGACTGACACATGGATTGAATGAGATGTGAAATTCAGACACAAATAGATGACCAGAGGATGAGATGTTGAGTTCAGAATCACAATGCTGGCATATTGCAGGAAAGAATCACAACAGGAGTATGGTAAGTGTACTTACCTTCCTCCTGCCTTACCCTCCCCTAACCCTCCCAACTTGAAGCCTAACCCTGGCCATTAGTGCCTAACCCTCATACCTCGCAGCCTATCCCAAACTCCCCTTTTAAATGACTAACCTTAATCCTCCATCGCCGCAGCCTAAGCCTAACCCTCCCTGCTAGCAGCCTAACAATAAAACCGCCACCCGTCCCCTCCTGTGCTAGGGCTGGTAATGCTGTACCTTGATGTTTCAATTTGCTGCTGGCAAGCTACATTATTTTGGAGTTAAGTATAACTCTAGATACTTAGATGAAGGTGAGAGTAACTATGGGTGCTGCAGCAGATGGAGCCAATACATACCCCCCATCTGTCCCATTTACAGCAGGAACGTCCTGGTTTTTGGGTATGTTCCCGCAGCCCACCTGGGACCAGCAGTGTCCTGTGGCGAGGGGGGCAGTTGGGAGTCCTCGCTGCCACACGCTTGTCAGTAAGGAATAGATGCTGTGTGCATGCAGCGTCTATTCCCCTCAGGCAGAGGGGCAGTGGTTGCAAAATGGGGGCGTGGCCTCGCAGGGTGACACATTTGAGGACACTCCCCCTCACCACGCCCTTAAAATTTTAGCTGTGCTCATACAAAGGTACCGCTGGGCTACCAATGAAAGTTGGAAGGTATGCCAATAGAGGAAAGATTGTCTTGAGGATTGGATAGTGTTGTGGCGACATTGTTTTTCTTTGTGTTGGGAGGATAAGCTTGTTAGGGGGACAACAACCATTAACATGCCTTCAGGTATCTGGTCTGAGCTTATGCTACTGATGCATAGGATTGTGATAACGCTCATATGATCAGGTCACAAACTTCAACCTGGCAGAACAGAGTCTCCTGGCAAGTAACACAGTAGGAGCTTCTGCTAGAGGGAATATAAAGACAGAATATTACACACAAATGTGTTTTGTTCCCTTCTTTTATTTTTAACTAGTATAAATCCAATCAAAATGATGCCTTAGTGTAACACCCCAATAAGGGTTAATGTTTATACATGAACTAAAATGTTATATGGTTGTGATACAGTAAATGTAGCAGATATCAAAAGTAATATTAGTAGTTAATTAATTATTTAGGAAAAGTATTAATGTGTTAATACCCCTTATTAATAGAATATTGTGGACTAAACACTGTTTACCCCTTTCCTGAACTGACAATGGACTTGTCCTCCTAGCCCATTAGGGTGGACTATACCATATACCCTGCTTTAAAGGGGAGAACTGTGAGGAATATTCCAGAAAGGAAAATATACTCTGACAGTTGGCAGAGCCCCTGCTCATCAGGAAACCCCAGAGGAGGAACTATAGAGATGCTCAGGGGAAAGAGCGTTAGGTGTGTTGTGGATAGGGGATGAGGAAAGCTGAAGTGCAGCAGAAAGGACACTGTGTAGCAGTGGTGGAGAGAAAGTTAAGGCAGCAGAGCTGCGCAGCTGGAAAGTGTGTGATGCGTTGCTGTAATTAGGAGAATACTTACCAAAAGGGCTCAGGTGATTTCCCGAGGTCCCCTTGAGCAGCGGTGACAGAGGCGGTGACTGATCCCAGCTGTGATCGATAAAGAAGAGGGTGTGGTGAGTGATTGTCCAGCCCCAAGGCAGCACAGTACAGCCTCCTGCATATCCCACAGATCAGCCCAGAGATAGTCCAGCCGGAGACAGCCTACAGGATGGCCCACAGATAGCTGTAACGCCCCTGCAGTAACCTCATAGCCAGCCTAACACCTCTCCCGGCTAAAGAAAGCATTGTGTGTAACATTCACCTCATCCAGGCAGCAATAAGCAGTACCTACACTGGCGTTTGGGGAGAGACTCTAGTAGTTAATACTGCACACAACACCCAAGGCGTCCTTAGCTACAAGTTAGGAGGAAGGGAGTAGTGGCTGCTGAATCAGCCCCAAAGCTGCATATTACAGAAGTGGACTGACACTTATAGAGACACTTGTGGCAATTATACTGCTAAGGGAAAATTGCTTATATCATTCTACTCAGGATATTCCAAAAAGATTGCTAGCTTCTGTCATCTATTATCAGATTATTTGACGTTCAAGTTAAAAGTCAGCAGCATTATTACGCAAGACTTACCTTATGTATTCTCTTGACTTTGGATTACAAATACACAGAGAGTTGACCTTGCAGCGTGGGACCTAAAAAAGAAAGAATATTTGTTATAAATAAGCGCTTAAAGAACAGGTGACTGCAGTCATAATAGGGTTAACCCAGAACTATTGTAGACATAAACAATTATTGCGCAATGATAATCTAGTTCTGGTAAAACGCTATAACCTGTTTTGATATTGTAACGGTTTGTTATACATTGCAGGTGAATGGATAGTTGCTTATTTGCTTGTTGCAGAATAGTACAACTTATGCTCTAAGTAATATTGTTATACATCAATATCTCACCAATGTTACGTGGGAAGAATCTCTGATGTTTGTATTTATATATTGATATTTTGTGCATAATAGTATCCTTGATTTCCATCAGTTCCTTTAAGAAAAACGGAGTTCCAGCTTAATAAAATTACTCTATTATTTTTCCTCGTGAGTTATTGTGGTGAGCTGTTGATAATTGCTGTTGCAAGATAACCTGTAAGGATAAAGATACTTATCTGTGAGAGTATCACATTTGGCGTCCGCGAACAGGATAGGAACAAGATGTTGGATATCCAGACTCCTGTGTTAACTTTGAGACGGAGATTGTTACCCATGTCACCCAGGCAAAGAACAATGGCATCACCAATCACAATGCCTTACTACCCTGGAGCCCCATGGCTGCCAACTTATTCTGGGAAAGCATGTACTCCAGGTAACAGTATATTTAAGGACTTCAAGTCAAAACTGCTGTCACTATTTTGCATAGGTTCCCTTAATGAGCCACAGAAGGTGGAAATATTGATCGGACAGTTAAGAGGCCTAGCCCTTCGGGAAGTAAACTCTTGGTCTACTGAACAGAAGAAGAACGTAGAAGACATATTTAAAAAATTGTCCACTATTTTTGATTTGCAAACTTTATCTAAACTTAAAATTAACTTCTATGGAAGAAAGCAACAGCCCCATGAATCCTTAAGAGAATTTGCTCTCAGTTTGCAGGAATCACTCAAAGAACTACAGAACTTTGACCCCCGTGAAAAACAACAAGAGGATGAAACATTGACCAGTCAATTTATAGAAGGAGCTCTCGGGGATGCAGTGCGTACTACATTATGCATGGTGAGATCACAGAATCCAACTTGCCCTTTCCCTGAATTTAAGGAGACTGTTATCAAAATTCTGGGACTGAATACATCTTCTGAAACTACCTCCTCCTCTTCAGTGGAAAATTCTGAGGCCAGAAGTCCCTCTAAAATCAGCTATAATGAAAGAAAAAAACCCATGGCACCCAAAGAGGCAGTCATACAGCATGCTCAGTTATCCTCCTGCCCTGACCAAAGTGAAGTATTAAAAAGCAAGATTGAAGAATCTATCCAGGGTTTTACAGAACTGTGCAGGGAGGTGGAAAACCCAACGAAAGAGCAATTGCTTCCTCAAGAACAAGAGAAAGGTTATATCGAAAAGAGAGCCAGGAATTCGAGAATAAAACGGACCTACCAGTTTGACGCACAGGGATTGCCAGTATGTCAATGCCGTAGACAAAAGGAACATGTTCAGTTCAACTGCAGGCAACATGAGAATTTAAACTCAAACCCTGAGGCAGAGAATCAGTGCTCAGGAAGCACAGCAAGAATTGATCAACCTGTGGATGACAGACAAGATATAGGTCCAGAAACAGTATTGCAAAACCAGGCTAAAAATGTTGGTGTACCTAATGCAGGCAGTGTTCTGCCAGCCAGCACAAGGAACATTTTGGGTCTAGTATTATGGTTTAATGTCCAACGGGGTTATGGCTTTATAAACCGTATTGACACCAAGGAAGATGTATTTGTGCACTATACTGCCATTAAGAAGAACAACCCCAGGAACTTCTTCTGCAGTTTGGAAGAAGGAGAGTTGGTGGAGTTCAATGTGGTGATAGGAGAGAAGGGCACCAAAGCTACTAATGTAACTGGTCCTAATGGTGTTTCAGTGCAAGGCAGCAAATATGCAGCAGGTCGCAGTCCATATGCCAATGTCCCAGTGCAGAGAAAATCAGTTGGGAGGACAGTTGAACAAAATATAGAGCAACAGAGTGAAGTGGTGCAGCAGAACCTACAGGATACTAATAAACCACAATCTCTTCCAGAGCCAGAATACCAGATTAAACCTAGAATGGATGACACACATGCCGGTAAAGTTCACTACAACGAGCCAGATTTTAAAACTGTTGAATATAAGGAAGACATTGAAAGAGTTGCCCACTCAACCACAGCAGAGAGGTTGGGTTCACATGAACTTAATTGCCTTGGTTCTTTTATGCTAAAGTCTGAATCTATTTTATGTGAAGAACCATATATTTCAGTTAAAGAGCCCTTAACTTCTGTTCCATCAGAGTACAAACTTCCAAATAGTAAATATATTGAGATAAGTTCCAGTGAAACAGCATTAATTATGCACCAGATTTTGAGAAAATTTGGAATGAGAAACAGAAGTGCCCCATTTATACAGTATAGGCATTAGATTGAACATAAAAGTCAGAATAAGTACTGCTTTTGTCAATATTAATTGTAAAAAGTGTGGTTTTTTTTTGAGTGCGTGTGTGTGTGTCCACAAATATTAGACTGTTCTATATTGGATGTTGTCTGTTGTGTGAGGACACACAACGTTCCAGCGGGGAAGTAATGTAACACCCCAATAAGGGTTAATGTTTATACATGAACTAAAATGTTATATGGTTGTGATACAGTAAATGTAGCAGATATCAAAAGTAATATTAGTAGTTAATTAATTATTTAGGAAAAGTATTAATGTGTTAATACCCCTTATTAATAGAATATTGTGGACTAAACACTGTTTACCCCTTTCCTGAACTGACAATGGACTTGTCCTCCTAGCCCATTAGGGTGGACTATACCATATACCCTGCTTTAAAGGGGAGAACTGTGAGGAATATTCCAGAAAGGAAAATATACTCTGACAGTTGGCAGAGCCCCTGCTCATCAGGAAACCCCAGAGGAGGAACTATAGAGATGCTCAGGGGAAAGAGCGTTAGGTGTGTTGTGGATAGGGGATGAGGAAAGCTGGAGTGCAGCAGAAAGGACACTGTGTAGCAGTGGTGGAGAGAAAGTTAAGGCAGCAGAGCTGCGCAGCTGGAAAGTGTGTGATGCGTTGCTGTAATTAGGAGAATACTTACCAAAAGGGCTCAGGTGATTTCCCGAGGTCCCCTTGAGCAGCGGTGACAGAGGCGGTGACTGATCCCAGCTGTGATCGATAAAGAAGAGGGTGTGGTGAGTGATTGTCCAGCCCCAAGGCAGCACAGTACAGCCTCCTGCATATCCCACAGATCAGCCCAGAGATAGTCCAGCCGGAGACAGCCTACAGGATGGCCCACAGATAGCTGTAACGCCCCTGCAGTAACCTCATAGCCAGCCTAACACCTCTCCCGGCTAAAGAAAGCATTGTGTGTAACATTCACCTCATCCAGGCAGCAATAAGCAGTACCTACACTGGCGTTTGGGGAGAGACTCTAGTAGTTAATACTGCACACAACACCAAAGTCGTCCTTAGCTACAAGTTAGGAGGAAGGGAGTAGTGGCTGCTGAATCAGCCCCAAAGCTGCATATTACAGAAGTGGACTGACACTTATAGAGACACTTGTGGCAATTATACTGCTAAGGGAAAATTGCTTATATCATTCTACTCAGGATATTCCAAAAAGATTGCTAGCTTCTGTCATCTATTATCAGATTATTTGACGTTCAAGTTAAAAGTCAGCAGCATTATTACGCAAGACTTACCTTATGTATTCTCTTGACTTTGGATTACAAATACACAGAGAGTTGACCTTGCAGCGTGGGACCTAAAAAAGAAAGAATATTTGTTATAAATAAGCGCTTAAAGAACAGGTGACTGCAGTCATAATAGGGTTAACCCAGAACTATTGTAGACATAAACAATTATTGCGCAATGATAATCTAGTTCTGGTAAAACGCTATAACCTGTTTTGATATTGTAACGGTTTGTTATACATTGCAGGTGAATGGATAGTTGCTTATTTGCTTGTTGCAGAATAGTACAACTTATGCTCTAAGTAATATTGTTATACATCAATATCTCACCAATGTTACGTGGGAAGAATCTCTGATGTTTGTATTTATATATTGATATTTTGTGCATAATAGTATCCTTGATTTCCATCAGTTCCTTTAAGAAAAACGGAGTTCCAGCTTAATAAAATTACTCTATTATTTTTCCTCGTGAGTTATTGTGGTGAGCTGTTGATAATTGCTGTTGCAAGATAACCTGTAAGGATAAAGATACTTATCTGTGAGAGTATCACATTAGTCCCTATCTGCTCCAACCTCCAATCTCTGTCTTCGCAGCTCCTTCTGTCCATATCCAGGAAGTTTAAAACATATAATTTTGGTTTCACTTTCTGTTAAGGAGTAATTTGGTCCAATGAGTGCAGTCTTATGGTCACTGGTGGTACTTCATCTAAAAAAGGTGAGGATTTAGTCTTTTTATATATAGATAAGGTAAGTCACCAGATCAGTCAGGTTTTCTTGTATTTATTTGTAATCTTTTTGTTTCAGTTTATTTCTTGTATTTTGTATTTAATACTACTCACTCACTACCCTGGTGGTCTTTCCACCTCTCCCGGAGCATTATTTCCCATTATTATGTGTCTCCCGACAGTTCAAGGAGAGTGGACCTGTATGATTTGTGTGTGGGATTACACTACGTGACAGCACTGATGCTACACAGAGGATTGGGTACATATAATTATAAGAGAAGACAGTGCCATAGATGCATTGCCACAGGCACTGGGACAGTTCCTGTCAATGTGCAGCAATGGCTCCTAAAAGTTCAAAACAATTTTACAACTCGGCAACTCCTATTAAAAGTAAACACAGAGTGGAAGAACATTAAACAAAGATTCAGCTCCTGGAGCATCTGACTGTATTAGTAACTGAGACAATACAGAAGCTTGCCAGTTATAAGTCTTGGAATGGTAAATTAATCAACTAGACAAACTGAGTAGAGCAACATCTGCTGCTCCAACTTTGCAGCAATAACCAGTATTGTGCAGCATCTACACAGCTAGGAAAATGTTTATGGTTTCTGATTTTATTATCAGTTTATTTTTACAGAAATAATATGAAATAGTTTTGTTTAACATTTTATAAAGACCACCAGCATATCAAGCATTAAAATACAGAGCAGCCATGCTGTGGGGACACCTAGCGGTATCCATAAAAATCTCATCTATTGCATCAAATTGGACCTGGATGCCCTGAAACATACTGACCATATAAGAAGGCGAGGAACATTAGCTACTGAAATGTTTTTCTTCTGATCGCATGCACATAAAACAAAGATGGTAGTTGGGTGCTTGATACAAATAGCATTCTTAGAACACTCTTCCAACATTAACTTCTTACATCAAAAAGCAGTCTGCGCATTCAACACTTCCATATGAGCAGTACGGATGGTGTAATGGTGAGCATTACTGCCTCACAGCACTGAGGTCATGGGTTCAAAACCCACCATGGCCCAAACTGTGCGGAGTTTGTATATTCTCCCCATGCTTGCATGGGTTTCCTCCGGGTACTCCGGTTTCCTCCCACAATCCAAAAATATGCTGGTAGGCTAATTGGCTCCCAAAAAATTAACCCTAGAATGTCTGTGTGTGCATGTACATGTGGTAGGAAATTTAGATTGTAAGCTCGACTGGGGCAGGGACTGAAGTGAATGGTCCAATTTTCTCTGTAAAGCACTGTGGAATATGTGTGCGCTATATAAGAAACTGTTAATACATAAATAAATGAGTCACAAATATCATGTGATGAGCGTGCAATGAAATTATTTACCACAATGTATGATTATTCAAGACAAGATATTGTATATTTGAGGAGGACATCACTGCCATTGAGGACAACTTTGGCGCCCTGAGACTCTTAGACTATGAGACTGCTCAAGTTCAATCAAAGAGTCGCATTCTTGTTGGATAATTGCTGGCACAACTAGAGAATATCTATAGTTACATCATGTTGATTAGACTTGTCTGTAGACGCAAATAATAGATAATCAACTAACTCTTCAAGCTAAGCAGGATATGTATTATAGCAGCATGTATTGTGTATTAAAGCACTTCCTGTTTCATCTATGTACCCAGGCAAAGCAGAAAGCTACATCAATGTACTGTACTTTAGCAGTGGCGTAACTATAAATTTTGCTCCCCCCTGCCAAAAATCTTTCTGGCGCCCCCCCCCCCCCCCCCCCCCATAATGCACCTTACACTATATGCCACTAACCGTAGGACCCCTTTCACAATATGACACAATGTAAAGACATCTGTATAATGCGCATCACGGTGTGTGGAATATGCGCATTATACATATGCCACAAACCCTGATGCTCATTATACATATGCCACACACTGTGATGCCCAATATACATATGCCACATACCGCGATGCCCAATATACATATGCCACACACCGCAATGCCCAATATACATATGCCACACACGCGATGCACAATATATATATGCCACACACCGCAATGCCCAATATACATATGCCACATACCGCAATGCCCAATATACATATGCCACACACCGCGATGCCCAATATACATATGCCACACACCGCGATGCCCAATATACATATGCCACACACCGCGATGCCCAATATACATATTCCACACACCGAAATGCCCAATATACATATTCCACACACTGCTATGCCCAATATACATATTCCACACACTCCCCTCATGTATAAGCCCCGCCCCTCATGGCCCGCTAATCCCAGCACTCACAGAGTCCCTACTCCAGCCTCTCCAGGTGATGTGCAGAACACAGCAATCAGCCCCAGTCCAATCACGTAGCTGCAGCCTGACCTGGTCCCTGGCAGCAGGAGCATCCTTCCCGGCTGTGAAGTATATATGCACACAGTGGAGCAGTGCTACATTAATGCACTGGTAGGGGCACATGGCACCCTGCCCCCAGCCACTGCGCAGCACCCTGCTGCCCCTAGAACTTCAGCCTCCCAAACCCATGTCTCCCCAGCCCACACTCACCCTGCTTGCTGCTCTATCTTCGTGGGCGGCATGGCTCCTCTTCAACGTCCCTCTCTCTTCAGTCATGTAGTAGGAGACCAAAGATTTCCTGGAGAATGCACGGGTGTGCACGGGTGGGTGGGTGGAGGGGGGCGGCTGCCGTCTGTGTTTAAGTGGGGATGGGGGGGTTCATGGTGGAGACTGGAGAGGAGACAGCTCTGTGAGATCCCGGGGGAGGGGAGGAGCAACGGCTTGCTTGCCTGCATGCTCACCACAGCTGCAGGCTGGTGCCTAGCTAGTACTGCCTACAGGCGTCGCTATTGAACAGCTGAGATGCCGCTCGGCTCCCCCTGAACTGCTACGCAGCACCGGCTCAGCTGTCACTCAGCACAGCAGGGAGCGAAGAGCTCTCTTTTTAATCCGATCTGCAGTACTGCACATCCCTATCCCTGCTCTGCTGAGTGACAGCTGAGGTGGTGCTGTGTAGCAGTGCAGGGGTTCCGAGCGGCAGCAGGGGGGCCCTTAATCCGGCTCTAGGTTATGGAGCCACCTGTGACCTCTTCTAGGAGGGAAGTGGAGGAAGGTCCCGACTCCCGGGCAGAGGAGGGGGAGGAGATATCCACCGGAGGGGACATAAGTACGGGCTACAGACCTCACAGCGGCAGCCTCAGCGGATGTGAGAGGTGGAGTGGAGGTAGAGTTCCTGCTGCCGGCGCCGCGACAGCTTGGGACAGCGCCTCCCGAGTCCCTGCACTGCAGTTTATGTGCCTGGTGGAGCGCTCCCTGAAGACGGCGCCCCCGCTGCCGCACGCTCCCCCAAGCGGCAGCGGGGGCTGCCTTACGCTAGCTACGCCACTGTACTTTAGATATACTACCATCTTGCCTGCTCAAGCATGGGAGTGATTCCCACTTGAGCACATATGCAGATCTAACATGTGCATAAAGAGTTACATTTGGGTGAGTTATTTTGTTTCTGTGCAGGGTAAATACTGTCTGCTTTATTTTTATACTGCAAATTAGATATCAGTTTGAAGAAAAAAAAACCACCCAAATCTAACTCTCTCTGCACATGTTACATCTGCCCCACCTGCAATGCACATGTTTTGTTCATTAGAGAGAGAATTTGTTTTTGCAAGTGAACCAGAATCAGGCCCATAATGTGCGCAGATCTCACATCACCCCCATAATGACAATTGATGGATCTACCCATTATTCTTCAGTTGGCTCTTGAGTTGATTAAACATTTCATCTGTTTTTTTTTTTTATCATGTATTCTTTTATTGCTTTTTTACAACTTAATACAGATACAAGTAATTGAGAGAAGGAAAAAACTCATATATAACTGCAAGTGTTTGGCAATACAATATTCCTTCTTGTACATTTACCAATATACAATATACATACAAAAAACTTTAATCTACATCAATGCACCCCCCCCCCCCTCCCTGTCCCCCCCCCACCGCATGTTGATACTGGTTCTTCTATGTTATTAATATCGGGTCTCCTCCGCCTGTTTCCCATATAGAAATCTACTCTTTTAGGGTCCTGTTCCTATTTAACTAATTTTTATATTTATTTATTTATTTATTTATTTATTTTGTTATATATATATCTATTTTTTTTTTTTTTTTTTTTATGCATATACATATATGAGCATGTGGGTGTTCCGATTACTTTTAAAATTTTTAGTGTCTTTTATTTTAGTGGTCGGCTTTAAAGTGCAACGTGTCTGTGTATATTCAACTGAATAGCGAGATTTAACAAGATTTCGCTAGTCTTTGCTATTTTAACTGTAAGGCCCCCCCCCCCTTTTTATTTTATTTTTTTTTTTCCTTCCCTTCCTCCCCCATTTTTCCCCCTATCTCCCTTCCTCCCCTTGTTATTAATTATATCGGTACTTATGAGTTATCCGGGCGCCCGATTTCTAAATCGGGTCGGATCGGGCACATCGCATTGCATCGCATGCGACCATCGGATGCGATGCGATGCGATGACCCGATTTTTCCATAGGAATCAATGTTAAAATGGACAGAGTCCATTTTAACATGGAATTCAATGGGAAAAAGGGGTCCTTTTCATACCCCTACTATCCAAGTGGGCATGGAGTTGGATATAAACCTGTGGCGAGCGTAGCGAGCCACCGAGCCCGAAGCGTGGCGAGCGTAGCGAGCCCCGCGAGGGGACATAGAATATCGTCCCCTCGCGGGGCTCGCTTCGCTCGCCACGCTTCGGGCTCGGTGGCTCGCTACGCTCGCCACAGGTTTATATCCAACTCCATGCCCACTTGGATAGTAGGGGTATGAAGAGGACCCCTTTTTCCCATTGAATTCCATGTTAAAATGGACTCTGTCCATTTTAACATTGATTCCTATGGAAAAATCGGGTCATCGCATCCGATGGTCGCATGCGATGCGATGCGATGCGATATCGCATCGCATCGCATCTGATTGTATGCCTTAACTTAAGGCATACAATCAAAAAATCGGGCGCCCAGATAACTCATAAGTACCATTATATCTTAGATTAGCATCATAAAAGTGTACTAAAGTGCAATGAGTGCTTCGTGCCGGTGGGTGGGGTAGAGATTCAATCTCAGCCCTGATTTGCATTAATCGTGAATTAGTTATTAATATTAATTACATTCTCAGATATACAGTTTGGACTTTGGGCCCTTTCTAATTTAATTTATGTTCTATACGTCCGTACTGGGAAAAAGATCTATCCAGCGGTGCCAGATTTTATAGAACTTAACCATCGTGTTACGACTGGTATGGAGATACTTTTCATGCTTAAGGGTAAAATTGACAAGTGCTTTCCAACAAGTTGGATTTGGGGTCTTTTTTGCCATCCAATTTCTGGATATTATAACTTTTGCTAAGGCACACAGGTTGTTAATATACTGCCGGTCTCCTGGCTCCAGCTGCCTGTCAAAGATGTTTAACAAGCAGCCTCTTTCGTTTAATATTGATCTGGGGATTCCT
Source organism: Crinia signifera (assembly GCF_055691185.1). Lineage (NCBI taxonomy): Eukaryota > Metazoa > Chordata > Amphibia > Anura > Myobatrachidae > Crinia > Crinia signifera. The sequence continues at coordinate 166,311 of NW_028142774.1, read as the reverse complement.
GATTTAACTAGTATTAGTATAATCTCTTCCCAAAATCCTCGTACATGTTGGCACTGCCATATTAGATGAAAAAAGGTTCCCGGCCCAGAGTTGCACTTGGGGCATACATCCGTCGCCCGCCTGTTAAATTTCACTAGCTGTGTTACCGACATATACGCTCTGTGTAATATGAAGAATTGGACCTGTTGAGTCCTAACCGCATTGGTGGCATGTAGGGTTTTACCGACCGCCGTTCGCCACTCCTCCTCCTCAATCGGGCCCAGATCCTGCGCCCATTTATTCCGTAGCAATTCCATTTTTTCCCGGCCCCTGCCCATATTTAGACATTTATAGAGTCTACTGACTAGTTTATTTTTCCCTCCGTTTTTCAGCATAATTTTGATGGGGGATTCCCGAAATATCGGGTGCTCCCCTCGGAATTGGGCCTGGATGGCGTTTTTCAATTGCAGATAGCGATAAAAATAGGATTTAGGGAGGCCGAATTCAACCCTTAATTCTGAAAAGGTTTTGATCCGCCTAGGAAGGTATATCTGGCCTATATTAGTCACTGAATATTTATTCCAGACTTGTCTTACTTGGAGTGAGAGTAGTTCCTTAAATGTTGAAGGATCGTCTAACGGGTGAAAAGGGTCTATGCCTTGGATATTCAGGCTTTTGTCCGCCTCCTGCCAGATTTTTATGGCTTGCCTCACTAGTAGTGGATCTGCCTCGTACACCTGTGGTTGTAGAATTCTGTTATTCGGAGACCACTGCGAGGTGGCTAGAGCCACACCTGCCAAGGCCAGATCACTATCCTGTTCCTCCACCACCCATGGGCGTAGTTGTGATAATTGGGCAGAGATATAGTATAGGCGGAAGTCTGGGAGCCCCAGACCCCCCGCCCCCTTGTCCATCATTAACTTGTTCAGCTGAACTTTTGGTCGAGAACCATGCCAGATAAATGATGATAACTTACTGTTGAGTTTCCTGAATATTGTTTTCGGAAGAAAAACTGGGGAATGTTGGAATAAGTATAGGAGTTGTGGCAGAACAACCATTTTAATCAGATTAATCCGACCCATGGCTGTTAATGGTAGTTTATTCCATGACCTGAATTTAGCCTCAAGTTTATTGAGCATTGGTAAAATATTGTTCTGGGAAAATTCCTCTGAATTACGGGTCATCTGTATACCCAAATACTTAAATTTAGAAACCCAGACTAGTGGAGAAGGAGGAGGTAGGTTCTGAACCGCGGCCGTGCCCAGATACAGTATATGTGATTTGTCCCAGTTTATTTTAAAACTGGAGATTTTGCCAAAGTCGGAAATTACTTTAAGGACTATTGGGAGTGATACCCTATAGTCAAATAGGTATAGCAAGACATCGTCCGCATATAATGACAGGACATCCGACCCATGTGCAACTCGTAGGCCCTTGATATCAGCATGAGATCTTAAAATAGAGGCAAGAGGTTCAACAGCTAGTGAAAACAGGAAAGGGGAAAGGGGACAGCCCTGTCGGGTTCCCCTAGTGAGTCTAAATGCAGAGGATGTCCATCCATTCAGAGCCACCCTGGCGACTGGGTTTTTATATAAAAGCTGTATCCATTTTATGAAATTTTTTCCCAAGCCAAAAGCCTCCAGGTATGGCCATTCCACCACATCAAACGCCTTAGTGGTGTCCAGAGACATTACTGCCGGTTGGCTGTCAGATTCAATTGGCAGCTGTAGGTGGGTGTATAACCTTCGCAAATTGGCGGAGGTAGATTTGCCAGGCATAAAGCCTGATTGATTGGGATGGATTATTTTAAGAATACACTTGCCCAGTCTGTTGGCCAGAATTTTGGCGAGTATTTTTGCCTCGTTTGATAAAAGGGATATTGGGCGGTAAGAATCTAATTTACTTGCATCCTTTCCCTGTTTTAAGATAACTATTATCTTAGCCACGGCCATTGATTCTGGTAGTGCTCCCTCTTCAAAGCTACGAGTCAGGATGGTATGAAGTAGGGGGGCAATGGTCTCACCATGCTTTTTAAAGACCTCTACCGGGATTCCGTCCAGCCCAGCTGCCTTATTCCCAGGCAGCTCTTTTATTGCCTGGCATACCTCGTTAATGTCTATCGGTTTTTCCAGTTCTTGGCAATCTAGATGGGATAGTTTGGGAAGATTAATCCTGCCCAGATAGGATTGCAGCTCATCTGGAGTTGCTTTTAGCTCCGAAGAGTATAGTTCCTTAAAATAATCACAAAACATCTTCCCCATCTGGGGTGTGTCTGTTATCAGGTGGCCATTTAGATCTATAATTGGGCCTATACATGGGGGAGGGGTTTCAGCTTTGGCCAAATATGCCAAGTATCGCCCAGCTTTGTCAGCAGTTTGGTAGGCCCCACATGACCTATGAAACATTAGTTTAGTATTTTCTTCCTGTATTGCTGATAGCCAGGTCTGATGAGCTTCCTGCCATTTTTGCCGTGTTGTATCGGTTTTGTTCAATAAGAATTCGGCTTCTAAGTTTAAGCAATTCTCCTCCATCACCTGTAATCGTTCTTTGCCTACCTTTCTTATTTCAGCTATTCGTTTTTTAAATATGCCACGCATATAAGCAATAAAGGTATCCCACTCTACTGCTGCCGTTGCTGAACCCCTATTATTAACCCAAAATTCCTGCCATAAACCTTCAATATTGTCGTTTTGACCCATATACTGTAACCACCTTGGGTTTAGTTTCCAAAACCCTTGACCTCGGTCTAGTGTGTCAGAGAATTCCATAATTATAGGGGAGTGATCAGACACACCCCGGGGTTTATATTCTATGTTACTTATAAAAGAAACAAAAGCCCGAGATACGAGCACTAAATCAATTCTGGAAAAGGTTTGATGTGAGGCAGAGAAACATGAGAATTGCGAGGCCTTAGGGTTACGCTCGCGCCAGGGGTCCACCCATCCTAAATCGCATATGAAATTCAAGAAATGAGATTTTGCACCGGAATCTGCTACAGGGGAACTCTTCCATCTGTCCAACATTGGATCTAGAATATTATTAAAGTCCCCTGTGCAGATCACTGGTGCCGACGGGGTGGCAGCTTCAAAAACAACTGCTTTGACTAGCACTTCATATGTGAAAGGGCGGGGGACATATACCGCCAATAGAAGTAGTGGCACAGAATTAATCACACAGTCTAGAAAGACATATCTACCCCCTGGGTCGATCTCAACCCGGTGTTTTGAAAAAGTCAAAGATTTTTTAATGAGTATTGATACTCCACGTGAGGAGTTTGTAAATGGGGCATGGAACGCCCATCCCACCCACCGTTTCTTAAGTGTCATCAGTTTCCCTCCCGTTAGGTGGGTTTCTGAGAGGCAAGCTATGTCTACATCATAGGATCGTAACTGGTTCATCACCAGGGACCGCTTGATCTTGTTATTTAGACAAAAAACAAGGGGGGGAGGGCACTGTGTGGGAGTGTCCACCGAGGGGCGCTGGAATGAGCAAGGCAGCTGCACTAGCGGGTTAGTTAGACCCGGTGAAGACAAAGAAAAACAGGATATCAGAACAAAGTTCTGTGGCAGCGCTTTGTAAAGTAAACAATGTGGTTGAGAAATTGGATGATCTGTACAAATATTTTATTCAATTGGACAAAATGTCCGTCAATAAAAATAAATAAGCAAAGTAGCATGTACATACACTATAAAAATGCAATATTAAACATAAAATGAAATATATAAAAACACTCTGCCTGCTGGATTTTATATTGTATAAAAATACAATTGGTGTTTAAATGTCTGGTATAGTTACCAATCCTGGAGTACTATTGTTAACCGCTGGGCTTGGTAATTGTCCTGCCGTAGGTGAAAGCGGACGGTAACCTGATAAGACAGGGCTTTATCCCAAATATCGGGAGCAATACTTCTGGTCGATAAGGCCCGAATGGGCTGATGAAAGGGTATGGATGGTAGTCAAACCGCACAGCCAATGATGTTGGATCCTCTCTAGTAGGTGGCCTGGAGTGATGGGAAATGTTCCGTGGCCACTGGAGGTGTTCCCAAACGAAGGTATATCACTGACAGATGTTTCAGTCGTGAAAAGGGGTTCCCAGTAGCTTGTTTGTGGCTCCTGTTCGGCCTGATGTTGGGCCTGTATGAGCTTGAGATATCTCCCAAAAGTGGGGAAGGTTGGGGGCTGTGGGGATGTCCCAAATGGGAGTTGAAAAGTCCTCTCTATGGGTAACCGTTTTGGACAATTTGGCATAAGTCCACGATCCCTGTGGAGGGATAATTTGTGGTAGTTCCCAGTGGGGGATAAAAGCTTAGAAATGATTCCAGGAATGAGCAATACCAGCAAGACAGAGTCCAGTGAGTGGTGGGGTCTCCACTCACTGGACTCCACAATTATCCCTCCACAGGGACCGTGGACTTATGCCAAATTGTCCAAAACGGTTACCCATAGAGAGGACTTTTCAACTCCCATTTGGGACATCCCCACAGCCCCCAACCTTCCCCACTTTTGGGAGATATCTCAAGCTCATACAGGCCCAACATCAGGCCGAACAGGAGCCACAAACAAGCTACTGGGAACCCCTTTTCACGACTGAAACATCTGTCAGTGATATACCTTCGTTTGGGAACACCTCCAGTGGCCACAGAACATTTCCCATCACTCCAGGCCACCTACTAGAGAGGATCCAACATCATTGGCTGTGCGGTTTGACTACCATCCATACCCTTTCATCAGCCCATTGGGGCCTTATCGACCAGAAGTATTGCTCCCGATATTTGGGATAAAGCCCTGTCTTATCAGGTTACCGTCCGCTTTCACCTACGGCAGGACAATTACCAAGCCCAGCGGTTAACAATAGTACTCCAGGATTGGTAACTATACCAGACATTTAAACACCAATTGTATTTTTATACAATATAAAATCCAGCAGGCAGAGTGTTTTTATATATTTCATTTTATGTTTAATATTGCATTTTTATAGTGTATGTACATGCTACTTTGCTTATTTATTTTTATTGACGGACATTTTGTCCAATTGAATAAAATATTTGTACAGATCATCCAATTTCTCAACCACATTGTTTACTTTACAAAGCGCTGCCACAGAACTTTGTTCTGATATCCTGTTTTTCCTTGTTATTTAGACCCCTGATGTTCCACGATACTAACTTAACCATCCCCCTTTTTTTTTTTTGAGCATAAAATTCAGAGATACATGGCTATGTATTACATTGCCCATTACCCTAATAACGTGTCTTTTAGTATCTAAACATGTTCTAAAGTAGAAAGCCCTAGATCCAGATTTTTTACTTTCCCACATGCGGTGCCCCCCCTCCCCCCACCCTGTATACCCAAACCCTGTTGGCATACTTATCCCCCTCCCTCCCTCCCGAAAATAGAGAAAGAGAGGGAAAAAAAAAAAGACAAAAAAAAAAAAAAAAAAGAAAAACAAAAGCAGATCGTGCTGAGGGAATTGAAAAAACATAAGGGGGCCATCCCTGAGCGGGGGTGGACCCCCCAGCAGGTTACGATTTCACATTGTTATATCCCTACGTTGCCGCCAGCTGCCTAAAACCGGACAATTTAGTGTCAAGCCATTGTGCTGCATCGTTTTGAGTGGAGAAGAAATGTGTTGTGTCGTTTTCAACAACTCGCAGCTTGGAGGGGAACATCATAGAATAACTTAGGCTATGTTCTCGTAGCTTCTTCTTAATGTCCCCAAACTTAGCCCTGTCCCTCTGGACCTCCAGAGCAAAGTCCGGAACAACAGCGATCTTGTTCCCATTGTACATAAGCTACTCTCGTAGCTTCTTCTTAATGTCCCCAAACTTAGCCCTGTCCCTCTGGACCTCCAGAGCAAAGTCCGGAAAAACAGCGATCTTGTTCCCATTGTACATAAGCGGACCCTTGGTGCGTATTGAGCGCAAAACAGTGTCTCTATCCACAAAATTTAAGAACTTTACAATAAAGGTTCGTGGTGGGGCGCCGGGAGGGAGTGGTCTAAAAGGGACTCTGTGAGCACGCTCAGCTGCGAAATGTGATGTAAATGAGTCTTCGCCAATTGTGTCCTTAAGCCATTTCTCCACAAATTTTGGGGGATCGTTGCCTTCAGCATGCTCTGGGAGACCAATAAATCTAAGGTTGTTACGTCTCAACCTTCCCTCCATATCAATGAGTTTGGTTTTTAACTCAGAGGTCTGTTAGATAACATTCAACACTTTTTGCAGCCACTTAGTGTTGGTGTCCTCCAACAAGGATATGCGCTTTTCAGCGCTGTCTACACGCTCTGAAATGATTTTGAAGTCTGACTTAATAGCCAGTACTTCGGCTTGTAGATCTTGGATCTGTCCAGAGAGACGGTGCTCTGAATTGGTAATAGCATCAAGGAGCTGCTGTAAAGTGGGCTCTGGGGCCTGTTCTGAGCTTTTATGTTTCGTGGGGGTGGCATGGGGTGTTGTGGTCGGGGTCGGCGGGGGGTTGCCAGTCTGAGTTCTAGCAAACTTCTCGAGCCGGACTGCGGCTGTAGTATTGCTGGATTTACCCATTTCCCTTTCTGAGAGAAGTGTGTTCTGCTGCCGTGAATAAATAAGTAAGTGGTTCACCGGGCTATTCCTAAGGCTTCTGACCTAAGCCCAAGCAAACCCAAACCGTTATGTATCCAAGTAGGGAGTACAAACACTGCACAACTGCACCAGGTTATATACAATGTATTTAAGTAAAGAATGTTACTGCACCAGATTCCTGGGATGGATGTCCGTTCTGAGGCTCCCTTCCACAAGGACCCCCCCCGGGCTCTGGCACACTTGGTGCTCCCAACACCTCCGGAGATTTCACTTCAGCCAGCAGTAAGCACTTCAAAAGCCTGGTCCCCACTGCAGAGCCGTCCGAAGCACAGATGCTTTGTGTAGCGCTACTGCCTTCCGCCGATCACCAGCACCGGCAGAGAGTCACGTAACTTGCGGCACCGTCACCGCCGGATGTCCCCAGTGTAGGGAAAAAGTTCTTCCCCCGGCGTCCAGGACCTGGTTCCCAATGCCACCTGCACTCTCAGCTGCCTCCATGAGCCTCCGTCACCCCCTCCGATCTGCACGCGGACACCACTGAAGCCGGCAGTAAGGTCAGTTTGGCGGCTGCAGGGAGCAGATTTTACCGCCTGTCATTTTCCCTGCTGGGGGAGCACACGGCGCTGACGCCTCACACCCGCTCCGTCATGGCCCCTCCCCCCCGAAATTATTACTTTTACAATTGATGGATCTACCCATTATTCTTCAGTTGGCTCTTGAGTTGATTAAACATTTCATCTGTTTTTAAATTGATTTGACATTTAGGGTGGGATGTATTAAAGAAAAATGCGGTAAAACTCCCGTTTTCGGGAGTTTTACCACATTTTCAAATGTATTTAGACCCAGCCGCCGCGTTTTTCGCCGCCCAGGGTATCGCCACCTTTGGATGATGATACCCTATAGAAGCCTATGGGCTTCTTAACGCCGACCACACCCACCACAGATGGCGACTATACTCCAAGTCCCTGGCATACCTCCATAAAACTCTTCCCCCTAGCAACACAGCCAGAGGTCCTTCCAGCTGCAGGGGAAGGAGGATGCACCCAGGACACCCGCTTCCCATACAGGGAGAACTTGAAGAGGGAGAGGCCAGGGATGTGACAGAGACCCCCCTGCACACCACATCACAGGTATGGTGGGGGCCTCCATCACTGCATTGCGATGCTAGTCGCATATGTTAGTACATACAGTATGCAATAGCATCGATGCGGTGGCATGGCGAGGGCGGCGGCAATATATTTTAATACGTTCCGCACTTAAAGCTTGTAGCCACCGTCTCTTGTGCACTGTGAGTTTGATTTACATTACATGCCTCCGTCAACATCAACATCATGCATTAATGATCCAAACCTATATCTGGTTGTCATTTGTCACATTGATAATCTTGAGCCTAATTCAGGTTTGGTTGTTGTAAGCATAGCTGCTGTTTCTTTTGAAGCAACAGCGGTGTTCCATATGGTAAGGTATCAGACAGTGGTGTAAGTTTATACCAGGTGCCCGGAGGCAAGATGAATGTGGGTGCCCCCCTCTAACCCCACTTTAATATATAGATAATTACATCTATATATACATATAAATATAAACACATACATGTCTGTTGGCACTCAATCTATAATGCAATATACTACAGTGCCCCTCATATCAGCATATGTTCATGGTTTTAAAGAAGGTACTCAGAGGAAATCTCTTATCCAAAAGTCGCATGTACTGTATATAGAGCATGTCGTCTAATCTTTTAGGGCCATTTCAGGACACGTAAAGACTCCTCAAGGTGCACCTTTATGTGCATTGTCCTGAGGATGGAAAGGGTGACATGGAAATGCAGCGAGAGATGGGGAGAGGGTGATGTCTCAGAGAGACAGATTGTGGTTGGGTGTTGGGGAGATTGTGACACAGCGGAGAGGCAGAAGGGGAAGTACTGAGGGTGACAGGAGAGGCAGTGGGTGACAGGGAGAGACAGAGGATGACAAGGAGATTGTGACAGGAAAGGCAGAGGGTCATGAGGCATGGTAGTGTGAGACGGTAGGTAGAGGGTGAAGGGGAGATGGAGTGGGTGATATATAGGGGGCACTAGGCTGGATGGGAAGGTGCAATGATATGGAGGGGGACACTAGGCTGGAGAAAGAGCAAAACTGTGCTGAATGGGGGGAACACTGATTTGACTGGCTGGAGGAGGGGTTTTTCTAGCAGAGTGGCAGTTGGCTGATTGGGGGAATGAATGGGCATACACTGGGGTGGAATGGTGAGTGAGGTGTGTGTGTGTGTGTGTGTGTCCATCCTAGGCAGGAGAGAGTTAGATGGATGCAGGGAAATTACCACAACCCCTGATTTAGCAACTCCCCTCCACTACAGTTTTGACTGGCCCTGAAACAGGTAGGTGGGCATATGAGCAAACACTTAACATGAGGAGATGTGGGCAGGGCTTTAGAGAGCTCTGACGGGCCCAAGAAAAGTAGGGTGGGTGGGGGCATGATCACACATGGGCAGGGCCGTAACTGGGGGGGGGGGGGGCTAGGGGGTCACGCGCACCGGGCGCTGGGTGTGGGGGGCGCAGAGTGACTCAGTGACTGGTGAGGCTTTCTTCCTACTTTACATGATGCTGCCACCGTCCGATGGGTTCCTCCTCCTTGACGATGTGCGTGTGACATCATCACGCAGTCACCATCCACATCACGTCGGAGGTGCAGTGGAAGAGCGACTAGCGCAGCAACAGGACTCAGTGCAGGAAAAGAAGTGACATTAGTCACAAGGAACAGCCGGCACGGGAAGACAGGGCGGGATCGTCCAGCAGCACTGCAATTGCCAGCCGCTACCAGTCCAGCATGGAGCCACCAGACCAGGCCGCATCACCTCATCCGGCAGCCAGGACACAACAGCGGGCCATTATGCAGTAAAGTGACAGCACAATTAAGTGGACGGCGTAGCTGCACCGCACAACCAGAACAGGCCGCACATCCGAGCAGCAGCAGCCTGAGCCAGCACACAGAGAGCGGCGACGGGACACATGTCAGAACATAGAGAGGAGTGGTGTCTGTAAGTAATGTGAGGGAATTTAATGGGAGAAAGTGTGGCCTGGGGGGTGTCCTTGGCACACCCTCAAAATGGAGGCAACATGCTCCTGATTTGTACTGAGAGTTTCCATTGCCACACCCCCCTAACCTCCACCCTGCTGCAGACTGTCAATCACTTGATGCCTGTTCTCCCTTCTTTATATCTGTGGGGTTTATTTAAAGGAGAGCCAAGCAGCAGCACTTCTCTGTCAGAGTCAGGCTCGGACTGGCCTGGCGGGGGACCGGGAGATTCCCCGGTGGGCCCCATCGGTTCAGGACTCCTCCCACTTTTAAAGGGGGCGGAGCCTGCGCCTGCCGCCAGCCCGGGCTGTCAGCCGTCAGCAGTTCCCCACCGCACAAACCATCCCCAGGCCCCAGCCCACCGCCCACTCGCCTGTCAGCGCTGCAGCTGGCTCCAGGCTTGTGCACGGTCGCGCAGGGCGCCGCCATATTGGAGCCTGGAGCCAGCCAGCGTGTGCTCTGTGCGGCGTCTGACGTCAGACGGAGACGTCCGCACCGCTATGTAAAATTCATTCATAGCTCCCGCTGGACCGCTAGCCAATAGGCGCTCGCGGTCCAGCAGCCACCAGTTGATTGGCTGCTGGACCGCAAGCGCCCATTGGCTAGCGGTCCAGCGGGAGATATGAATGAATTTACATAGCAGCAGCACGTCGTCTCTCTCTCCCGGGGGGAGCGGGGGCACAGGGCATTACAGGCAGCAGCAGAGGCAGGGGGAGGTGGATCAGGACGCAGCACAAGCAGGGGGGTGAGTAAGGTCAGGTGTACTCCCACCCTGCTGTTCCCCACCCTCGCACCCACCCTGCTGCACACTAGTCTCAAATCCACCCTGCACTTACCCTCCCACAACCACCCTACTGCACCCACCCACCCTGCTGCACACTACTGCACCCACCCACCCTGCTGCACACTACTGCACCCACCCACCCTGCTGCACACTACTGCACCCACCCACCCTGCTGCACACCACTGCTCCCACCCTCCCTCCCTGCTGCACACCACCGCTCCCACCCTCCCTCCCTGCTGCACACCACCGGCGGTGCATTGAATTGAAAATAGCGTCCGGGAGCAGGCCGCTGCACAGTTCTGTCCCCCTTGGCAACGAACAAATTCAGTCCCCCTTGGAATTGAGCATGAAGCCCCTTGACATCGAGCACGAAGCCCTTTGGCATCGAGCATGAAGCCCCTGGCATTGAGCATGTAGGTAAGTGGCACTTATGTGTCAAATGTGTAATGGGCATTATGGTGTGTTATATAGTATGCAATGGGCATTGCGGAGTGTTATATAGTATGTCGTGGGCATTGCGGAGTGTTATATAGTATGTCGTGGGCATCATGTGTGGACTTCTGTGTAATTGTAATTACAAAGTTCCCTAATGTGCAATGGGCATTACGGTGTGAGGGGGCGCGAAACATGTGTGTGTGTGTAGTATGTATGAATGAGAACGACAGTGTGTGTAGTATGTATGAATGAGAGCGGCAGTGGGTGTAGTATGTATGAATGAGAGCGGCAGTGGGCTTAGTATGTATGAATGAGAGCGGCAGTGGGTGTAGTATGTATGAATGAGAGCGGCAGTGGGTGTAGTATGTATGAATGAGAGCGGCAGTGGGTGTAGTATGTATGAATGAGAGCGGCAGTGTGTGTAGTATGTATGAATGAGAGCGGCAGTGTGTGTAGTATGTATGAATGAGAGCGGCAGTGTGTGTAGTATGTATGAATGAGAGAGGCAGTGGGTGTAGTATGTATGTATGTATGCATGAATGAGGGCGACAGTGTGTGTAGGATGTATGAATGAGGGTGGCAGTGTGTGTAGTATGTATGTATGTATGACGGCGTCAGTGTGTGTAGTTTGTATAAATGACGGCGGCAGTGTGTGTGTGTGTAGTATGTATGAATGAGGGCGGCATTGTGTGGAGTATGTATAAATGATGGTGGCAGTGTGTGTAGAATGGATGAATGAGGGCGGCAGTAGATGTAGTATGTATGAATGTAGAAGATGCTGGTACCTGGTAGAAGATGCTGCTATTGGGTCCTAGGGGAGAGGGAATGTAAAATGAAGGTAGATTCTACCTCCATTTTACATTTTAATTTGATTTAATTTGATTTGATTGCTCTGCATCGGATTAAACATTCCAAAGTACACTAGTGGAGGGGGGCCTTTACACTTGAAAAGAGACCCCCTCCCACCTCATAACATTTTGCATCATTCAGTGAGGAGCATACAGCGAGGAGCCCTAGAAGACAGAAGGAGAAGAAAAGAGAAGAAAGACAGAAGGAGAAGAAAAGAGAAAGACAGAAGGAGAAGAAAAGAGAAGAAAGACAGAAGGAGAAGAAAAGAGAAAGACAGAAGGAGAAGAAAAGAGAAGAAAGACAGAAGGAGAAGAAAAGAGAAAGACAGAAGGAGAAGAAAGAAGACCAAGAACATGGTAAGTAAAAGAAAGATCATTATCTTGGCAGTCAGTGGTTGTTTTAGGGGAGGGCAGTGCACCAACACCTGTCATTAAACACTAGTGAACAACATAATAATGTGTATGGGTGGAGGCAGAAGCAGCCTGATCTGTGTCCCACACAGGGACGTAACTATCTGTGTGCCAGTTGTGCCTTGCCCACAGTGCATTTGCACTGTATAATGGATTTATTATACATAGGCCACACACCGTGATGACCATTATACATTTGCCACACACAATGATGCTCAATATACATATGTGGCTCTCTCTGTGTCCTCGCTGTCACTCTCTGTCTGCTGTCACTCTCTCTGTCCTTGCCGGGGACATAGCCAGCAGCTCAGAGCCACTAGCCATGCCCCACAGCGGCAAAAAATGGGGGCGTGGTCTCATTGAAATAGGCCACACCCCATATTACTAGGCCACGCCCCCCCAAAAAAATCGGGCGCGCCTGCGGCGCGCAACACGCCCCTTGGTGGGCCCCTGTGAGTGATTTCCCTGGTGGGCCCTTCATGCCCCAGTCCGACACTGGTCAGAGTGCATAGAACTGGCAGACCATGGCACTAAAAGTGGGATATTCAGGCAACACAGGGCATACACACTGCTGAATGCCTACACCAGATGCAGTAAAATCCACAGCCTCTCTCCACCACACATCGCCAGCTACCGCATAGATAATAATCACATATGCACTTATTATCGCAAAGGACAGCTCTTGTGTTAAGAACTGCCCTTTACAGTGCACCCAGCGATGTATAAGCAGGTCCACTTTGGCTCTCTCCCCTTCTGCCCAGCAGCTGTCTGCTCAGATGGCTGCAGGGGCTGCCGGGCTCCAACTCCTCCTCCATGCACCCAGAAGTGCTGCAGGGAGCAGGAGGTCAGTGGTCAAAGCAGCACAGCAGGATGCTGCGCAGATCATTGGGGGTCGCATGGGACAGTACGGGATGAGAAAGGAGGCCCATAGGCGTTAGAGCTTTACTTCATATGAAAATGTGGTAAAACCCCAGAAAACTAGGCTTTATTAGCATTTTTTTGTTTAGTGAATCCCACCCCCTGTGAGGTGGCTGGGGATCTCAGCTCTATACACTGCAGAGGAGCATAGGTGCCGATTCTGTGGGTGTTTGAGGGCCTGAGCACTAACGGAAATTGATGAGCACCCACCCACTCAGCAGCGGCCCACCCGCCCGTGTCCCACTGCACTCCCCTCCCTTGTCGCTGGCACAGGTACTATGTGGGCATTTATGTACCTGCACTGTGGGGGCATTTATGTATTTGGCACTGTGGGGGCATTTATGTATTTGACACTGTGGGGGCATTTATGTATTTGGCACTGTGGGGGGATTTTTGTACCTGCACTGTGTGGGCATTTATGTTTTTGGCACTGTTGCCATAATTTGAATATTGGAGACAACTGTGCTGCGTAATATAAATCCGTATTATTTTGTGGCCCCGTCCCTTTCCCATGAAGCCACTCCCCTATATTTTTGGCTTGAGCACCCACCAGCAAAAACATAAATCGGCACCTATGCGGAGGAGTATGTTCACCAGAGCTGCTTCTCAGCCAACTGATGTGAGTCACACTACCTACTGTATGCCAGGATAGAAACCATCTTAATCATGAAGTAAGTAAAGAAAATGATGGTGGGTGGTAAGGTCAGGGAACAGTTACTGGGGTGGGGTCTGACAAATCAATATAAATTGTGGGCAACACTGCAGTTACTGGGACAATAAAAATATTTAAATAAACATAAAGAGAGGGAGTTGGCTCAGTCACAGGGTAAGTTGATGGAGCTGGTGGGACATAGGGGAGGGTGAGGCTGTAGAAGTGTTGCTGAAAGTGAAAACAGAAATGCTGAATCATTCACACTTGAGGTCATACTCAGGCAGATGATTGGCACATAGCTAGGAATGAGCAGGTTTGGTTCCCAGAGAACCAACAACGTCCCCATCACCCGAACTTGCCTGACCGAAAAAGGCTTCCAGCTGTTCGATCCATCCCATCATTTTTGCAGACCCACAATGAAGCCGACCTTCATCTAACAGCTGTCGGATTCTGGCTAGACCCAGACTCAATATAAGTCCTGGTGCTCGGCGCCTTCTTCATTCCCACAGTTTATTTCAGACAGCACGGATGTGGGGAGCTGCTAAGTGTCCCATATAATTCCTGGAGTGAGCTGAGTGGGTCATATAATTCATGGGGTGCTGCTAAATCAGCTGTATAATTTCAGGGTAGCTGCTAAGTGTCCCATTTAATTTATGGGGTGCTGCTGAGTGTCCAGTATAATTTCATGGGAGCTGCCAAGTGTGTCGTGTAATTCATGGGGTACTGCTGAGAGTACTGTATACTTCCTGGGGTGCTGCTATATCAGCCATATAAATTCAGAAGTGCTGCCAAGTGTGTTGTATAATTCATGGGGTGCTGTTAAATCAGACGTATAATTCCAGTGGTACTGTCTTTATTTTATTCAAAGAATAAAGACTTTTTTTAACTGCAGGGGTGCCACTAGTAGTAGTACGTTTATTTATAAGGCGCCGCAAAGTGTCCGCAGCGCCGTACATAGCAAAAAAAAATAATTACAAGGTAACGTACAGGGTGTGTTGAAAAATACAGTATAAATAGGGGTATAGCTGGTAGAACTAAAATCAGCATCAGTTCAGATGTAGGTGTCAAAATTGTTGAGGAGACTAAAGATGAAGTAGAGGAAGGGAAGAGCAGGACAGGAGCACAGGTGAGGTAATGAGGTAGGGTGAGTACGTGAGGAAGGAGGACCTTACTCATAAGAGTTAACATACTAAAAATAGGTGGGTGGACGAATGAAATACAATAGGATAAGTAGGAACGGAGGGGAACGGAGGCAGGATAGGAGGATCAAAAGAGGTTAGGAGGAGGGATAGGCTAGTCGAAAAAAGTGGGTTTTGAGGGAGCGCTTGAAGGAGGTAAGGGAATCAGATAGCCTGATGGGTGGCGGGAGGTTGTTCCAGTGCAGGGGGGCTGCGTGAGAGAAGTCTTGGACACGGGAGTGGGATTAGGTGAGAGGTCAGTCGGCGGTCAGCGATGGAGCGAAGCGGACGGGAGGGAGTGTGGATAGAGATCAGTGAAGAGAGGTAGGGAGCTGTGGAGGAGGAAAGAGCCTTGTAGGTGGTGGTGAGGAGTTTAAAGAGAACTCGGAAAGGAATGGGGAGCCAGTGAAGAGATAGACAGAGGGGGGAGGCGGAGGTAGAGCGGCGGAAGAGGAAGATGAGCCTAGCATGGATTGGAGAGGTGCGAGGCGGGTGAGAGGTAGCCCAGAGAGAAGGATGTGGCAGTAGTCAAGGCGGGAGATGACAAGAGAGTGAATGAGAATTTTGGTCGCGTCAGTGGAGAGGACTGGTCTGATGCGTGAGATGTTGCGTAGGTGAAAGCGGCAAGACTGTGAGAGAGCACGAATGTGGGGGGTGAAAGAGAGGGAGGAGTCAATGATGACACCGAGGCAGCGCGTTTGGTCGGTGGACGTGATCTCGGTTTAACCAATGCTGATGGAGATAGTGGGAGAAGAGGGGATGTTCGGGGGTTGGAAGATTAGAAGTTCAGTTTTAGCCATGTTTTAGCCATGTTTAGTTTCAGGAAGCGTTGGGTCATCCAGGCTGAGATGGCCGTGAGGCATTCGGAGACCTTGGACAGGAGTGATGGGGATAAGTCGGGGGAGGAGAGATAGATTAGGGGATGATCAGCATAAAGGTGGTAATGAAAGCCATAGGAGCTGATGAGGGTGCCCAGAGAGGTGGTGTAGAGGGAGAAGAGGAGAGGGCCAAGGACTGACCCTTGGGGAACACCGACTGGCTGCGGGGTAGTAGGAGAGGAGGAGCTTGGAGTGGAGACGGAGAAGGAGCGATCGGAGAGGTATGAGGTGAACCAGGAGAAGACCGTGCCAGTGATGCCAAAAGAGGGAGGGTGTTGAGCAGGAGAGGGTGGTCAACAGTGGCAAAGGCAGCTGACAGATCAAGCTGGATGAGGATAGAGAAGAGGCCTTTGGATTTAGCCGATAGTAGATCATTAGTGACTTTGGTCAGGGCAGTTTCAGTGGAATGTAAAGGGCGGAACCCGGATTGGAGGGGGTCTAGAATGGAGTTAGCAGTAAGGTGGCTTAGGAGATGATTATAGGTCAGACGTTCTAGGAGCTTGGAGGCAAAAGGGAGGAGAGAGATGGGCCTGTAGTTGGATGGAGAGTTGGGGTCCAGATTTGTTTTTTTGAGAATTGGGGAGACAATAGCGTGTTTGAAGGAGGAAGGGAAGACCCCAGAGGATAGGGAAAGGTTAAAGAGGTGAGCCAGGTGAGAGCAGACTGTCACTATGTGTGACAATTAATTCCAGGGGTGGCGTCATCTTTGCCGTATAATTCAAGGGGTGGTGCCATGTGTGTTGTATCAGGTCAGGGGCCCCATTATGTATGCTGTATCAGGTAAGGGGTTCTTTTATGTTTGCTGAATCAGTCAAGGGGTGCTGCTATCTATGCCATATAATCCCAAGGGTGACACCATGTGTACCGTATCAGTCCAAAAAAATATGTTTATGATTTACAAAAACATACAGATCCAAAACCCGAAAAGTGTGGGTAAAATTGATGTACGCCTACCCAGCGGCTAGGATTACCGTTAATGGTTTTACCACTGATGCTTTTTCTTTGGGAAGAGGGACATTCTAGTTGCTGGGTAACAGGAAAAATGTGCTTATACGCGGATCACATGATTTTTTATCTATCAAATATGTTATTTTCTCTCCCTGCCCTTTTAGATCTGGTTAAGGGGTTTGGATTTGGTTCAGGAATCTGCATAAAATGGGATCAATCTGTGATATTTCCGCTTCTCTCCACAACTCCTCAACCCCCCACATATGATTTTACCTTGAAGTGGTGAACCCAGTTTAGATACCTTGGTATTCAGATATCACACTCCCCATAGTATTTTGTGACTTTATATTTAACTCCCTAAATTGATAAGCTGATGGTTAAGACTCGAGTCTGGTTAAAACTTCCCCTGCCTTGTAAGTCCATCAGACACCACCCGCTGCATGAAGGGACACCCACCCCCCCTCTCTCGCATTACCCCCCCCCCCCCCCTCGCACAGCTGCTAATGGATATTTACATAATTATCCATTCGCAGGCAGGGAGAGATCCTTTGGTGATGTCAGCTGCCAGCCCCGCGCATGTCCGTTACGGCCTCTTTAGTCTGAGAATGATCAGCATTCTCATGGGAATGCCCATGAAACACTGGGCATTCCCATATGCTAGTGGGGCTGTCCAGCGCCTCCTGCCCTTTTCCTCCCCCCGCTCGCCATGTAGTGTGCGTGCACCCGTCAAACCGAATTTTCACCATGGAGGCGCGCACCCTGCATCTGCACATGTGCAGAAACGTGCCTGCGCATGCACAGACGTGACATATCGGCTATCCGTGCGAATGCACAGAGGTCTGAATGGATCGTAATAAGGTCCATAGTGCTTAATTTATTTGGAGATCTAAATGGACACTAGGGTAACCTAGTGTTTCCGGAATTATTTTAATGGGTTACCCTGGGGAGTATGGGAATCTTCTTGTAGCTTTATTAGGTAAGGCTGGTCTTGATTTGTCACCAACACAATTGCTTTTAGCAGGTACTGTACTCCACTTTCCCATCTAGTTCCTTTGCAACTGCAAGCTTGAAGAGTTTGGACTGAGGTTGGGAAATTAAAGGGTAATTGCACCTTAAACCCTTGCTCCCCGATATGGTATAATTGGAATTTTCCCAAACTCCACTGAAGGGTACTGTCGCTTGGTTTATGCTTTGTGGATATCCTGCATTGGACAGCTTTATCAAGAAGGGGTTCTCCATTCTTTTGAATATCTAGTCTCCACATTTGCCTTCCAAGATGCTACTTTTTTATAGATACAGTACTTGCAGCTTCGGCATGCATTACAAATCTGGACTATTTTATCATATGATACTGATGGTGATAAATCAGCCCCTAAGTAAGGCTTCCATGCACCCCCTATTCCCCTGGACCCAGAGTGGCTGCACTGCCCACCTCTATAACAATGTGTCACTGCTCCCAAGTGACTTAAGCTTCTCGGGCTCTGCTAAGGTTGATTGCCAACATTGTGCAGAAGGAGCCTAAGCCTCAGGCAGAGTTTGTACCATTTATTTTTCATTTAGAGCCATGTTTGTGCACTTCCTTTGGCAAAAACACAGGTGAATGTACTGGCAGAGGATTCTTAGTTTAATGATCTTTATGAACTGTGTTTACTCCTAGTACAGAATATCTTATTAAGAGTTCATGTAAGATTAATCCCTCATACCAATGGAAGAAGTAATGTATGTACTTTTCCCATCACTAAACTGATCTTCTACTTTATTTCAAGAAAGGTGAGGCCGGTAGTGAGGCTCTTGGACCATCAGTCAGCTTTGTCTCTATATCTATTTACAGTATATCACATCTATTATATATGGACTTCATGCCAATTCTAGTGGAGAAGTGCATGTTTTATCTGAAACTCACATTTCAAGTAACCATAAGTCACAGATTGTCCCAAAAAAGTAAAAAAGACGATCAAATCTAGAAAACTTGTTTAGAACATATTTTGGTACTTGTTTCCTAGCACGGCGCCTGCCGGGTCCCATCGCATACCATAACTTAAGGTATGCGATGGGACCCGATCTGACCCGATATAAGGGTTTTTAAAGTTCCTATACAATTTTAAAATTGTGTCGCATCGCATGCCTTTACAATGGCATGCGATGCGATGCGACTTTCCATTCATTCCTATGGAAAAAGCACCCCCAGACCCGATTTTTAATTGTACACCCACCCTGATGGGTAATTACTATGTTAAATGCCCCCCATAGTTAACGCCACCCAAGTATCGACGCCATCCCGAAGCATGGGGAGCGCAGATAGCCTGCGAGGGGCGGTGGAAAGTGTCCTTTCGACCTTTTCCTCCTCGTCCCCATTCAACTGGGACTTTGATAATTAATACCAGTGTATAAGCATGCTATCGTAAATATGCTGTTATATGGAGCAAATACTGCCAATGAATTTGTCACAGAACCATCACTTACTGCTGCTTTGTTTTAATGTACAATTGCGTAAACCAGCTGAAAATACATTGTGGCATTGAACTGACAGAAAACCCCCCTTACCTCTTTACATGGGTCCTTCATTATTTGGTAAAACACACAAAAAAGAAATTCTTGAGAAGCTCAATTCACTTGGACTTTCAATCTCGGGTACTCTTGGGTACTTGTGTAATATCTGGGCACCCGATTTTGTGATTGTATGCCTTACCTTAAGGCATACAATCAGATGCGATTTGATGCAATTTTTTGGCAAAATCGCATCAAATTGCATCGAATCGCATCGAAATTGAATGCGAGATCGCATGCAATTCGATGCGATTTTCCATAGGATTCAATGTTAACATGGTCCTGTTCATTTCCCCACAATCCAAGTGGGCATAGAGTTGATTTTATATAGCGTGGCGAGCGCAGCGAGCCACCGAGCCAGAAGCGTGGCGAGCAGAATACATTGTAAGTACGCGGAATACATTGTAAGTAATCCGCGGCCGCTGGCCACGCTTCGGGCTTGGTGGCTCGGTGCGCTCGCCACGCTATATAAAATCAACTCTATGCCCACTTGGATAGTGGGGAAATGAACAGGACCATGTTAACATTTAATCCTATGGAAAATCGCATTGAATTGCATGCGATCTCGCATGCAATTTCGATGCATTTCGATGCGATTTTCCGACCCGATCTTAATATCGGGTGCCCAGTTATTACACAAGTACCGAAAATTGCTAACAATTCCAGAATATGTGGCCACTTTAAATTACAGCTGCCATCTTGAATTCCTGTGACTTTGCATGAAGCCTTCCCATCTTATATTCATTGTATAAATATAAGGTAGATACTAACCAATATTCTTATAACAATTTGCAGTTTTTATGTTTTCAGTCATTTAGAACCTTCACTAAGTGTGCTATTTTTAAATTGCACCCTAAACATTACCAAAAATCGCAATGGCAGGCGAGTTTGACAGAACCTTGCACAGATCAGTGAGATCTACTGTATGCTTGATTCTGTCCAAAAAAAGTGTATAAAAGTAAAAATTGTAAATAAAACATTGTGGCGTCCTCCCCCAAGCTTAACCAGCCCCAGAAAAAAGACCAATTAAATATTGTGTACATGTACACAAATATATTTAATTTTATTAAAAAGACAATAATTAAAAATACATTTAATAATACCAATACTGAAATAAACCTTAATAGGTATAGAGTGCCCCTTGTACAACATCCCTTTAATGTTTAGCAATGTCCTGAGACCCGTGAAATCACAGTTTCTAATTATCAGTCTGGGACCAATAATTAATATAAATCCTATTGGACAAGCCACATACGCATAGATAAACTGGTAATTGAATTGATTGTTTCCCAGAGCAAAATATCTCACCACTTGTTGATCCCTTTGAAGAGATCATTTGATGTGGGAATTAATGTCTTTGTAGTTCCACGCAAACCCAAAAGAGTTTTTTTAGTGGTCCCAGACCCTGAGCTTACCGGGTCCTAGCAGTGTCCATCCTGCAGCAAGTAGACTCCAGGTGCTGTCCTCAGCAGCCGCACGTCAGACACCTGACGGGTGCTGTGTCAGGTGTAATCTCCGTCTCATGCCTGCAGTTTGGTGGCCCTCAGCGCCGCATATCAGTTGTCTGACGGGCGCTGAATGGCGGGCCGGATAGATCCTGTAGCCGGGGGGGGGGGGGGGGGTAATTTGTTTAAATTGCCACAGCTGAAGAAATATCTTCAGATCTCTGTGGATAAGTGGCAAGGGTGACGATTGTGCTCCTGGGTAGCCCAAGGGGAACCAAAGGGGCTCTTTCCATGATACGTTTCTCTGTCTTTGAAATTGGATGGTTTCCTCAGTATTTTTCTTTAAGCCGGGCCTAGTTTCCCAAATACAGGGAAAAAAAATTGTCCCCGTATTTTAGAAACCAGCACCAGGCTCTTGGACCAGTCGTGGATTAAAAAATATGAGGGACAAAAAACGTAATGGTCCCCCATATTTTGGAATCAGCACCAGGCTCCAACAGCCAGCAGGGTAATGCCACAGAAAGTGGAGACTTTTTATGCAAGTTCCCCCGACCTTCACATCAACCCCTGGCTTTTGGGCCAAATGAAGCGGTTCCCCGAAGTTTCACATGTCCAGGACTGTCCCCAGTTGTCCTCCAGGTCCCAGAGGGAACCCCAGATATTTTTCCTCGGTATTTTGGAAACCAAACAAACCAAAATGTATTTTTAATTTTACCAAAAACTGTCTACTCCCATTACTAAAAAAATCTCACATTTCTGTTACTAATAAATCGCCAGTAAATGCAAGCGATTTCTGACTTGCAGGGCCACCTCTAGAAATGTTGGAGCCAGGGACTGACCTACAGTCCGGGCCCCCAGTGGCACAGCGCCATTCCTCTGGCCGCCACACCCCCTGCGCGCCTGCCCCTGCCTCCGCCTGCCAGCACCCCGCCTCCCCCTACCCCGTCCCCATTACTTACCATCATGTCACGGCAACGTCCTCCGGCTCCTTCAGTCTCCGGAGTGCACACTGACTGCACAGTGCAGCCTGCAGAGTGCCGAGCCCTTCTGTGTCCTAGGCTTGGCGCTCTGCAGGATGCACTGTGTATTGGGCGTGCCTGGCCGCCGTGCCGGGTGGGGGAGCATGTGTGTGGGTGCTGGTAGGGGGGCTGTGGGCAGCTGCCCGGGCCCCTCCAGAGTCCGGGGCCCGGGACAGCTTTACCCAGGCACCCCCTGTCGACGGTCCTGGTTGCAGGCTGCCTGATCACTGCTTGCTGGCCTCAGGGATCAGGACACAGGAGAGAGTAGCTGTCACAGATGCCTTCAGTAGTGTCCCTCACACAATGACCTTCACACAATGCCCCCAGTAGTGCATTTCACAAATGCCCAAAGTAGTGCCATTTACAAATAATTCCCCCAAAAGTGCCATTGACATTATCTTTACTGCTGCTGTGGAGAGCTGATGCTGCTGATGAAGCCGCCAGATGGGGAGATCGCAGAGCATGCTCCTGCTCCCCCTTGGCAGACATATCAAATGTGGTCATGGCCGCTAGCTCTGATTGGCTGAAGGCCGGGACCATATTTGAAATGTCTGCTGAGAGGGAAGCATTAGCGCGCTCTCTGTGCTGCGCTCTCCTCTTCTCCCCATCTGCCTTCTTCATCATCAGTGGGTGAAGCTGATAGCGGCCAGTGGTGGGCGAGCGGTGCTGCTGGATGGTGTGCAAACAGTGCAAATGCAGAGCACGGTAATATGGGAAGTCAGCCACTGGCACAGACAAACTCACAGTTGCCGGCGGAGAACTTTTTCACACCCCACCCCGCGCTGCCATGCTTACAGCTTGCCGCGGACGCTTCCGGCCGCTCTTACTGTCATACCTGGTCAGCTCTTCTTTCTTAGAGTAACTGAAGGAGGTGGAGCTGCCACACGGACAGTCTCCTGCAGCCAGCCTAATATATGATGCAGGGGGACTAGTGACACTACCTCCTGGCCTAGCATATTATTGTCATGTGGCTCCAGGTTAACTGAGCTCCAATTGTGGCAGCCGAGGTTTTGTATGTATCAGCCTGGCTTGGTAGGAGAATGACCACTGAGAGGGATGCGGGACATGGCACACTGAAAATTTGCCTGGCGTCCCAATCCGCCCCTGCCACAGGCTGCTCACCTGCATAAAAAAAAGAAGAGGACACCACTGGCTGCTCTCCTGCATAAATGAAGAACAGGACACCACAGGCTTCTCCCTTGCATAAATAAACAGGACAACACGGGCTGCCAGTGGCGTAAGTTTGTCCAAGTTGCCCGTAGGCAAGATGCATATTGGTGCCCCCCCCCCCCAAACACACACACACACACAACGTTATATAAACTATATACTGTATATATGAACGATATATATATTTCAGGATTCAGCCACAGAAGCGATTTTGATCGCTTTCAATTAATGAATTTAAACCTGCAGAGGAGGAGAGGTGCCTGCTTGAGAGCAGGAGCCCGGCAGCAGATTACTCCATTGCCTCCCAGAGTTCTGCCTCTGCGGGTTGCTCCCTTGCATAAATAAAGAACTGGAGACCACAGGCTACTCTCCGGCATAAATAAAGAACAGGACACCACAGGCTGCTCTCCTGCATAAATAAAGTTAAATAACATGGAGAAAAAGAAGACTCTTTTTGGGGGCACTCTTAAGAAGTAATCTGCATAAATGTATATGCAAACAAAAAATACCCATATACTACCGAGATTTGTGGAAAAAGTTAGTGTAATCTTTGTACTTTAAAACTTAGCTTTTATTTTTATTACTTTTAATATAATTCACACAATATATAACAATAAATTTTAAAAGATGCATTGTAGCCCATATGTCATTATGACAGCACGAACAGAGCTCTTCATTCAGAACTTTGGTCAGTAAGAGGAATTATTTTATGTCATTAGAGCTATTCAGTATCACAACCACTGTGTTCACTTGAGAAGTTTCAATAATATAAAAATCATGCAAGTCTTGTGCCAAATGAAACAAGTCACGTTGCTAAGTACCAATTGTATCATCTGCTATAAGTATGGTGCATTTGCATAACAAAGAGAGATAAAGTTTAGAGAAAAAAATCAGTTTGTCTGTGTCTATAGCTCACCAAGATTTCTATATTCTCACCATCATACATTCAGAGGATGGCTGGTAAGAGAATTGGGGAGAGCCTCCGCAAATGAAAAGAGAGAGTGAGAGATTCGGCCAAAGTATCTTCTGCTGCTCATTAATTCGAAACGTGCACTCACTGTTGCTAAAATTTAGTATTGCAGTACAGATAAATAAAGAACAGGACATCACAGGCTGCTCTCCTGCATAAATAATACTAATGCCATGACACAAGCTGCTCCCCCTGTATAATAATGTATGTGTCACGGCATTACTTTTATTATATGATACAGAGGGAGCAGCCTGTGGTGTCATGGCATTTTTATTATACAGGTTAAGCAGCCTGCGGTGTCATGGCATTATTATTTTACAGGGGGAGCAGCCTGTGGTGTCATGGCATTACTTTTATATTATACAGGGGGAGCAGCCTATAGTGTCATGGCATTACTTTTATTATACAAGGGGAGCAGCCTGTGGTGTCATGGCATTATTATTATACAGGGGGAGCAGCCAGTGGTGTCATGGCAATACTTTTATATTATACAGGGGGAGCAGCCTGTTGTGTCATGGCATTATTATTATACAGGAGGAGCAGCCTGTGGTGTCATGGCATTACTTTTATTATACAAGGGGAGCAGCCTGTGGTGTCATGGCATTATTATTATTATACAGGGGGAGCAGCCAGTGGTGTCATGGCAATACTTTTATATTATACAGGGGGAGCAGCCTGTTGTGTCATGGCATTATTATTATACAGGAGGAGCAGCCTGTGGTGTCATGGCATTACTTTTATTATACAAGGGGAGCAGCCTGTGGTGTCATGGCATTATTAATAACACAACGCCACTGCCTAAACAGGTACCCCAGTGGGGCTGACTATACAGATGGGGCAGGTCCCATCTTGGCAGGGGATGGCGATGGCGACGCCAGCCGCCATCCCCCGCCAGCGCCATATCGATTGCGAGAAGGCGAGGCGCGTGCGTCCCCTTCCGACGGCGCTTCCAGCTGCTCCCCCGGGTCCCCGCCGGCTTGTCGGCAGTAACCTGGGGTCCCCGCCGCCGCCTGCCCGCACCCCCCCCCCCCCCAACCCTGTCCATCTCCCTGAGGCAGAGACGGACAGGGTTCCCGTCGCCCCGCCGACGGAGATTGAGACGCGTGCGTCTCAGTCTGATGGCTGGCGAGGCTGCTGGCGGATCGCCAGCGGGGACATTCTGGTGATTCGCCAGCCAGGAAGAGGCCTGCCCCATCTGTAAGTGACAACTGCAGTAACCTGATAACGCCAAACACTGAACTGCTAAATGAAAAAGCTAGATGGCACTTGCTTAGCAGGAGAAAAGAGTAGCAGCTAGTCGGTAGTCCAGGGTAGCACCCCGCAGTTCAGTCAACAAGAAGTTAAATAACAGGGACCAGACACACCAGCAGAGTGAGAGCAGAGCCTACAAACAATTATATATCTGGCACTGGGGCAGCCCAACTGAAACACCTATAAAGGCTTCCCAGCCACCTGCTGCAGAGTGTCCGCCCTTGATTACAAACAACAAGCAGCTGGACGCTGCTTAATGTGTAGTTAATGAACACTCCTTGTGGCTGCCTGGCATCCCCATCGCCAAGGCAATGGAGGGAGGTGCACAGCATGCCTGGCAACAACCGAAGCGACGCCGTCCCCAGCCGGAAATTTGGGGCCAGAAGTGCTGCATCATCCCGGCTGCCTAACAACCACCGGGACCTCTACCCCGGGACCCGGCTGAGCACCAGAATTGCCGTCAGCACGGCACCTAACAGTTAAATATAGTATGTAATGGGCATTACGGTGTGGCATTATGTGTAATTGGCATTATGGCATGTGGCTTTATGTGTAGTTGGTATTACAAAGTTCGCAAAAACGTGCAATGGGCATTACAGTGTGTGGTATAATGTTGAGCCACCCCCACTTTTCACTGCGCATGAGCCTCACCTACTTCAAATTGGGGGGGCACGAAACATGACCTTGCTTCATGTGCTGTGGCACCGTGCTACACCACTGACTGTCAGTGCCACTGGACTGGACTACATAATGAAGGAACTGTAGTAGTTAAAATGATACTTGTGTCATTTCACGGCAGGACTTCCCAGCGGATCGCATGCAATATTTGAATACGATTTGCATTTGATTTGCATACAATTTGCATACGATTCGATCTGTGATGTGATTTAGCAAACCCCCACTATCCACATCAGCCCAATGTTTCCCGAGCACAGCGATGCTTCGGGATGATGTGGATCAAGCGGTATGCAAATGGTATGTAAATTGTATTCAAATATAGAATGTGATTTGCATACGATGCGATCCGCAGGGAAGTGCCGCCATGAAACTTCCCAAGTACCGTTAAAACTACTACAGCTAAGCTATGAAGCACAGCCACACACAGGCGTGCAGGTGGCCAGGATGTCCTATCCCTTCACTCTCTATGACTGGAGTGAAGATGATGACTGCCCGCCCTATTTTAGGGTTCGAATCTTGCGAGATCCGACAGCAAGATCTCTGGAGCTCTGGAAACGCATTCTCCGAGGCTGGGCGGCAATCTCCGAAAAGGCTTGGATACGGGCTCAGATTAGGGGTGTTAGGAGGTGCTCAGATTTAGGGCCGGTGCTAGGGGGTTCAGCGCCCTCCTGAAAACTATAAATTTGTGCCCACCCAAGCTTTACAAAGGGACAGTGCACACCGAAAGATAAACGTGTGATCTCACAAGGAGGGGGAGTGGCCACACAATAGTACTCCTACTTGTAAGGGTTCTGGGAGTGTCCCCGCCAACCTAACTCCGTTGCCTCTGGCTGGAATCGACGGACGTGTGCAGGGCTAGGCTTCACCTGGGCCCGTCTCAGCTGAAGGGCGAATTAGGTCCGCCCCACTCCGCTACAGGCAGGTCTTATGTATAGACAACACGTCCGCCGAGGCCAGGAGAGAGCAAGGGGACAACTAACTAAAACACCAGAAACTGGGAACTCCCAGAAACCCCAGGGGAGCAACAATGCTCAGCAGATGACACAAAATACAAATGAGTGCACCGGTACCAATAGTGCCAATACAGGGTGTAGGTGTAACAATACACTGAGATGTAATAAGCAACTGTAACATATAAAGTAATAGACAGGTGGGTAATCCCCAACTTAGCTGAGAGATGTTATGCAGCCGAAAAGTTGGGACACCGCAGCACAGACTTGCAGGACAACCCAGAACGGTACTCTGGATCACAAGGATGACACTCTGGGTACACGGTACATCAAACAGACTGGACAGACGAGGGTTAACCAGCAGGGACCAGGAACACCACTGAACAGTACTTCAGGATCCAGGGAGCACAACAGACCGGCAGGGACACAGCAAGACTGGGATACAGGCTGGACATAAACTGACTGAAGCTGGACAGCGTGGACTACACAGTGAACTGAATAATATAACTGGCACCGGAGTGTGTGAGCAGAGGGTTTTTATAGTGAGCACAATGTGGTGCTGATTACACATTGCCTATAGGTGAGCACTGCAGGCTAGGAGCCTAATTAAGACACCTGAGTCCTGATAACAAAGCACAGCAAGAAAGTTGCAATGGCCCAGGCTGACCACTGGAGGCCACCAGCGAGTAAACACACACACACAGGCTGGGATAAAACCCAGGGAGCAGAATCCAGGGAAAACATAAACTACACACAGAATATGTGAATCTGCGCATAACACAGATCCGCTGGAGGCGGATCCTAACACTACTCCAAATTACACCACACAGTAGCACAATATTATTCACCTTACACAGCTGTAACTAGCCATTTTGGTGCCATGAGTTAAAAAACAGGGAGAGTTCGCGCCGTAGGTGCATGCAAAATTTGTGGGAGCGTGGCTTCTTGGGGAAGGGGAGTGGTCACATAAAAGTACCAATTACACCATAATCCCCATAACACATTATGCTTCACACCTCAATGCCCATTACACATGATACCACACACAGTAATGCAAATTATACATTATGCCACACATCATGATGCCCCTTACAAAATATGCCATGCACCATAATGCCCAGAGGAGAATGACACACATTATGCTACACATAATACCCGGAGTACTCCTGCATATGCTCACATTTGTAGCTTTGCTTATTCATAATGCGCACACCTGTTGCCGACATTAGTAGCACTGTGTAACCATATGCCCACACCAGTTGCCGACAGCAGTAGCCCTGCCTATACACGTGCCCACACCAGTTGCCTACAGCAGTAGCGCTGCCTATACATGTGCCCACACCATTTGCTGACATTAGTAGCGCTGCCTTTACACATACTCACACCAGTTGCCGACATTAGTAGTGCTGCGTAACCATATGCCAACACCAGTTGCTGACATTAGTAGCACTGCCTATACAAATATGCCAACACCAGTTGCTGACATTAGTAGCGCTGCCTATACACGTGCCCACACCAGTTGCGGACAATAGTATAAAAGTGCCAACACTAGTTGCTGACATTAGTAGGACTGCCTATACAAATATGCCCACACCAGTTTGCAACAGTAGTAGCACTGCCTATGCACGTGCCCACACCAGTTGCTGACATTGGTAGCGCTGCCTATACATAATGCCCACACCAGTTGCCAACAGTAGTATTGCTGCCTATACACGTGCCCACACCAGTTGATGACAGTAGTAGCACTGCTTATACACATGCTCACACAAATTGCCAATAGTAGAATCACTGCCTAAACACATGCCCACACCAGTTGCCAACATTAGTAGCGCTGCTTACACACGTGCCTACACCAGTTGCCAACATTAGTAGCGCTGCCTATACATGTGCCCACACAAGTTGCTGACATTAATAGCGCTGCTTATACACGTGCCCACACCAGCTGCCGACAGTAGTATCGCTGCCTATACACATGCCCACACCAGTTGCTGACAGTAGTATCGCTGCCTATACAAATGCCCACACCAGTTGCCGACATTAATAGCATTGTCTATACTCATGCTCACACCAGTTGCCAACATTAGTGGTGCTGCCTATACATGTGCCCACACCAGTTGCTGACATTAGTAGCACTACCTATACACATGCCAACATAGTACACTCACACTTTACTCTCCTGGCAGCTCAGTCATTCTCTCCTGTCTCTTCAGTCTTGCTCCCTCATAGCTCCGCCCCTTCAGTTCTGTGTAGCCCTACCCCTCAGTCCATATAACTCCACCCCCTAAATCCATGTAGCCCCACCCTTTTCATCTGGAGCCTGGAGGGAGCTCTGTGCCTCCAGTGCTGCTGCCTGTCATGCAGTATGTCATGCAGTATGACAGGCACAGCAGCAGCCAGCAGCCACAGAGGACAGCAGGGGAGGCAGAGCAGGTGCAGCGTCTCTCCTGACCGGTGTCTACCTGCTTTGCATCCTCTGCTGAGCGAATAGCGCAAGCACTGCTCGGATTCCTCCAATCCGAACCCGCTAATCTCTATTTTAAACAGTCTCTCACTCTTAATGCATGCATATAAAATAAATAGGCTATTATTTGTTCTTGCTGTTACAATATAAACTTACACATGTTACCTTACACTGTACTGACCTTACTTTTATGTTTCAAGGTGACTCAGGATATGGGCGTCTACCTTGACTCATGAAACCTCTGTGTTACCGCACAGCACCATGATGCACACATTGTCAATGTAGTGGAATGCACCTTTGGGGTGCTGAAAAGTCGGTTTAGGTGTACTGTATACTGTTTATCATCCAGCAAAAGCAGTGATGATCGTCCAGGCTTGCTGCATGCTACATAACATTGCCCTTGGCCAACTACATTATGTGGAGGATGGCATTGCAGCAGTCGTTCAGAAAGGGGAATCTACATAACCTCCTACGCGGAGGGGGAATCTGATGTGTAGTGACATCATAAGGTGGAATTTCTCAGGTAATTGCTTTTAATAAATATACTAGTAAGAAGATTTTGTAAAAGTGTAAAAACATTAAATTCACGTTCTATAAAACAATTACCTTACAATATAACCAATGTTTAGGAGAGTAATGGGACCTCACTAAGAAATGGAGCCAAATCTGAGGTGTCCTTTGGTGCCAACATGCTGTTAAGTAAATGAAAGCAATAGTGCATGACATTTAAAAAAAAAAATACCACTATATTTAAAAACCCAAAATGCACAATAACATTGTGGATGACACCATATTTGGGAAACCCACCCACTATTAGAGTTAATTATGATGGAAAAAAAGTATTTTGCAATGACTATTAAATCAAATGACATGTAAAAATTGTACAAACATAAATGATTGATCCACAACAATCTACATTTGAAAAATAATACATCACTGTTTTTTCATCTGTGTTCGAGCACAGCCCCCTTTTGCCCCTGTCCCAAGCCCATCCCTGTCTCACACTCCTATGTTGGGGAGAAGTTGGGGAGCTACTCATTGGTGTACTTGACACACTGCTAATGTTGGAAGTTGCTGTCCCTAATAAATTTTGTTCTTGGGTGTTTAATTGGGTATGTAGGGAGACCAAAGCACTAGTTTGGGCTGTTAATGCTTGTGCTTGTGTTTGGCCATTTACACTCTCATTTAGTATGGCTAAATTATTATTTTGTGCCCTTAGGACCTGGCTGATCTCCCCCAGACGCATGTCCAGAGTGGCAGCCATTCTTACTTGTGTGACCACACTTACACGGACACTGCTGCCCACTTTTTTAAGTTGTTGAAATATAGCCTTACATGTTGCCCTTTTGATGGCTTTTTGCCTCCATAAATATAATTTGTTTATGTTTAAAGGAATCTAAAGAACGTGCTAATTCATCTGCTGTAAATGGTGACTGGTGTTTTTTGGGGTGGCAGCACATTTGAGGGCTTTCACTGATGGTTGCCTGTGTGTTTTCCTCCTCAGTTGACAATGCATCTACTGTTTGAAGAACTATTTCAGTATCTTCTTTCATCCTTTGGGGTGCATCAGATGTTTGTACCAGTTGTTGTGATGTCTCTGAGAATAATTTAAAATGGGTATGCCAACATAAGTGTGGAGTATGTGTCAGTGTGCATTTAAGGTAGAGATGAGCACCGGGGCTGAAGATTTGAAATTGGATTTTGATTCATAACTGGGATTTAGATTTGGGTTTGGCTTTGACGAGCGGCAGTGAAAAGCTTTGGATTTCGATGTTTTTAAAAATAGTCAAATCAAGTAAATTTTGTGTTTTTTTGTCCCTAGAGAAATATTAACCTTGATTACATTATTACAGCCCTTTTCAGACAATTTAGACCATTATATGTACATGAATTATGTCCACTATGTATGCAATTAAATGTTTTTTACTTTGAATATCCCTCATTGGTAAGCGCTACTTTATTTCTCTATTTGTCTTTTCAGACAATTTAGACCATTAGCTGGTAATTATGCTATTCCACACAAGTGTGTGGCACAAACACGTGGCTGATCTAGGAGTGGCACTGCAGCGGCAGACAGCATGGCAGCTTGAAAAACTAGGCACCAAAAACCATCAGTTTAACACCCAATAATCCCCCTATTTCTCTTGATCGTATAATATGTGTAGCAAAGGAGCAGTGGGTGATTCATGCAGCATTGAGATCTGCTACAAGGTTCCAATGGAACGTGAGTGACTGTTCTTATCAGTTTGGCACCCAATAAGCCCCCTAAAAAATAGGCCCCAAAAAGCACATAATGGCAAATAAGGGGTGCAAAATGGAATTGTCCCTGGGCCCACCCACAATAAAAGAAGCAATGATCAAAATAGTGCATAATTTATAATTAATATAAAAAAGCGATCCATATGATAAACTGGTAGCTCAGCTCCACGATTATTGCCACTCATCTCTCAATACATTGCATAATGGGGGGAGGGGGGTAATTAGGTGGCAGATGGAAAATAGTTCCCCCACCTCTCTAGGACATCTTTTACACCTGGGTTGGAGATGTCTACCTGTTCATTATGGAAACTGGGGGCTTCCTTCCTAATAATGCGTGTCAGTTTAAGACCCAGTAAGAACCATATCTGGCTTGATCGTGTGTATGACGTGCAGCTGGGAATCAGTGGCATTTCGTGCAGCACTGACTTGTTCCGCAAGTGTGTATCTGTTTTGGTCAGGTTACTACCCAATAAGGTTTAAGACCAAAGGTGTTCCCAGCCTTTGAGCTGGAAAAAAAACTAAAACAGGAGTTGGAGGAAGCACTTCTAAAATGTTCATCAGATCTCATTAAAATATTAAAACACAATGATAACAAGATGTCACAATTGACAGAAGAGATCAGTAAGATAGGGGACAAATGAAAAGAATTTGAAGGCTTGGAAACATTCCAAAAAACATATCTCAAACATAAAAACGAAGAGGAGAACTTTGAGAAAAATTTGATTGAGAGGAAACAACAAAAATTCCAGAGGGATATGAATGATTATAAGAATCATACTATTTTCAAATGGAACTTGAAGAAACAATATAGGACATACAGAGGGGGTAACCAACAATACTCAATCTCAGAAACAGAAACATCTGAAGGAGAATCCTCCGAGAGTTCCAAGAGAATAAAGGAAGAAAACAATACAACTGTCATTTTTTAGGGGTAGGCAATATCAACCATACCAGCACCCCAAGAGAACAAGACGAGGACACAACAGTAAAAAGAAGAAAAAAGAGAGAAAGAGGGGATTGGAGCAACAATCCGCACAAATGATTTTACCCGAACAACAGATAATCACAACACAAGATTCCGTGCAAGTAATAAACCTTACAGACAGGGGGCCAGATTCTCTAAGCTTCAAAAGTGATAAACTGGAGAGTGATAAACAGCCAGCCAATCAGCTCCTGCCTGCCATGTCACAGACTGTGTTTAAAAAATGTCAGACAGGAGCTGATTGGCTGTCTGTTTATCACTCTCCATTTTATCACTTTTGAAGCTTAAATCAACATAATCTTAGTGTTCTGTCCAAAGGATTACCCTTCTCCCCTGTTAAAAAGATGGAGAGATTCACAGTTGAGAAAGACCTGAATCTCTTTGTAAGAAAAATACTTCTGACATTTTTTTACTGCAATAAGACCGGTTCAGAGTCTCAAATTACCTCTCCCACGAATGTCCCCTTGGAGGAAGAAGCGCTTAAAATGCTGGAAGAACTTCTGGAAGAAAACCAGACTGATAACACAGGACGAAATAGTACACAAACAAGGGACACCACTTTAAAAAGAAAGTCCACATTCTTCCCTAGTTATTAAACCTGCCCACAGGCTAAAATCTTTTTAGACCTTGTCTCTCGTGACCTGGATAAACTTTTTACAGGAGATAATAAGATTCAACATCATAACCTGACTAAGGAGGAGTATAGAGCTTTACAAGAGATACAAGAATGGGATAATCTCAAAATTAAACCCTCTGACAAAGGGGGGGATATAATGATATGTAGCACAGACCTATATCTTGAAGAGATCTTAAAACAACTGCTATCAATCACTGGCATCCAACCCCACAGACAACTTCCTTGGACAATACCAAGAACTAGTGGGTAACTTCCTGAAGGATGGCCCAATAACTAAAAGGGAGAGAGATTTCCTGTGGGTGGATAACCCCAACATACCTACCTTTTATGCTCTTCCAAAGGGACATAAAAACCAAACTAGACCCCCTGGAAGACCAATTGTGTCGGGATTGGAAGACTCACAGAGAATGCAAGCATTTTTGTGGATAAACATCTAAGGAGCTTTGTCGTGGAACTACCGTCCTATACAAGGGACACAATGGCTGTTCTCAAAAAAATCGAGAACCTCACTGTCACTCCAGACACATGGCTGTGTACCTGTGACATATAATCTTTGTACACAAGCATTAGCCACGAATATGGCATTCAGGCCGTAAACTATTTTTTGAACTTCAGAGAACGAAGCAAATTTGATGACTGCCTAATTTCCCTCTTACAGTTTGTCCTCACTAAAAACTATTTAGTTTTCGATGGAAAATTAAATCTCCAGACCCGAGGTACAGCTATGGGCAGTACGTGTGCTCCGACGTATGCCAATCTGTACCTCGGGTGGTGGGAGAAGGAAGTCTTTGCACCAGAGAATGACAAATAAACATGTCACGTCAACAGTTGGTTCAGGTACATAGATGTACTAATCATCTGGGAGGGTGACCTGGATCTCTTTAAAGATTTCATCCAGGGACTTAACATCAATCCATATAATCTCAAATTGACAATGGAGATGAGCCAGGAGAGAGTGACCTTCCTGGATCTGATGATAGAGGTTGACACAATGGGGAACATCACTTCGGACATGTATAGAAAGAAAACAGCAAGTAACAGCATCCTCCATGCCCAAAGCTCCCACCTACCAGCAACTATACGCAGGATCCCCAAAGGGGAATTTCTGCGTACTAGGAGGAATTGCTCAAATAAGGAGCAATTCGAGACTCGGGCGAAAGAACTGACGGAAAGGCTGCAAATGTGGGGCTATAGCCAAAAAAACATCAAAAAAGGCTATAAAACAGCAAGTACAAGCAATTGTGAATCCCTAATATTACCTAAAACAAAAACAAAAAGAAGGGATGAACAGGAACGTTTTGTGGGCACCTTCTGCAATGAGTGGCGACAGATACAGGAGATACTCCAGAGACACTGGGGAATACTCACCACAGACCATGAACTAGCTAAGATACTTGGAAACAGTATTCAAACCAGCTGGAGAAAATCCCCATTCCTTAGGGACACATTGGTACTCAGCCACTTTGATAGGAACAAGCACAAACAAAAGAAATACACAGGCACATTCAAATGTGGTGATTGCAATACATGCAAATTTATAGTACCAACAAGGGAGATCAAGGATAGGTATGGCAAGATACATAAAATCTTTGACTTCATTAATTGTAAAACCACTGAAGTCATTTATTGCCTCCTGTGTCCATGTGGTCTAAAATACATCGGTCTAACAAGTAGACAATTGAGGATAAGAGTGATGGAACACATCAGAAATATCAAAAATGCCGAACGTGACCGGGAGAACTTCAAACAACTAACCAGTGTTGCGAGACATTTTTTGAGACACCATGGTGGAAGATCAGAGAAACTACAAGCATTTGGAATAGAAAAACTGAATCTTGGCATAAGAGGTGGAGATGTGATGAAAGAACTCCTTAAAAAAGAATCGAAATGGATATTCGGAATGAATAGCATGGAACCATGGGGTCTGAATGAGACCAATCAGTTCACTTGTTTTCTATGAAAGAAATTACATTCCTTTGTTCTTCACCCCCTCCGGAATGAGAAGAAATCATTGGGGTCTCCTTCTCGCTCTTCCTTTCCCCTGATTGTACATCCGAAACAATTTTCCTTTCACCCCCCCCCCCTTTTTTTTTCCCCATACACACAAAATATTGAGAGATATAAACTTATTCAAGTAGGAATCTAGAAAAACCTTTGAAGAAGCCCATATCTCAATATTACACGCAACATGTGGAGCGGACATAACATGGAATAAATAAACATATTGAGTAATATTATATATGTGGCTGAGAAGAATACAGTAGCATGCTGACCCATAGAGAACTGGTGTTCATGAATAAAAACTTCAAAATAGCAGAATATCACACCCGGGGATGTCATGACTAAGGGTGACTAAGACCATACATAGTGGACTGTACAGTGTCATTATATACTCGTATAATTAATCAAGTTTATTCCACATCCATAGCCCAGAATTAACATCAGTTTATAATATACTGTAGGTTTGTCACGTATGGTTTAGGTTTGTTGTTTTCTCACTTTATTAGATGAGGATTCTCACGTATCATTAACACATTTACATTGTATTACAGTTAGCACTCAATATCACACATAACAGTGAAGATTGAGTATATAGATAATCAATCACTCATGTTAATATAATCGATACATAGGAGGTTATTCTGATCGTAGCGGCCAAACGTGCGTACGTTCCATATTAACGTACGCTATCCGTACGCGGCCGTTGGGGTCAAGTCCACCCACAAATCAGCCGCATACGTACGGCCAGAAACAACATCGAAGGGGAGTGGCGTACAATTGAGCGTACGCCAACGTACACGGACGGATCAGCCCTTACACTCCGACAACTGGCGTACAACAGAGCGTACGCCACCGTTTACGGACGTCTCTCGTCCGTCTTCCCGCCGACTTCTTGCGGAAATCTGAGCGTACGCCAGCTTGCACGGACGGGTCGCTATTGTTTTCAATGGAAAACTCAGCTTATGTCACCGTTCGTGAGAGTGAGCGTACGTCCGTGTACGCTGGCATACCCTTCACATATATGGACCTGCAAATCTTGCCTTTCAACTAGAATTCTGACAATTAATTAATTATTCTATTTGTTATTCAATTATTGTTTTCTATTAACTCAATTGTCTACCTTAATAAAGACCCTAATAAAACAACATTTTAACCCTCATTACATGTATATTTGTTATGTTCTAATGTGGCATTTTAATCACTATCTATGTGTCCCCACATTGCTTTTACTTGTAAATAAATTTATGTTGGTGTTTGTGTGTATGTACTAAATTATGTCCCTAATTAGTTTGATCTGATTTTTTTACCATGTATACCTACCCTCATGTTATGTGTGATGTTTTAATCGAACATTCATGCATTTTCACTATGTGTTATTTAACTCAAAAACAAACACATTCACACAGCAATCGTTACCCCTCACCTCAAATTACAAATATAACTTACATTACACATCTGTATGTACCTGCCCTTACAAACCCTATAACATATTTATGATTAACAACACAGGCAACTTCTAACTGTACATAAACTTTTATTTTTTGGAACAAACATAAAAACTTTATTTTTTAAATTAAATGCGGGCCTCCAGTTGCGCAAAAAGGATCTGTAAATAGTGGACGGTCAGGAAGATGTTGTCCACCTCCTCCTGGTGCTGTTCAGTGTCTGTAGTGAAGGGGAAAAAAATAATTAATATATAATATACACAAATGTTTGTTGTATTTTAACATAATACCAAGTTGTGAGTTAAGTGTGAAGGCCACATACATTTTTCAACTACATTGAAGATGGGTCTGCTGTAAACACAGTACTAAAAATTTATATGTTTACACACACATACTGTACATATTACATAACATTAAATAAATTCCTCCTTCTTGGATAAATGTATGCTGTATCCCAATTGGTAGTTTGGGGGTAGGGGTGTGGGTGGGGGTTGGGGAGGGGGTGGGGGTTGGGGAGGGGGTGGGGGTAGGGGTGTGGGTGGCGGTTGGGGAGGGGGTGGGGGTTGGGGAGTGGCTGGTGGAAGGGGATGGCGAAATTTGGTGGGCCCCAGCTTGACCCATTGTCTCCTCCTCTTCCTCCTCCTCTTCCTCCTCCTCTTCCTCCTCCTCTTCCGCCTCCTGAGCTGCCTGCTCCCGAGCTGCCTGCTCCCGGGCTGCCTGCTCCCGGGCTTCTATGCGTGCCCTTGCCCGTGCTGAAATGTTCATGTTGATGGTATAGAAATCGAAGATTGGGGTTCATAAAAAAGGGGGAAAGAAAAATTCACATTAGTCATGCTCATAACCTTCCAAATTATCATTGCTGTTATATTTCAGACATTTATCATGCAAACTAATTGATATGCTACACCCAAAAACTGAGCAACTACTTAAACCCCCCCTATACACCCCCTATACACCCCCTATACACCCCATATACACCCCCTATACACCCCCTATACACCCCCTATACACCCCCTATACACCCCATATACACCCCCTATACACCCCCTATACACCCCCTATACACCCCATATACACCCACATACTCAGGAACATATTTATAAAAAGTACAGAAAACATTGCAAAAAAACGCAGACATACTAGTAAATAAATACTTACATCGGGCAATATGGCGGCGAAGTGTCGAAAGCAACACTGGCTGCCGCCGGCGCAGGTCAGACCAGCGCCGCTCAACTTGGGCCAGGCTTCTGCGGACGCCGGTCCGGGCGAAGATTAGCCGGCGGGCAGCATTATATGCCCGCCGCTTGTCCATGTTGGACACATATGGGCCCCTGGGCCCCAGGCGCCGGTCCATGACCTCAACCAAGGCCAACAGCTCCTGGGTAGAAAACGCCCTAGCCCTGGTTGAAGTCATAGTGGCAATGGCGCAGTTATTAATTGCAGGTACATACATCACTTTTGGTGCTTGCTGATTGGTGTAAAAAATTGTTTGTTTAGTATTAACTTTATTAATCCTTCTTACATTAACAAACTGGATGCGAATAGAAACTTACGCGGACCGTTCCGATATACACACACCATAACCAACAGCATGCATTCAATGTATAGAGAGGAACTGTATATACAGTGTGCGTAAAAGAATACACGCAACCGTCTACTAATAAATACGCTGCTAAAAGGGTCACAATGCAACATGTTGGTGTATGACAATTTCAGACTCATGACATATGTAAGGAAAGCATTATAATGTGATGTTTTGAAATGTGACTCACAAAGCATACACGAACTCCAACAGATACCAGCTGACAACACTCATCATTGGAATGACAGGTGCACACATTTCACGATGTAGCACACAATGCTCCACAACCTGTGTATGTGCATATACAGGTGATTGATCAGGTGCGTTGAGACCTGCGTAATTTAAGCGGCAATTATCGGCGGGAAATATCGGCGTAAATTAGCAACTACATTGCGGGGAAAAATATACGCCCCCTTGTTCATGGCGGGAGATTAACATATAAATATTCAGTCAGATGCAGGCCAGAATTGCTGCAAACATGTCTAACTCAGACGATTCCGCAGCTGAGGACGCTCTACAGAGAGCTACAGCAGAATCCCTGCTTGAAGCTTTGCAGAAGAGGGAACAGGAGCGGAGAAGGAGGGCTCAAGAGAGAAGTAGCCTGCAAGACCAAGCGGGCCCCTCACTAACAGGCCCTGTTCAACCTCCACCAACTCCACAAGGGCCAAGCAACCAGCCAGAACAAGAGGTTGCATCTCTCCAAACAGGTGTGACCCAGCAGGTGCATGGTGAGAGAACTGGGGCCACCAGAAAACGAGCTGCAACATCTAGGGTGAGGACTGAGCAGGATACCACCACCAAAAAGAGAAACCCTGCATTTGTAGAGGCAGAATTAAGAATTTTAGTGCCCAGAGCACGCAAATGGATCGAATTGCCAACCAGGAAGCCGGGTGCCAGTGCAAGGAGAAACCTTTGGGACAAGATCACAGAGGAAGTGAACCAGGTGTCACCAGTGGTCAGAGATTGGCTAGCGGTGAAGAAAAGGCAAGTGTGTTTGTCCCCCTGATAATGTCATATGTGTGTACATATGTTACATGTATGTTTTGAGAATAATAGAAAGGTGTGTTTGTAGATAGTGCTACACTTCAATGTCACATGTGAACACAACCATGTCTAATAACCCACATTGATATATGAAACATGCACCATTGGTGTGATGTGAGGTTATGGCCACAGTTCTGCTCATGTGAAGTATGTGATGGGACAAGAGAAAGTGTGTTTTGGAAAGAGTTGTTGTAACATGTTCCATATGATGCAACTGAAACAAGAATGACCAAACTGTGCACATGTAGCTGGTGAGAAACTACACATCC
Organism: Crinia signifera; assembly: GCF_055691185.1. Taxonomy (NCBI): domain Eukaryota; kingdom Metazoa; phylum Chordata; class Amphibia; order Anura; family Myobatrachidae; genus Crinia; species Crinia signifera. Next base: position 126,939 of record NW_028142774.1, on the reverse strand, counting down.
CAGTATGCCATCCCATAGTTAAATGACTCCATAATAACCACACTGTCAAGCTATGGTGGAATGTGTAGTTTCACAACAGGTGGAGGTGCATAATTTGGCCATGGATGATGTCATTTCTGCACAGTGATCTATGTATGTGCATTTAGTGGCCTAATGAATGAGATGAGACACTGAAATGCCTCCTTATGGAGACATTAATGTGTGTGTGGGACACATATGGCTAAAAAAGATCACCCACACTAGGAAATGTAACGTAGTCATGATGTTCACTAGCACAGTGGTGCACATATCTCATGGTGATATTTGTATTTTTAAACTTGTAGGTGGACAGACTTCAAAACGACACTGAAGAGGAAGATGACTGACCGGTACAACCACAGCATGTCCACCGGGAGAGGTCCTATGCCCGATAATTTGGAGTATACCCCCCTGGAGCAGGACGCCTTGGACGTTATTGATGTGGCCGAGGTCAGGGGGATCTCCAATATGGACAGTGTGCTCCCGGCGGAGGTCTTTGATGCTGCTTTTGATGGTAAGTCACAGTAATGCATTGTATTTTGAAAGATATTTTTTAGTGCGTATGTGATGGTGACATTGTTTTCAATTATTATCCTAGCAGAAGCAGAAACCCAGGATGAACCGGCAGCATCTTCCTCTGCAGAGCCACAGGTGGAGCAAGTGGTCCAGCCTCCACCAAGACGACACCCCCAGCCCCAGCCACAGGAGACATGGGATGAGAGCGTGATGGTGATGCTGGAGAGGATCGAGCAGCAAGGGGTGGATGCTGCGATCCGTCAGCAGCAGGTTGGGGAATTTCTGGCGGAGTGGAAGGCCACAAACAGGCAGCAGTGTGAGGCCTTCAACCGCATGAATGACACTCTGGCGGCTGGCATGCAAAGCATTGGCCAACACCTCAGCTGCCAGAATGAAATTCTTGCGGAGCTGCTGACCACCGCCAGGTCCCTAAGGGACAATCCCCCATCTGCTGGCCCACCCCAAGCTGCTCCCCAACCTTCCACCTCTGCTGACCCTCCTGTGTCCACTAGGGGAAGACGCCGCAAGCCATCGGAGCCAAAGGCCCCTGTCCCCAAGGCCCCATCTAAAAGGGGGAAAAAAGGGCCCAAATAATGAGACCTGGTTCACTTCCTCTGTGGTTGGACCCCAAATGTTTAAATTGCACTGGACATCCACTTCCTGAGTTGGCCATCGATCCATTTTCGTGCCATGGGCATTAAAGTTCTTATTTTGACCTCTACAAATGCAGGATAATTTTTTGGTGGTGTGTATCTTGCTTAGTATTCACCCTGGTTGTAGCAGTACGTATTCTGGTGTCCCCATTTCTTTCACCATTGCATTTGCAGGGTAACACATGTTTGGAGATATGCAACCTCTTGTTCTGGCTGTTTTTTTATTTTTGTGTCTATTTTATTTGTTTATTTGATTTATGACATTAAAGTGTCAAATAAGCTGTGATGCTGAACAGCAAATAAATTTATTTTACCAATTAAAACAAAATTGTTGTATGTGTAATTTCTTGTGTGAAACAAATACTACATTTATGTGTACTTACTGACCAGGGTATTTTTGAACATTTGTTGAAGTGTGGTAGAAGTTTCCCATGTGTAACCCTCTCCATGGCCATTCCCATGTTCCTATCCAACTTTTCCCTGCTAATTAGTTTGTGTCAGCACATGTGCAGAGCAACTTAATAGGTGAGAAAGCAGTTTGTGTGCAGGTGAGGTAGCTCCTACAGTAGTAGGTAAAAGCAGGTCCAGAACAATGCTTTCCTTATGGAGTGGGTGAGGCAGACAAACAAGGGTCAAAAGGTACATTTGTGTAGGAATGCATATGTGTCCTCCCTAAAAAAAGATGTGTGAATCGGCCAAACATGAGAAAATTGCTTGTGAACAAACATGTATAACTTTTTAAATATATATGATTTTACAGTGTCATAAGCAGATGTAGGAATCCTTTGTTATGGTGCCCATACACGTTACAATTATTGTATACAATATTGTATACAATATCGCATCTCATCGCATATCGGTTTTGCGATGAGATCAGATGAGATGTGCAGCACATACTTTTTGTACTAGATCTCATCTCATCTGATCTCATCGCAAAACCGATATGCGATGAGATGCGATATTGTATACAATATTGTATACAATAATTGTAACGTGTATGGGCACCTTAAGAGAGATGTGAGTGCAATAATGTGATTGGTGGCATCTTACATCCAGAGTGTAGTAAAATCCAATTCATAGCAGATCAGATAGTGGTACAGTTCTGTATTTTGGGTACTATACAAAGATTGTGTGCAAAATAGTGGGCATGGGCTTAAAACATTGCTGAAACATCCTTTGTAGGTGTTAGATGTGGTTTATGTTATTGTATCATAAATACAAAACCTATGTTTGTATTAGAGTGAACACGTTGACACATGTCGACTTGTGTAGATTGAGTGTGCTACTGTGTAAAGTCTATGAAAGCACGTAGTGAATGTGTATAACTGTTTAGCAAATAGCTACCTTAGCATATATAAGCAGGTCTTAAAAAGATTCTTACCTTAAATTAAACAAACCTTTAAATGCCGAGAAGTATAGAAAGATAAGCTTCCAATGTGTTTGAGTGCTGTGTGTGGCTTGCAGGTAGTGAAATCATGGTTTGGACTTAATAGACTGCAGCATTGCTTATTACATTCAGGTGTATGTGTTTGAGTAGTAATCAGCGTTAATTAGCAAACCCAGGCGCACGTTGGCATGCAGTATCTGTAGGGGTGGTCTGAGCTGGCGGTTGGCGGCCGCCTGTTTTGTGTCCGAAATGAACGGTGCTTTAGGCGATCGTGCGGTAGTAGCACCGCTCATTTTTGGTGCACACCCCCGTGTACGCCCATATTTACGCCCATTTTCCCTCATTATTTCGGCCGCTCCCCTCATCACGCCCCTATGCCGCCCCCAATGCCCGTACACTCGCGTACAGGTTTTTTCGCACGTAGAGACCCGTCCGTAAGCGTTGTGGAGTGTTCGCGCCTGCGCATTAGCGAATGTACGCATGCGCAGATCATAAAAAACCCCGGAACGTACGCGTACGGCCCGGCCGCACCAACCAGAATAAGGCCCTTAATCACTTTAATAGACATATCACTTAAATGTCACTGTCAAGGAATTTATGACACATTATAGGCACAATAAATATATGTGCTGTGCATGAGTATACTTAGAATTAAGGTATTGGAATATCTTTAAATATCAATATAAAGTATATCACATTAAAATGGTGGCACAAGTGCTAATCATAATACATTAAAATAGGTAACAATAACACTATAAGATTTAAGAGAGAAAATATGAGATATGTGGGATATGGCTTATAAAAATTATAAAAATTAAAAATATTAAAAAATTAAAAAGCACCAATGACACAAGCTAATAATTCATGAAACATGGTAATATGAATATTGAATCATAAACCAGATCCAGTGAACTTACAATATAGCCAGCTTAATATACCTGAGAAAAGAAAAGGAGAAAATAATTGTACTTGTGTAGTTTCACAGTATGGCACCGTGTGTCTGAGTCCCCTTGCGGGGCTCGCTTCGCTCGCCCACGCTGCGGGCTCGGTGGCTCGCCACGCTATTTAAAATCAACTCCATGCCAACATGGATAGTGGAGGTATGAACTATCCATGTTGGCATGGAGTTAAGTTACTTTTTTTAACATAGTTTGTGGCGAGTGTAGAACATGGAAGTAGCACGGCGCCGTGAAACTACACAAGTACCAAAATAATAAAGACCAGTGATAACCCCGAGGGGACGTGAAGTAGATCCCGCTGGTATGAATACTAGCGATCTGGCACAAAGAAATATCAGCACAATATTATAGAACCATAATATAGCAAAATCCATGCTGAGAATAAAATATATAACAATAGATCAGCACAAACATGTTATGAACCGATTCCCCGTATATTTGGTTTAGAGGGGGAAGTACTCATATGAGAATGAACAATGACGTATATCCAATCAGGAACTAAGGCAGGGGATTTAAACCCGTCTGAGATAACAAACGGGTTGATGCCTTGAGGGAGCGATAGTGAAACGATCGTAGGCAGTTAGAATAGGATGTAACGTGTGTGTTTAGTCAGCATTAATTGTACTACATAGGGAATAGGTTAGCAAACAACGCCACAGTGATTGTTAATGTTCTTTATAATTGTATAGATACCTACAAGTATATACCTGTGATAGGAATCTAGAACAAGTACGAGTGAGCAGCAAGTGCCGGGAACACGCACATCGTGTTACCCGGGATCTGCATAGATATTGACAGCAGCACATTACCAATTTGATCCCAGCGATAATATCGCTAATTACTGGGTAACAAAGCCTGTATGAACAGGCACAGGCTGCATTATATAAGTTGATTTAATAAAGTGGAGAGGTCCAATAAATAATTACTTTGAGTTCTGACTGCACTTGATCCGGCGGATAAGCCGCTTAAACACAGATAAGGGGTACACGCAGGTCAGATAATTGATATAAAAAGGGCATATCTCCTGAAATCAACAGGATACATACAAGAGTCTCCCCGAATACCTTTTAGCGCAGATAATTATTAACTCTCATCCAGTCTGTCTGGAAATATATAATAACATAAAATTGGACATCTAATAAGAGCAATTCCAAGCACATAAGAATTGCAACAGTATAAGCCTCTTTAATAACTATTAAAACCCCCAGAAATCCCTGTGGTAACATAACTGCTAGCAAATTGTAACATAGAAGCAGAAGAAAGCTGCAACTTATAATAAAGGCAAATTGAAGCCAAGTATTGTGAAATAAGCTGACACACACACGTTCATCCTTTTCTTCTCATTTTAAATGTATTGTACACATTTTTTTCATTCTTTATCACACTTATCTATCTTTTAATATTTCACTTTGAGACAAGGTTATATAGGCCCTTATTCTGGTTGGTGCGTATATTTCCTCCCTCTTTCGGAGAGGTCCGCACGCCACGCCACGCTGTGCGAACATCGTCCGTAAAAACGCCCACCGGTCCTCCGCATTCGGACGGACTCACTCTTTAAGAAGAGGGCGTGTTTACGGACGACATCCAAACCATGCGTGTGCGGTGGACACACTCAGATTCTGCACAGTCTTACAGCGTATGCACGCTCTTACCGCGTCAGAACGGACGGGAACCTGCCCGTACGCACCGATGCGGTGTATTTACGCACAAATCACCACCACTCTTATCTGAATCCCGAAATCGATCACATGACACACTTAGGCAATTAGCTAACCTCATTGAAAAGGGATTGTTTTTCCGGGTCATCTATTATTTATCTAATTGATAATTAAACACTTTAAAACCACTTTACATTAACCCTCACATCATGCTAAGTTCACCACATTCTTTCTCGCCCCTTGAAGCCCATGTGCTATGTATGCATATTACATCATCTATTCTTCTTCACATTCAAACTCACACATACACATCAACAAACTTATGTACATGTTTACATTACCCTTCACTTTCAATGGCCCTTATTCTGGTTGGTGCGGTCGAGCCGCATATGCGGCTCCGACCGCACCAGACGAATCCCCGCCCACCCTACGGATCGCCACGGCCGTCCGTACACGGACGGCTGGCGATCCGCACGAAAATGGTGGAGGCGTACGCCTCCACCATGCTGGGAGCTGCCCCCTGCATTCGATGGTCGTCGACCATCGAAGGCAGGTCCGCACGCCGCGGCAGCTCCCGCAAGCTGAGACCACACGGACAATCGTCCGTGTGGTAGCTTGTATGGGGGCTGAAAGCTGACATCCGGCGACGTCAGCTTTCCGCCCCCATGAGTGGCGTCATGCCCTCATTAGCATGCGTACGCCCCGCGTTTGCATGGGAACGCCCATGAAACGCGGGGCGTACACATAGGGAAATGAGGGCATGATGCCTCTCACGCCCCTATACGCCCCCTTTGCGGTGGACGAAATACGTCTGCGGCGAAGGGGGCTGCACATGCGCAGATTGACCTCTGCGCATGTGCAGTGTCAAAACATCGGCGGTACGGCCGCACGCGGGCCGTACCGATCCGATCAGAATAAGGGCCAATGACTGCTATGCAATAAAAACATCTATCTACTGTATATACCTTTTGCACCTTACATAAATAAACATCACTATTTATACGTATTTCCTTATATTTAAACTTATACTGTAAAATAATAAAATAACACACATTTAAACTTATACTGTAAAATAATAAAATAACACACAGACCACTTCTAACTTTAACTGAAAAATGTATTTACATAAAAAAAAAAAACTTGTTACAGCAGGTGGTCGCACCGGTCCTGCACATGTGCCGCCATTCTGAGGAGGTCCTGCCGCAGCCTTAGGTGGGCCCCTCTGACACCCTCGGCTTCTTCCGGGTCATCTGTGGGCATGTTAAAGGGGGTTCAACATTAATTATGCTACTCAGGTACACCTTGTACAGTCAATCCTATGTACCTACAGCATGATAAATCATACATACAAACAATTACATAGCCAATAGTGTTTCTAAAGGCAGAAAATATATGATGCTGGCACACACACACACACACATACACACACTGGCTTACACAACAGAATATGTGACTCATAAACTTGACAATGTATCTATCAAAATCACAACAACACTTGAGCCTCACTCACACTTCTCCTGCCAAAACACTCACCAATCTACTAGAAAGCTACACCCACTACAACATGCCACATTTAGCCATACATATATACCTGCATGTCACTGCTTAATAGCTAAACTGCATGATAGATAGATACATGGATACATGGATAGATAGATAGATAGATAGATAGATAGATAGATAGATAGATAGATAGAGAGATAGAGAGATAGATATAATAGATACCACATTAAAAGGCTAGCCTAGTCCCTCTACCCATTACTTCATGATTCCTTGTCACATTGCCAGATAGGTGAAAGTGCAGCACTAATCCGCTTCCATACACCAAATAATTTCTAAGGTCAATCCATTCTACATAATACCTTTCAAAAATACATGGCAACAACACGGCCCACTGGCTAGAGGGGGGCCCAGGGGAACTGCCCACTTGGGACTCCATTATAAATCAGGCCTGCCCATATTCCATTGATGTTTTATTGTTGCTTCTATACAAAGACCCTCCATAAATAAACACTCATCACCTACATGAGCATCCAGATTCCACGTTTGCAGCATGTCCCTATAAGGCCAAAGTGTGTCTGTTGTTATCCATTTGTTTGGACTACTCTTTACTATATTATAGAAAAATGTAATCAGCTGTGTGACATAACAAACTGTACCTAAGTCAGTAATGATGCATTACGTCTACTTACCCCTGCCAGGCAGCTCCACCATCTCTTCTTCCTCCACATTGGGAGGTGGTGGGAAATCAGGGATGGGTAGGGAGAGCTCCTCCTGCTCTTGGTACACGGGGGGGAAGTAGACAGAGGAGGTTGGTGAGTGGCTAGGGGGAGGGGTGTGTGTAGGGGTAGTGGAGGTGAGGTATTCCACCTCATGGCGGCCCTCAACCTCCTCCTCCTCCATCTCCACCTGTCCCGCCTCCTCCTCCTCCTCCACCTCCACCTGGCCCTCCACTTCTACCTCCTGGGCCACCTCCTGGGCCACCTCATGGGCCTCCTCTTGGGACTCCTCTTGGGCCTCCTCCTGGGCCTCCTCATGGCCCTCCTCTTGGCCCTCCTCACGGGCCTGTCTGGCTCTCTCCCGCGCTGTGGGTTAAACAAACAAAATGGTTGAGTGTCATTTGACATTCTAATCACTATAACAAGTACATATCATAACCACATTATGTATGTGTTATATATCACACATATAGTATATGGCATTTCTATGTCATCAACACCCAATTGACCTCATGTAATATTAATATTAAATAATGTGAAAATGATAACATTCACTGGGCCAGATGCACTAAGCTTCAAAAGTGATAAAATGGAGAGTGATAAACAGGCAGCCAATCAGCTCATACCTGCCATGTCACAGACTGTATTTGAAAAATGTCAGGTAGGAGCTGATTGGCTGGCTGTTTATTACTCTCCATTTTATCACTTTTGAAGCTTAGAGAATCTGGCCCACTGTCAATTATGTGTATTTTGCATCAATTCTTACAGCGTTGAAGTCGCCGCCTCAATGCCTGCAGCCGCTCCGGCTGGCGCCTCCGCAGGTCGGACCATCGCCTCTCCAACTGGGCGATGGTCCTTCGCACATTTGTGCAGGCGTATATGCGGCGCCGGGCTGCAACATATGCCCGGCGCTTGTCCCGGTTGGAGACATAGGGCCCTGCCTGCCCCAGCCTCCTCTCCATGACTACCACCAGCGTCAGCAGCTCCGCAGTGGAGAAGGGTGTTGCACGCTGGTATGCCGCCATTTTAGCAATGGCACATGAAAATACTTCCTGCCGTGTGATTGGTTGTTAACTTTACTATTTGGTATTAACTTTATTATCCATATTGACATGGACATTGTGTATGCGCCCAACAATCGGGGAAAACATCGCACCGCCAAGCAACGCGTGCTATAGCTTGGCATCGCATAGCTGTACTTCGCATTACTTACTGTATGCATTTATGAGAAAAAACACATACACATTCTAGCAGTTCTCCTGACTACACCATTATATTGGACACCTGCCTGCCTGCCTGCCTAGCTCCTACTTCAAATATATTTACAAAGAAACACAAAGAAACACCCAACAAAATAGATATATATTTGTGATAAATATTACATCTACAAATAAAATAATCACCCCCACATCCCACACATACATGGTGAAAAAAGTATGAAATTCAATGTACTCACCAGACATGGGTGATAAGGTCAGCTAAAATAATGGAAACATAAAATACATTTTCAAATCTATGTACAAGGTATAAGTGTGAGCTGCAATATTGGTCTTAAACCAATACACCTCAAACATAATAAGTAGTGCTATTGCTATTGGCATTAAGAGGCCATGCTGGCTAATGTTTAATTAGGAGGACACAAAATTAACATCATTTTCAACCTTGATGGGGGTAATTGATCTTAAATTGGGTTGGTCTGTGCAACATTCAAAAATGTACCTGAAGAATTTCTGGGCCACAGCGTCCCGCAGCAGGTATCCACGTCGGCTTTCCGGGGAGCGGGATGGGCGCAGGGGCGGATCTTGCGGCTCAGATGGAACCTCCCACTTATCAAAGGGTATCTCATGCCGCACAGCTACGTTATGAAAGCATATACACAAGCCCACAATCCTCGACACCATTTCAGGCGCATACTGTAAGTCACCACCAGTGCGGTGGAGCACTCTAAATCGACCCTTTAACAGGCCAATTGAGCACTCCACCACTTGCCTGGTGGCAACATGCGCCCTATTGAATGCCTCCTGTGGGCCTGGTGCTGGGGAGCTGTACGGCGTAAGTAGCCAGGGATTACATGGGTAACCGGAGTCACCCAGAACCCACGCATCACGGCCTTCAAGCTCTTGTAGTCTCTGCCAAATCCCGGTTTGTCGGATAACATGAGAGTCATGGGCACTTCCGGGAAACTTCGAGTTGAAGGAGAGAATTTTCATGGATGGGCCACATACCACCATCACGTTGAGTGAGTGGAACAATTTTCGGTTCCTATAGATCTTCTCACTTCGTGATGGAGGCACAAATGGTACATGGGTGCCATCCACAGCCCCTATCACATTAGGGAAGCCAGCAATTTGATGGAATGCCTGCTGGCTTCGGTGAAGGGTCTCTTGGGCAAAAGACATGGCCATGAAGTGCCCCTTGCGCCTAAACATGGCTGACTTCACACGCCTCAGGATTCGGCTGAAAGCCGGCTGAGATATTCCAGCAAGTACTGCCACTACTTGTTGGAAGGATCCCGAGGCGCAGAAATGCAACACCGCCAGCAGCTGTGTGTGAGGCGGAATTGCTGTCGTGAGCCCATGAAGAGGTTCTAGATCACTCTCAATTAAAGAGAGTATATCTAGAATTACATGTGGGGGTAACCGGTACCTAGTAAGCACCTCATCATCGGGCATCCCAAAGAGTGTCACCCGTGTGCGAAAGATTCTTGCACGTCCTGGCCTCCTTGGGCGACGAGTGGGGTGAGCCGCAAGTGCCCTTAGGCTATTAGCCATGAAATCCTTCATTGCTTCAGCAACCTACAATAAAATGATCATAAATAATGAAGCACCTATGCAAAGAATGGTCATGGCAAAAAATTGGTCTCATTAGATGAATCAATACGTACAATAGACTGGCGCCCAATGAAGTCCCGAATATCCATAATAATCTATAATGATGTAACAATAATATTACCTCACCACACACCTTCTTAAACACAAATATCCCAAAAACATGTAACAACTAAACACTAATGAAGTATTATAGGTGTGATCAACTGATCAATAAATCATGTAGTCTGACACATGTATGTGAAATGGAAAGTAACAGTATTTCACATTGAAGTATGACACATTTCAAGTATTGCTGGGACATGTAGTTCACCAATATATGGTGACACACAGGTTTAACACCTGTGAGTAAAATGGTGGCCAGGTAACATGTTTCAATAATGCTAACAAGCCTTTGCTGTCCCAACAATCTGTACTCAGTGAAGCAATGGTGCATACATTAAAACCCTTACATTGTTAATGTATATCATCTCTACAATGACCATGGGAGAGCTTACCTTAGACCCTGGCACAATACAGATCTGGAGACAAATGATTCTAGCAGCAAACCACTATTTATAGGCCTGTCACATGTGTTGTGCATGACATCAGTGATGACTATTGCATGACTTGTGGGCTGGATTTCCAAATGGATTGGGTTACTTAAATTTTTAGGACAATCTCAACAATAGCACAGTACTAATGAACATTCACAGATAGCATTTATGATTTCATACTGTTGGAGGTGTCCATTATAGCAAATCTTACAACAGTTCACCTAAATTAGACTTTGAAGGTATGCCAGGTTTTGCACAATCGAATTGCCGCTACTATGGGCGTGGCCTATGCGCCACACAAACAGCACGGCGTACGCTGCCGTACGTGACGCTGCCGCACGGAACGCAAGGTGTCGCTGACGTACGCCAATTACAGAAATACTATTTGAAGGTGTGCTAGAAAGGCAAAAAGTTATTGCAAACATGGCTGGATCACAATCTGAGGAAGACCAGGAGTGCAAGGATCTGTTTGCCCGCATGGACTCCAGCACCTCCTATGTCCCCCTCAACACAGACCAGCCAGTGGGAGAAGAGCAGCCAGCTGGGCCATCCACATCAGGCCAATCGGCAGCTGGCCCATCTTCAGCCTCAGCAGAATCATTGGGAACACAACAGGTGGCTTCCCAACAGAGTAGCCTGGCCAGCACTTCAAGTACAGCGACAGGTGGCCGTGGCCGAAAGAGGCCAACAGAGGAACCAAGCAGCAGAAACATGGCATTCAAAGCGCAGGAGCTTGCCATCCTGGTACCCCGTGCACGGGATTGGATCGAGTGTCCACAGGACAGGTTGACACACACAAGGAGATGGAAGATTTGGGAGGACATAACTGCGGAAATTAATGCGGTAGCTCCACAAGTTCGTGAGGCGGAGCACGTTAAGAAGAGGCAAGTTCATGTGTGTTACATTTGAGCAGTACAAGACCAGTAATGTTTACATTACATGTTAGATGGAGTTGGTAAATGGCCGGTCACGTTGCCTGGAGCCACGGACATGATTGCCATGTCATTTAGTCGATAGTTATTGTAGGGTGAGTGGGAGTGTATCTTCTAAGGGTTGGTTTAAGATTTAAATATAATGTACGTTTGGTGTAATGAAGCACATGTTGTAATCAGATGCAGATTGCAATGGGTGCTACAGCAAACATGAGGAGTGACATGTAGTAATATGTAAACTTTGATTGCAGGTGGCACGACTTCAAAACCAACCTCAAGAAGAAATTGACCAAGCGGTGGGAACACAGCCACACCTCTGGGGCTGGCCCCATGCCAGGCCGGCTGAAGCTCACCCACCTGGAGGATATGGCAGAGTGCTGCATTGCAGTAGAGGAGGTCCGGGGAGTGAGCACCATGGATAGCGAGGCCCCAGCGGAAGTCTTTGCTGCTTTTGTTGAAGGTAATTATTTGCCATGGCATAAGTAGTTGGTACTAATTTGGTTGGAATGTGTTGTAATTGTAATTTTCTCTTTCACCAGCATCCCCACCGCTTGGTCAAGAATCTCTTGAGGAGGTGGCGGAGTCTGTGCCACCTGCCACCAGTGCCAGGCATGTGCAGCAGCAGCAGCCACCGGCCGACCCGGAATATGACAGCTGGGTGCAGGTGCTTGGGCAGATTCACCAGCAGGGAGACTTAGCATCAAAGCGGATGCGTAGGACCGAGGAGGTCACGCAGGGTTTGGTCAGCACCCAGCAGACTATAGCTGGGAGCCTGCAGGCTATGACTGAGGCCCAGCAGTCCATGGCTGCCACCCAGCAATCAATTGCTGCAAGCCTGCAGGTGCTGGCAGATCAAGCCCTGCGGCAAAATGACCTCCTCATCCACCATAATGAGCTTATGGTGGAGCTAGTTTCCAGCAATAGGGTCCTATTGTCATTCCATTTCTGGTGCATTACCACCAGCAGCACTCCCTGCTGGCAGAGGGGGAACACCATCCCCCCCCCCTCACCAGCATCTGCTCCACCTGGGCCACCATCACAAAGTGGCCGTGGCCGAAGAGCTGCTGCACGTGGCAAGGAGCCTACCAGGGCCAAACGTGCCCGCAAATGAACTTGTGTCCGCATTAATCTCCACCCTTATGTCTTCCCAAATCTTTCATTGAGCTGTGTGTGTCAGCTTCCTGTGTCCAATCCCGTGCAGAGGGTACCCACATTTGCCCTCGTTTTGAATGTCTTGTTTGGTTCCCCTGTTGGCCTCTTTCGGCTAGCATTACTGTCTGCTGTACTTGAAGTGTTGGTGCTATACTTTTGTTGTGAAGCCACCTGATGTGTTCCTAATGATTCTGCTGTGGCTATGTATGTCACAAATTCATTTATTTATTATATATTATTTTTGCACATTCCTGGCATGGTACCTTTTAATTTGTTACGGTTTCCATTTTATTTTTGAAGTTCTTATAATAAATGTATATTTTTAACCCCAAATGTGTGGTTTAATTGATACATGTAGAAGTGACATGTCTATTTATATTATTGATAGTAAGTTCTGTCCATTGGTTGCAGTGTAAATGTGTGTGAAAACTGCAGCATATATGTGTGTGTTTAGTAATGGTCCATTTAAGCTGCAATGGTTCCAATTGAAGCACTGACAAGCGTGTAATTAATGAGTAATGAGTAAAGGAGCTGATTGTATTGTGTTCAGCTGACATTGGTTCAGGTGCGCCCGTACTGATTAGGCGTTCCGATTGCCTAGCGCATGACCGAGTGGTGTCCGCAAAGCAATACTTGCTTATGAACACCGCATATTTCTAGCCTTTTTGTTCGCGTGCATTCGGTGTGCTGTCCGAATGCACGCCTACCAGAATGAGTGCACTCCCTCGTGCACGCCCATGTTTACGCCCAGTTTAGCCCACTTTGAAACTACGCCCCTGTGTATTTCCGAATGACGCCCATGATACGCCCATATTTCCCGAGTGATTGCGGTGCACATTTCTGTACGGTATTAGTGAGACCGGAGACCATGCGTGGCACATGCGCATAGCATTCCCCACGCATGCGCAGACGGCTAAAAAACGCCATCCGTAAGAATTCGGGAAAGTACGCACAGACCAGAATAAGGCCCCTAGTCTCCTGATAAGAGACTTTTTATACTTAATAAAATGAAATAAAAAAAAGTTTAATGTTATGAAAATAATTGATTCTCGGTGCACCCTGTAAGATACTTCTTTTTTGGGTGTTTACTAATAAGACCCCTAGCTGCCTTGATCGTGTTTACGATCAGCTGAGGAGCAGTGGGTGATTTGTGCATGCAATAGCTGCACTGCAGAGCTCCAAAGGAATGGAACCTACTGACCAGACATAACCACCCCCCTTCCTAATATCCCCTTTAGTATATGGGGTTTGCCAGTGAATCTGTATATGAGGGATCTATTTCCAAATTGGACAGAGGTTGCTGGATGACTATGCTAAGCCACACAAGTGTGCGGCACAAACACTATCTAGGAGTGTCACTGCAGCAGCAGACATTATGGCAGTTTAAAAAAGTAGACCTCAAAAAGCACATAATGGCAAAAAAAGAGGTGCAAGATAGAATTGTCCCAAACCCTTTAGCTTGTAAAAACAGGACATGCACATTGCACACTTGAACACAAACCAGTCATTTCAGTCAGAGGGACTGCCAAACCTGTGACTGAAATGACTAGTTCATTTGGTCCCCACAATAAAAGAAGCAATGCTCAAAATAGCACATAATAATAATAATAATAATAATAATAATAATAATAATAATAATAATAATAATAATGTAACGCTTAGTTCACTTGCTTAGCTAATGTTTTGTGCCTCCACCCAAGCTTTTGTTATAATGACCCTATGGGTAATTAAATTAGGTTAGCTAGGGATAACCTCTAATTCTAATATACAGATTAGTTATTCAATACAATTATAAAGTAAAAACGTCTTTATATTTTTTATGATAAATTAACAACACTTAGGCTATATTAGTATACATTAGTATAATAACAATTATCAAATATTAAAGTGGAAATAAAAACAAATATATATATACCTGTACAACAGACTACTTGCATGCAATACAAAAAACTTTAGAAAACCAATTTGTTAGATTTAAATATATATATACCCGGGTATAACTAAAAAATGTAAAATATTATTATTACTAATATGTCAATCCCAGTTGTGCGCAGTTGGGGCCCATATAAGATCCGGTATAGCCACTTACTGGATAAAGTCTCTGTATGCTAGTAGAGCATAAAATCCCGCTGTGTTCTCCTTTTACGTAGTTTGACCTCCAGTTAATAAAGTGTATCTAAGGTTTGTGTCCTTTGCAACAATGACATCCAAACTATACTTGTGCTAAATCACACCCTGAGAAGTATACTGTACAACTCTTCTCTATGGTCCAATTATGAACAATTAAAGTTCTTTTCTTTAATGTAAAGTAACTGTGTTAGCTGCATATGCGTTTATCTGAGCACAGTCCTGCAGAAGTACAACAGGCTATGAAGGCAAATGATACAACGTTGCAATTGCTAGCAAATCTCTTGAAATGTAACATTTAGATGAAAGCATGTATCAATGTCCTCAGCTCAGTTTTGTAAGTTCAGGCCAGACTGTCAATGTATAAATGTATAAAGCTTTACTTTTATTCCTGAAACTGTTCCTCTGGAGCTTATATTGAGACTAAACTCACTTCTTAAACATGCAACGTGTCCTCATCAGTTTACTTTTGCAACAGATATTAGAAGCTGTCTGCACTTAGGATGTTAATAATTATAGTCTCTGTATTCATAAAACGACAGGAATTATCATCACATCATATGACGTAGATAGCCGCTCTAACATAGCACCACACACAGATTATACTGGCTGCCTGGTCATTGTACTACAGCTTGGCTGCTCCCCCAATCTCTGACTTGCTACGGCTGGCTTGTGTATGCTGCAAGTAGTGTCTGTACACAAGGCTGCTGGCTTCACTGATGCCACTCACCACTGCGTGGACTATATAATCATCAGTCCTTCTTCACTTTATGGCCACTACAGCATCCATGGAAGAAAGTCTAGCACAGAAGCTGCTGCTGCTGCCAATTATAGTTAAGGCCCTGTATGGCTTTACTCTATTACTGACTCCTGCCGATGCCAAAAAGACCACCCTAACGACAGGTATTGCTCCCTTGATGCCCTGCTCTGGCTGTCACTCACTCACAGTGCCAGTCTTTGCTCTAGTTACAGCACATCTCCTTTACCAGCAGTGCAGGTAGCTCCTAGGATGTCAGTCCTGCCTGGTTTAATGGTGTTTTTTTCTTTCTAACTGTCACTATGAGATGTTTTCCTACTCTTCCCTAGGACTGTCATGTGACTGGCATCATGTGACTGGCATCATGTGACTCCCTGGTCACGAAGCATAAGGTGGCTCTGGAAGTTTCCACAAGTGTCTCTTTATTCTCTTGCCAGCCATGTGTAAATACATGAAATACATTAAAATGTGTAAACACATGCAATATCTAAGTATATACATCATACATTAATTATGTTCCATCAATAAAAATGACATATATATACACATACATATACCTTCTCATGAACTACAGATTAACTTTTAAATCCTAGCCTGTGCCTATGGAAATATGTATTTATAGACAAAGGTTTTTCACAGATATGACTATATTTTCAGCAATGTATGCCTATCTGTTAGCATATCTTACAATTATATGCCTATTCAAAGCACTGAGTTTAGTTTGAAAATAGGGCGCTATAATAATAATAATAATAATAATAATAATAATAATCATAAGAAGAAGAAGAAGAAGAATAAGAAGAATCTCAAGAAAAAATAATAAGGTGGAATTTTCCCTGGGTACGCCCACCCATCCACCCTTAGGTTGGAATAGGACATGGCGCACTTGACAAACCAGTCATTTCATCCAGAGGGACTGCCAAACCTGTGACTGAAATGGCTGGTTTGTTTGGGCCTCCACAATAATAGAAGCAATGCTCAAAATAGCGCATCATATAATAAGAAGAATCTCAAGAAAAAGAAGAGGCGCAAGGTGGAATTGTTCCCGGGCCTGCCCACCCACTCTTAGGTTGTAATAGGTCATTGCGCACTTGACAAACCAGTCATTTCAGCCAGAGGGACTGCCAAACTTGTGACTGAAATGATTGGTTCATTTGGGCTCCCACAATAAGGTATAGACTGACTGATGTCATTGTTCGCCATTCTAATCTTCGCTCTCATCAGTGTGTACATCCTTGGAGTCATCATCACATAATATCAGTTCCTCACTGCTGGAATCCTCCATAAACGATGTCTGTGTTTTGCGATGGAATTGGTGGGAAAGGTCTTCCTTGTGAAATTTGTAGATAGTTTTTATGAACATAATTTTTTCAACATTTTGAGAAAGTAGCCTCCAACGACGATCACTCACAAGGTTCCCAGCAGTGCTGAACACTCTTTCCGAGTATACACTGGAGGGTGGGCAGCTTAAGTAATACAAAGCCATCCTGTACAAGGGCCTCCATATTGCTTTTTTTTCTTTCTAATATGTGAAAGGACTCCCTGACATGCCTACAATGACACTGTCCTGAAAATAGTCCTCCACTAACCTTTGCATGTTGACCGTATCTGATGTAGTCATGCTAGAGGTGTTACAGACACTGGTCAAATCACTTAGACCCTACCAAATGTCCAAAAGAGATGTTTTTGTTAACTGGTTTTCACCCCCACTAGATGTTTTTGGAAAATTCAGTTTTTTTACCGGCAGATTCTTGCAAAATTGAAGGAGGAGATGTCACTTCAGCTGTCAACTTGCTCACCAGGAGCTCTTTGCATGTTGTAAGATCTGTGTCAGTTGGAAGGACTTGAACCTTGGATCAAGCACGGTTGCCAAAATGTAGTGTTCATCTCTCAACATATTGGCAACCCATGTATCATGAAGACAAAAAAGGACTTGATCTAGCATATTTTGCGCCTAAGTCTTGTTTGATCTCCTCCTTCAATTTTGCAAGTTGATTCTCCAAAAGCCTAATTAAGGGAACCACCTGGCTCAAACTAGCAGTCTCGGCACTCACTTCACAGGTGGCTATTTCAAAGGGTTTAAGCACTTTGCACAGCACAGAAATTAGTTTCCAATGTGGACCAAAGGTACATCCCCCCTCCTCTCCCAAAGTCTTGGCTTGTTGTATAGCTGTGAATGGCTTTCTGCTGTTCATCCATCCACTGAAGCACATACAGAGAGGAGTTCCACCTTGTTGGCACCTCCTGCTTCAGCTGATGGAAGGGCTGATTATATTCCTCTTGCAGCTGCTGCAATCTCCTGCATGCTGTTGCTGAATGCCGGAAATGCCCCAACATTTTTCGTGCAACCCACAGCATCTCTTGCATGTCCTTGTCATTCCTTAAAAAATGCCAGAACCACTAAGTTGATCGTGTGAGAAAAACAGGATGTGTTGGAATTCACCCAGCTGTAATGCTCTCGTGATATTACTGCTATTATCTGAAAAGATAAATCCTGAGGAGAGTCCAAGTGGAGTAAGCCATGTCGCTATGATATCTCTGTTTTTCCAAGAGGTTCTCAGCGGTATGCCTCTTATTAAAGCCGGTGATACAAAGAGAAGCCTGCCTAGTATGAAAGAGCTGGTGATGCTTGCTAGATTGTACTACTGCTGCTTATGGAGGGGATTCAACCACCCAGTGGGCTGTCACAGTCATGTAATCCTTGGTCTGTACACTGCCGTTGTCACAACTGAAGGGCTGGATGAAGTCGTGTGGTGTGTAGCAACCAGAGACGGACCAGAGGAGGAAGGATTAAATCGTGCAGGTTTAATAATAGAATTCATAAATAGAACAATACACACTTGAATACTTTGTTAAGTGGCAGTTTAGCAGTAATAAGAATTGAGCCGGCACGGCACTTTGTAAAGAAGAAAAAGTTCATTTAAGCAATGACAGTTCAAGCACTGCGGACTGCAGGCTGGGGTCTTGGGAAATGAAGAAATCCGGAAAGAGAATGTACTTTGTGGTAATGAGGGATCCTTGAAGACTGAAAGAAGATGGATGATGACAGAAGAATGGGAAGTTGCTTGGAAGCAGACGACTTGAAGAACTTAGGCCAGGAAGCTCAGGGATGCAGGCAGAGACCAGACTGTGGAGAGATCTGGCAGCGATGGGGTTAAGCTGAATCGAGACCAACACAGAGCACTGAAGCAAGGCACCAAGTCAGGAGAGGTGAGTCAGAGAGCCGGAGTCAGCTGGGAGCTGTGAACGCCTCTGGAGACTCTTTGTACTGACACTGAACAGGCCTAGGCAGATCCCCTATATCCCTAGAGGGCGGCTGCCATTGGCTGTCAGGTCAGTATGGGCGGAAACCTCAGACAAGGACCAATCTGCTATTTGCCCTTAATCAAGATGGCGGCGCCGGCCTCCCGGCGCCCCTACAGCACATACCGCTACACTTGCTGGCGTCCCACGCTGCCTGCTGCCCACCAGACTGCCGCTGCCTGCTGCCGCTGACCTGGAGACCACTACACGCTAGCCGACAGCGGGCGCGAACGGGTGAGTAGTAAGCCCGCCGCGCACCGCCGCGGCTGCGTGTGACAGCCGTTTGTCCACATATCTGTGGTTAAGTGGACACTGGCTCCAATCCCACTTTTCAGGCCATGGATTACTTTAGACTTGATGTCCTGTTACAGCTCAGGAATGGCTTTCCGGATGAAATGGAACTGAGGGCACACATTAATTGTGTGAAACCCACAGAATTGATGGCAGATATTGGATGCACATCCAATACTATCATGGCAGTCATGGCTTCAGTGATTCTATTTTGTTATTTTGTTTCTTTGCAGGGTAAATACTGGCTGCATTATTTTTACATTGCAATTTAGATTTCAGTTTCAACACGTCCCACCCAAATGTAACTCTCACTATACATGTTACATCTGCCCCACCTGCAGTGCACATGGATTTGCCCATTTTGAGAACAAATATGTACTGCGATCAGATCTGAATAAGGGCCTATGTGTGACCATTATTGTGTGGTTCTATTATGCAACCACATATTTCAAACCTATTGAATGGAAAATTATCGGCTGTAGAAATGCACCATGGAGGAGTTATTGCTATTACTGTATAAGAAATATGTTTTGCCCCTCACTAATTTCTGCCTGTAACATCACTCACTAGGCATTTGAACAATACCAGCAGTTGTGGAACTACATGACCCACCCTAGCCAAGAATTGAGATTTCTGAACAGTACATTTACATGAGGTCACCTTGCTGGGATGTGTAGTGCCACAGCAGCACTATTGTTAAGCAAACATTAAAAAACACCATAATAGGATTAAAACATTGCAATGCTTGATGTAAAGGAAAATGTATACAAGAAATTGGGATTTTTTTTTTGTGCTTGCGCTCAGTCTTGGGTTGTCTGCGTGCCTGTGCTAGATGCTAGAGAATTATACTGTTTGATAATTGGGTAACGGATCAGTTGTTTTACCAAATGACAGATATACGCTGTTATTAATAATACAGGTTTTTACTTCAAGTTATACATATAATCGGTGCATGTGGTACCACTATCATACAGATTGGTCTGGTCAGAATGTCAAAACAGTCCCGTCTCATTAACCCTCACACGGTTCTTTGGGTACGTGTGTCCGATAATGAAATGAACTGTTGATTAGTACGATAGTTGATGCAGAATTTGTCTATCACAGTCCCAATTAGGGAAAATAGTCTCTGTATTAGTCTTTACAGTTGTATCTAAATGCGGTGTCCCGCTAATTAGATGAGCCGGTGGCAGGGCTGGACTGGGACCAGAAATCGGGCCTGGCATTTTGAGCACACAGGCCCACCAGAAGGAGGCGGTACCCTTGCGCCGTGAAAAGGGGCGTGGCCTCGTGGAAAGGAGGCAAGGTGTTACCCATTACACATTATGGAACACACGTAATGCCTATTACAGAATATTACACCATTTAATATGCCCATTACACATTATGGCATTTGCACACACCATAATGCCCATTACACATTATATAACACAAAATGCCCATTACAGAATATTACACAATTCAATGTCCATTCCACATTAAACACACGTAATGCCCTTTACACATTATAGAACACACCTTCTAATAATAGCCATGAAAGTGAGTGCTTAGTTCCAGTGGGAACACACAGATATATATTGTTTTCCTCCCTCAGCAGATGTCTCAGGGAGGAATGCTCTGCAGGAGTCATTCTACTGTGAGTGTCATCCTCTCCTTAGCCATTGGGAAGAAACACTTACTGGCAGCCTCAGTGCGCAGGTGTACAAACAAAAATCTAGTATGGGAAAATGTGTTAACACTTACCAGCTTGTGGTGGCCCTGGAAGTACCTCTGGTGGAATGATTCTTTTTAGTTGTTTTTCATAGGAAGTATATGTAACAGGTTGGCTGGTCCCTCCCCCAGTGCGGCTGGCCTCTTTGATTTCTGCAGCCATATTTGCTTTGAGTAGTCTTTTGATGTCATTAAGGGCGGGATGTTGTAACATCCGCGCCCATTATCGCCGGCTACCGCATTATTAATAATGGCATATGCTGTAACATATGCCGATATTAACGCAAGGGACAGCTCTTGCGATAAGAGCTGTCCCTTGCGATGCGGTGCCGGTGCTGGACTTCCGGGTATGTGACCCGGGAGTCCATCTGCGCATGCGCAGAGTGACGCGCCGGCCGCTGGGCATGCTGGGAGGGATCTGTCACGGATCCCTCAAACAGCGCTGCGGTAAGAAGCCCATAGGCTTCTGCAGGGAATCGCCAGCTTTTGCTGGCGATTCCCTCCGCAGCGCTGGCACTGCGGAGGCGCCATATAGCATATAGAAATGCGGTAAAAACCCTGAAAACGGGTTTTTTACCGCATTTCTGCTTTACAGAATCTCCCCCTAAATCTTATTTTAACATTTCTGACACTTCTTTTGTGACTGCTAACGGCATTGACTGCTACAGTCCTACATGGCCCTCATCCACTGCACAGTGGTCCTGTTATTGTGCTTCCTCAACAGGCGGTCAAACACATACATTATGGCGCGAACATGGGCCACATTTTCCTCATAAGAGATCCCCACCTTGTAGCCACTTTGGGTGCGGCCACTTTCTGGGTCGTCCTCACCCTCCTATGCACACAAGTCTCCCTCCTATTCCTGTGCAGCATCACCCTCCTCCATCTCAGATCCATCTCCCCCACCTCAGGCCAGTCTACCTCAGAGATGTGGCCCTCCTGCAGCTCCTCCTTGGACTGTGTTGTGAACAGGTCCTGTCAAAGTCGAGTTGCATATACACCACAATAGAATGGTCTGGCCGCCATCTTGGTTCGCAGAGTTACTTAAATGGAGTACAGGAATCAGGTGAACTAATAATGCGAACCCTGTGTGGAGCCATACTACTACACATAAATTAATTTTACACACTTACATTCTAATAAAATATAGATAAAGGGTTTTAATCCACAGCATATAACTTAAATCTTTCTTGTACATATTTTGCATCTTTGTGTTCCGTCTCTCATGCGCAGGGCTCCGGTTCTGGTATAAAGTTTGCAACTTGTAACAGACAAAAGTTATGGAACAATTACATATTTAGTGGTCACTTTGCCACGAGGACAGTGTAACTGGAAGATCCGGATGTTTCAGGTTTCACAGCTTCAGTTATGACCCCTATGACAATGCTTTAAAACAAAGAGACCGAGGTGCATTCCCGTGCACCAATCCAAAAGAAGCGACATCTTCTGACCAATGGAGACCCTCACTGTCTCCTCTACCTGGACACTATAAGAGGTTAAGCATAACCTAAACTCATTCTCATTGTGCTTCTTCTTCCTGGACTATATTCTGGAGAGAATATAGGGAGCTCGGACCGGGTTTGTGCCAGCGCTATTGATGAGACGGTAACTGTTGCCTTCCTGTATGTGAATACTGTATTGTGGCTGATTGTATTTATATCTGTTTTTTCCCCTGTTAGTTTAGAACCTATTTTGTAATGTATAGCAGTCTGTATATCTTGTTGTCTGCTTCTTAAACATTGTAAGAGCAGATGTGTGACCTCAAATCATGTTACCTGCACAACTTTATTCTTATACTCTACTCAGAAATAAAGACACGGAGACTTTGGTTTGGCAGAAACTTGTTAGTTGATTTATTTAAAATATTTTTAAGCTAATTTTGGTTGTTGAATTTTGTTTAAGTTTATTCTAATTTATTTAAATTATTTAAATGGTGGCCCAGAAAGAACGGCTATGGCTAATCTCCACCCCAAGCTAGTATACGTAATTTGGCCTCACAACAGAAAGCGGTATCCGCTCTACCCCTGCATCGACTGCCCACCCAGCCGGGTGGGATCGCTATCCCCGGTCGGGTAATGTAGCGGAGGCCTAAGCCAATGAGGGGCAAGCGCACCGAACAACACCAAATACGCAATAGACATAACTCAATAAACTCATTAAACTCTCTAAACTTGCCGTTCTTTCCCGCCAACGCGGGGACTTTGCTCCCGAAGGCCCCCGCCCGCCACCATCTACACTATGGATTCTATGACTACCAACAAATCCTCAACGAACATAAACAGACCTTCCTGTACGAGATGTATTCCGTCGGTTCTGAAAAGATGGTGGTGCCTAAACCTAATGCGCTCATGTGGGACCACTGCACCACCTCTACTCAAAACCCAACGCGCAACTGCTGAGTTCAATTTCTTTCTCGCCTCATCAATGGCCCTGCAGTCCCTCGCACCTCTCCAGCACAAGCGGGGAACCACAAATGACCAAACGATAGTACAAGTAGGCCATCTTGCTTTTACGGCAGCCAGGTCACCTACAATCAAGGCCCGCAACTCCAGCTGGGACATTTTCCCCAAATCATTCCCACCAAGATGGATCACTAGAATTCCGGGCGATCCAAACACACTCATCTTCCTCATGAGGAAAGCCCTTAGCTCACGCCAGGACATCCCTCTCACCCCCAACCAACGCACCATGTTGGAACAATCAGAAACAGGGCCATCATCGCACATCACCAGCCTGGCCGCCCAGTACACAAAAGAATGGCCTACAATCCACACCCTAAACGTGTCGTCGCCCACACCTATAGGGAAGGAATATTTAAATGGAATTAGAAATTGTTTCAGTAAATGCGAGCAGTTATTCATTATTTAGGAGGGTCTGCCAAAAGAAAATTTTTTGCAATTGGTGCACAAATTTGGTGCGGTGAAGCTGCTTCAATCAGCATTGAAGCCACTCCTAGACACAACTGGTAAGACACAAACTGAGGTAGGGAAGGGTAATGGATGGGTATAGGAAAACAGGGGATTACTCGGCCGGAGGAAAAAACGTCTGAACCTGCTGAGGGACTCTTAATTGAAGCCAAATTAGCCGAATTAGAATTGCCAGATTCAGTCCGTCAGGTCAGGCAAAAAAGCGTGAAAACTCCGGACGCTGGCCCAACAACAGAGCGTAGCTAATCCCTGAGGAGGAAACTTGAGGGCAGGGGTAACACAGGAGTACAACCACACAACTGGAAACCATACACGCATAGACATCAAAGCAGGAGGTTAGGGCGGATATACTTCTTGTAGGTCGCAGAGCGCCATCGCCCTAGTCGCTTAATGTCCCTGGTTGACCATCCAGCGCTCGCTGCCGCAGTTGCTGCGCCAATTCTGAAGGAGTGGGTGCCGAACTCAGAAGGCGACAAGCCCAGCTCGCCCAAGCACTTGCGAAGCATCCAGCCAAACTGGTACCTTGTCAAAGGTGACCCGTTGTAATGAACCAACCATGACCCTTCTCCACTGGGACGTACAAGTGCATAGCGCCCAGCTAAAGCTACTGGGCAAGCAGAGGCTGGCCGTGTCGCCCCCATGCGCACCCACGTCCCTCTAGCTGTCTGGTCAGTTTTGGAACGCCTAATCCTGCACAGGAGCGACTCCTGTTCTATACAAATATCAGAAAAAAGGAGGGCCGACCCCTTAAGTTTGGAAGGGGAAACTAATTCTAAAACCCGCAACGCCCCATGAAAGGCCATCGCAAAGGCCAAACTAAATAACAAGGACTCAAACGCCGAATCCGCAAAATTACTAACCTTATCTAAAACAGATAATAACAGGGGGAAGTCAATGGGGGGTCTACGGTCAGGCGCTACTGGGACCAGGCGACCCCAACCCTTCATGGCCCTGCGCACAAGGAAGCATTTAGTGAAATCCTGGGTACCCTTTAGCTGTGCAAAAAAGGATATGCCTGCAAGATACCGCACTGCTACTGCCCTGGATTTGCCGGCATTATAGAGGTTCCAGACAAAGGAAAGCAGTAGCTTCTGGCCCCGCCTACCTGGCTGCGCTGCACCTCCTGAAAAAGCTTGCCATTCCAACCATGCTTGGTGATAATTCCTAAGGGTAGCTGGCGCTACGGACAGCTCGGCTAACCCCTCCAGTCCGGCCCGATGACCTGCCAAACATAAAGCGGGCATGAAACTCCAATGACATCAGCGTTAGGGGCTAGTTCCCTGAACCGCTCCCACTGAAATCGCGAAAAAGCATCGGCTACCTCGTTCTGAATTCCTGGTACATGCCTAGCCCTAAATAAGATGTTATAACGGAGGCATTGCAAATTTAACTGCGTTAGGACCCTGAGAACCAGGAGTGATTTAGCCTTCTGGTTGTTTATAGAATGGACCATGCTGAAATTGTCGCACCAAAAAAGGACGCTGTTGTTGGCTATTCGCTCGCCCCAGATTTCCATCGCCACCATAATTGGAAAAAGCTCCAGTAATAGCAAGTCCTTTGTAAGGCCCTTGCTACTCCAGGAGGAGGGCCATGCCTGAGCGCACCAGCTTCCGCCTAGGAAGCAGCCGAAGCCGGTGGAGCCTGCTGCATCAGTGTAGAGTTGCAGTCGGGAGTTGTCAACAGCCGGGGGCAACCAGATACGAACACCATTAAAGTCGTCTAGAAAAACGGACCAAACGGCCAGGTCGCGCCTAATTTCAGCCGACAGACGCCCCAAATGGTGCCCCCTGGTGACCCCGGCAGTTGCTCGCTCCAGCTTGCGTCAAAACATGCGACCCATTGGGATGATCCGGCAGGCAAAGTTGAGCTGACCTAACAGGGACTGTGCTTGGCGCAAAGTAATCTTCTTAGCCGTACAGCAGGTGGCAATGACCTCTTTCAGCTTTACAACCTTATCCATAGGCAAGCAGCAGTGACCCCTAATAGTGTCAATCTGGATGCCCAGGAATGACAAGCATGTTACTGGGCCTTCAGTTTTGTCCTCCGCAATAGGCACGCCAAATTGCCGGAAGACAGAACGTGTCGCCGACAGCAGCTCCGAGCACTGATTGGAGTCGGATGATCCTACGCACAAAAAATCATCCAGGTAGTGAGCGATCCCGCTCAGACCAGATGACCTTTCGACGCACCAATGCAAGAAGGTACTGAACTTCTCGAAATAAGCACAGGATACGGAGCACCCCATCGGCAAACATTTGTCGACGAAGTACTCGTCACCAATGCGGAAGCCCATGTACCTAAACGCATCGGGGTGAAGGGGTAACAACCTAAAGGCCGACTCCACATCGATTTTTGCCATCAGGGCCCCCCTGCCATGTGATCGGACCATCGTTAATGCGTCGTCAAACGACTGATAGGCCACTGAGCAACATTCAGCTGGTATGGAGTCATTCACCGAGGAGCCAGAGGGGTATGACAAGTGTTGAATTAGCCTGAACTTGCCAGGGACCTTCTTGGGCACCACCCCAACTGGCGAGATCACCATGTGTGGTATGGGTGGAGCAGAAAAAGGTCCCGCCATACGCCCCATGCGCAGTTCCTTGTCTACCTTTTCCCTCAACACTGCAGGGAGGGAAAGTGCCGACTGAAGATTCCTAAATGATCCCCCTACAACTTCGCCCTGGATAGGGAGTTGGAAACCGTGAGAAAAACCCTCCTGAAGAAAGACAGCCGTCTCCCTGTCAGGGTACTGATGGAGCCAACTGGACATGGCTCCTACCCGTACCGGGGTGTGTGCTCTATCGAGCGTTACCAGACGTGGAGGGTCTGGGTGCTGCGGAAGCAGGCGCCCCTCGTGAGGGGCGGCTCCCCCGAAAGCAGCCCGATGCCGGGTGGTTCCCTGAGCAATTGATACAGATATGTTTGTATCTGCACCGTTGCCCTTGGCTACAAAAGGAATTGTTGAAAGCATAACACTTTCCCTTTGCAGATCCGGGTGTGAAAGGCCTGGCGCCTGGGTTAAAACACTTCTGTGTCGGCTCCGCGACCGGGCGGTGCTGAGCTGGGGGAGGGGCGGCCACAGGACCCTGACGAGGACCCTCGGAGGATTCAAGGTGTGCTTTTGTTAAGCCCATCCATACCTCCACATCCTTGCAACCTGAAATCCATAATATGCAAGCAGTCCTGCTTGCGCCGGAACTGCTCGTCATACGTTCCCCAGGAAACCCCGCCATAAGACCTATACATATCGTGAACCATGTGAATATAACGAATTATATTCATATGCTCATCAGGTCTGTCTTCCAGGTAACAAGCAGCAAATACACAAAACCCCGCCAGCCAATTGTCGTATGAGCGAAAGGCTTCCACCCCCATCCCACCTTTGGCTTTAGCTGCTTTGAACGCTTTCTTGGACTCGTCAGTTAGGCTGAACAAGTCTACAAACTCCCCTTTCTGTATTTTAGCCCTACAACTCTCGCGAAGGCCGCGCAGAACTGCTGTGTAATCGCAGCGGACTACCCCTGGAAGGTTTCTCCTCTTACGCTCCCTCCTAGAAAGAGACCTCGTGTGTTTTCGCTTGCGACTACCTGCCTGTCGCACTGCCTCCTTCTTGGCGTATTTTGCTGCCCTCTTACGGGCTTTCTTGGTGCTCCCCACATCGGAACCACCGGCCGATGAAGAAGAGGATGTAGAGGAATAACGACTAGAGCCAGACCCAACAGTCGATGAGTATGTCACCGACCCCTCACCCCCTTCAGCCGTGTCCTCACCTGTAGACTCTGGCTGGGCAGCCCATGTAACGTCGTCCTCATCAGTGTCATCTTCAGCCCCATTGTCGTCGCCCTCATCTGGAATAACCTCGATGTCCTCGGCACCTGAGGAAACAACAGACAACGGCCTGGCAGGCCACTCTGTCCAAGCCGAAGCGGGCTGACGCCTGCTGGCAGCAGAATTAAGCCTATCACTGCGGCCTGGATCCTGGCGTCCCCTCTGATAAGGGGTGCCGGGCCCCCTAAAAGCCCTGACAAATTCTGAACAACCTGGTATATCCTGACCGCTCACAAAGGCTCTGCTCCTGCCACTACCTGCACCCGTGGCTTCACCTGCCCCGGACTCTACCAAGGGGGCCAAGGCCCCCCGCCATGGAGGACAACGCTGCCGATAATAAAGCAGGCTCAAAGGCGGGGGTGGGATCCCGTGACCCGCACTCTGCACCAGAAGCCCTCCGGCCGCTGCTGCGGGATGGTCTCCCCCCCCTGTGTTCCCCTCTTCCTGCAGTCCCCCGCTGTTCTTGGCCTGACCTATCCTGCGAACTCCCTCTCTCCCAGGATGGTCTGTATCCATACATAGGGGTCTCAGGGTCAGGGGTGAAATTTGTCCTTCCCCTTGGCCCACGACCCTGCGCACCGGCTGCCTGATTACCACGCGATGCTGCGCGCTGACTCCCAGTAACACTGTAATCCTCCGCCATGTTACCATCTCTGGCTGGCCTATCTCCTTGAAATGGCCGCCGCCCCCTGGAGCTAATCCTAGCCTGGGGGATATCAGTGTCTCCCAAGGCCTCATCAACTTCACAGTAATATTCCCCGCCATGCTGACTCCCTTCACCTTCATGCTGGGCGCCGCCATAACCCCAGCGTGACGCGCGCCCGCGTGACGCTCTCCGGCCGCGCCCTGCCTGACGGCCGCGCGCCGCGACACCCGTTACACTGGGGGTGTCGCAGGCCGCAGACCCAGGCGCACGACCTCCCCTTCTGCTCCCAGTGCGAGGTGCAGCCCGCCCCCGCCCGGAAGAGCCGGCCGCAGCAGGAGGATCACCGGCTGACGTCGCCGTTACCTCACGGCGGGCGCGACTTTGTACTGCGCGCCCGCCGTGCGACATCCCCCTCCCGCGACCAGTCAGCAGTCTGGGACTGGAGCGCCCTGCAACCGGAGCCTCAGTTGAAGCCGCCGGAGCGTTCCGGCGCCCCCCCTCGACGCTGCGGCCTGCGTGTGAGGCGAATCGTCGACGGCCGGTGAGTTACCGGTAATCCCATCCCCACCGCCGTCTGCAAAACGGGCAGGCGGCCTGACCGCCCTCCTGGGTCGTCTGGGTGCTGCACGGGGCATATTGACAATAAAAGGCCTAAATGCAGAGACACAAGAAACACTCCTTACTCACGGAATTTCTCTGAGAAGAAGAGGGAGACTCCTCCTCCCTCAGGGATAATATACAAAGCTAACACTGACCAAAACCTTGCCCTATTGGCTCTCCATGTCACATGTCCTCTAAGGCCCCACCCAGCTCTCATGTTTAATCCTCTCCATGCCTATACAGCCATTACGTTGTTCATATGTCTTTAACCCCCTGTTGTCCGCTAGGGACAGAAATATATGGTACAGGGACTTTATCCCCTTGTTCTGGAATTTATACCGAGTCCTGGCTTTTATTCACAATAAGCACAAAGGTTAATAAGGAAACAGTACCTGATTTTGTACTTACATTTGAGTACTAAGTACTGCAAAAAAGACCGCTTTAATGGTATCGGTATAACGTGTTTTATACACAAACAAGGTTCGCTTGGCTTTGTTCGCCAGTAGCTAGGAGTAAAAGGAGTAAAAGGTTATAAGTTTATGGACACAGTACGTAAACTGCGCACTTCACTTATTATCCATTGGTCTAATCTTATATAGACATTCACAGAAGCCTCCACGGATTTGACTGATCCATGCAGGCTTCTGCCAAATACTCCTGGAAAATGAAGCATATTTCCCAGGCGTATTTTACCTGCAAATAATTGCTCATAATTACTGGCCGTATTGAAAATAAAATTAGGAATCACCCTTTTTTTGAATGGTTATTCCTATCCGTATTTACCGATGGCGTATTCATTTGAATTTGTATTTGTATTTACAAATACAAATAATATGAATACGAATTGGTGTATTTTTGGCATAGTAAATGCCAAAAATATGAATACGCTTAAAAAAATCTAAACTGATAGAGTCTGCATTAAAGTCAGATTGTGAAAGCTGTAGAAGTTTACATATGAGCTACACTACAAGGTTCTATTTATTTATCTTCAGAGCTTTCAGGAGTCAGGCTCCCACCTGGTGGATGACTGTGGATACTGCACTGTGGGTACTGCATGTTAAACATTACAATATTGATTCTTTGTAAAATCTCTATAATTCTGCATGGCATGTAACATAAATTGCAGTGAGTTTGGGGGGAAATTTACTAAGATTGCCAATCACGGCCTACCCCGAGTTCGAACGGTTTTGACCAAGATCGGCCGTGATCGGCATGAAAATACAGCATGAGAATTCATCAAATTTACTAAACTACCGAGCTCTTTGGATTCATATTTTACTATGGTGAAGTCATTCCTATTTGGCTGACGAGTTTACCGACAGGCAAATACAGATAACCCTGAAGCTGATGCTTCTCTGTAAAAAATTTAACAAATAAATAAAGAACTGCGTGTGGTCACCCCCATGAGTATAACCATCCCTGGGCTCTTTGAGCTGGTACTGCTTCCAGAATAACAGGGGAAAATGTTGGGGCTCCCCTGTATTTCAACAACCAGCAGCTGGCTATTGGACAGCTCCTGACACAAAAATAGGAGTTTCCGTATTTTTATAACCAGCACCAGGCTCCAACAGCCAGAAGTGTCATGCCACAACCAGATGAAACGTTTTACACAAACTTTACTGGACAAAGTGTGTAAACCCTGGCTGCTCAGCCCTGGTCAGGTCCCTGGAGGAGTGGGGACCCCTGATAAAGGGGTCCCCCCTCCAGGGCACCCCCAGCCCGGGCTGAATCCATGGCCTTTCCCCAGCAACCCTGGGCAGTGGGTGCAGGGCTTTTGTTAAAAGTTGTAATAATTAAATAAATAGATAAGTCGTTTTGTAGTTGAATTACAATTCTCAGTAAGACTCCCTCACATACAAGGACTTGGAGAACCACAAATCCCAACATGCAGGGCATTAATGGGCCCAGTGGGACTGGTAGTACCACCACAGAACCAAAACAGCAATAAATACACACAGACACAAAGAAAGTGTAACTTTATTCTACACATCATCCATACATACTCACTTGTCTTGATCCCATAGGTTTGGTCCACTTCTCCAGTAGGATCCCACAGGTACCTGTGAAACGAAATTATACTCAACACCTCTGGTGTACTATAGATTGGTCAGCTTCAGTAAATGTAGCATCTAGGCGTTTGCTGGATTAATGCCCCCCCATGCTTAGACTTCTGGTTCTCCAAGTCCCTGCATGCAGGAGAGACTTGCTAGGAATGTTAGCTCCACTACAACACCCAATACAGTACTTATTTATTTTATTTTAGCACTTTAAACATTAGCCCGGCACCCACCTCCCAGGGGTGCTGGGGACATATCCAGGCTTCAGCTTGGGCCAGGGATAGCCCATTGTCCTAGGGATCTTAACAGGGCTGACCATCAAGTGTTGCCATGCTTTAGCTAGAAGAACTTGGGTAAAAAGTTTCCCCCGCATGACACTGCTGGATGTTGGAGCCTAGTGGTGGATATGAAAATACAGGGCACCTTCTTCGGTACTTATGTATTATCTGGGCTCCCATGTTAAATGCACCCCTTTTTTCATACCCCTACTATCCAACTACGCATGGAGTTGATTTTATATAGTGTGGCGAGCGCAGCGAGCCACCGTGCCCGAAGTGCGGCGAGCGCAGCGAGCCCCGTGAGGGGACGCGGTCTCATAAGAAAACCGGGAGCCCAGATATTACATAAGTACCGAAACAAGATATATATATATATATATATATATTACACAATATCTCTAGAGTTTGCGCTAAGCAGGGTCAGTCGCTTGATAACACTTGATCTCCTACTAGAGAGATCCAAAACCAATAGCCAAACCAATAGTGTTATGTAGCGCCCTATATAATTAATCAAGATACTTCCAGTCTTTCCTTTATAATACCATGATCACCATCAACATTTTCCAATATAAAACATTTATTAAAACATTTAAAACAGAAATCTCAATACAAATCTTGAGGTAAGTTTTCTAGTACAGACGTATTCTTTGGATTTATCGTAATGGTTGTCAATGGTTACCCAACGTGTTTCGTCTCTTTATGAGACTTCATCAGGGGTGAACAATTTTATATTAGATCTTAATTGGTCTTTTATCAATAACAACTTTGCTAGTTTGTAGAAATATACGGTCCGTATATAGGCTCAAGTTTTTTTTTGCTTTAGTGGATAGAGGAGTAAGCTCCTGAATCTTTCTATTATGTTAGAGATCTTTAGGCAATGGGCGGTTGCCCGTACTTGAAGCTTGAAAAACAACTGTTTATTCAGAATTTTTAGGTACCATTAATAAACCTTTAGTATTCTTAAGTCCTAATTTGAATATAGTTTTTGGAATATAATTTTTGAAGTGTGGTCCCCTTATATAATATTCGGGAATATACTCCAATTTCCAATAAACAAACTCCTTAAGGATCACAGGAGTGAAGATGTGGTCCAAAAAAGACCTTTCTGGCTCCTAGAGATGTGTGCTCTCCTGTGTCCAAACACCAAGTGGTGTTTGGACACAGGAGAGCACACATCTCTAGGAGATTTTTTTTTCTTCTTTCCTTTCTCACAGCACATTGCACTTTCTTTGAAGCGTCCTGAGGAAAAGACTAGCCAGTCTTGAAACGTTGACGATGTTTGCTATCGATATTTAATCGATGTTTGTATATTGCACCATAAAAATGCTTAAATAGCTCAGCCAATTGAGTGCCGCCTCCTTCCTTGGGGACCCCCAAAAAGGCCACAAGGTACCTCCACTTCTATATATATATATATATATATATATATATATATATATATATATATATATATATATATATATATATATATATATATATATATATATATTTATTTATTTATTACCGGTGGAGCACCTTTCCAAGTACTGTATGCTGGTGTTTGTGGTTCAACAAGTGTTATGAATATGTGTAATGTGTATGTAAGGATTTGCCCCATTGTTATTTACATTTACCTCTGAATAGGGAATTTTTGGCATACAAGCACTCTCTATTTACTGCCAGCAAACTTTAAAACAGGCTTTCTGTACACTGCACACGCCATTGGTTTGGACACACTCCAGAATATGATGCGATGCTCGTGTTTTTGATGTCAGCGGCTTTAATAGTATAAAAATCAGGAACGTTTACTGTCTGCCTCATACACCTTGTGCTGGACTGAAGTGTTTGCAACATGGAGCTCATCACACTGTTTATGCTGGTTGGTCTTACCCTCTTTCAGGGGGCAGGTATGTATGAAGTAGGAATAAAACAGCAAATGTAACTGCAAGGTCATTCATTTATTTTTAGTGTTTTATTCTACCTTCTGTAAATGTAATTTACTGTTTAACTTCTGTCTGACATATTAGGTGCTGATGGGGAACCTTTACCGGTGAGCACAAAATCCTCTTGTTCTCCTAAAGAAAGTAGTATTTTGTTTAAATGAGATATATTCATATTCATTCCCTCTTCTCACCTTCTCTCCCTACTTGCGCTTTATCTCACACACATGTATTTATTTTAATGTTTTTAATGATCCTCTTTTCCATCATTGCAAATCTGCAAATGGATTGCAAAACTATTGCAGATCACCCTCCACCTGCAAATCCATATGCAATTCCTGTACCATCAAATAAAGTACCATCATTTTATTGTCTGTGCAAATGTTAGTTCTTAACAAATTAGGATCATAATCTTGTATACCATAATAATATTATACTATAGTCCATAAATCAATTACAGTGCATAGGGAAATCCACATTTGTACATCAAAGCTCCACATCCGGATGTATACTGTAACAACCCCCCTATCTGAAATATACTACAAGAACAAGGGCGTCTCGAAACACTGTGCTAGAAACATCACAGCAGACAGGAGGTTCCCTGTCTGCTTTGGTGTTTCTAGCACAGTCTGGTCTTTATCTCAATACAGACCAGACTATACTAGAAGCACCAGAGCAGACAACGACACCTCAGGCAGGAAAAAGGAACTGCACAGTGTTTGAAAGGTGGAGGGTGCTAGAATGAATACAATCCCAGTGTACTTTAGCACTGTGCAGTCTATAATATGGGGAATGAATCTAAGGTATCTGAGACTGGTAGGGGTGTATCTATTTCTGCTTCGATAACAGAGGATAGATCCAGTAAGCTTTGTTGTTAGTGCAATGGATGTAAATAGCAATTTTCTTTACCCAGATGGGTTGAATTAATTATTGGAGCTTAATATTATTTTCAAGTACAATGATTCAGAGTTTATGTTTTCATTATTGTGCAAGTTGTGCTGATATAATCACATTCACATCCTCAAATGCAGATGCTGATAAATTGGCCTCTGAGAGGCATTCTTGTTGAACTTGCAAACTGAAGATGTCACCTTTACACTTTCATCTGAGATTCTGAAAAGTCGGTATTGGGTTGTGGGTGGTGGTGTGAACATTTAGTTGACATTCCTAGGGCACCGAAAAAACTGGCACATCCCCAAAATGCTATAAACTGGGGGTTGCATTGCTAAGCCATGCCCATCCCTCCCATGGATCCATATCTATAGCATGCAGGGCATATACATAGGCAAACGCAGCAGGATTTCTGGTTGCCCAGAAACACCCCTTCTCTTTGCAAGTGCCCTAAATTATGACAGCATCAGTAGCGCACGCAGGGGGGGTTTATGAGCACCCAGAAACCCCCCAGGAGTCTAAGCACCCTAGGCTGATAGCTGAGAGTCTCCTCTTTCCATGGGTGCAAGAATTTTAAAAATCGGCCCTTGGGAACCGGAGATATCTGACTTCAAAGCAGTGGTCCCCATCCAAGCCTGTTAATTGCTATTCCCAGTCAGATATTTCAGGTTCTTTCTGACTTACAGTTTTGCTGAGGATATATTCCAAAAGCTGGGACTCTCCCCCTTTGATGGACACTAGCAGCTTGTCTCTACTGTTCCCAGAACCAGAGATATTAGCCTTCCAGCAGCTGGTTACTGCTCCAGCTCCAAACACCTGGTATGTAGTTTTATATCCTCGTTGGCAGATTGATCTGCCTACTGAACTCTGATCCCCTAGTCCCCAATACCATTTGGTAGGTGGGGTTCTCTAGTTTTTAATTCCATTAAAATCTAAGAAATTTATTTCTGGGAACTGGAGAGATCTGCAGTCAAGTAAGCTGTCCTCCCACCAGAAAATTATGAATAATAAGCCCACTCCATTATACACCCCTCCTCTGCATATTAAACATCCTCTACCACCCTGGAAGTTATGTACCAGGGCCCCTTTATTCAGCCCAATGCCCCCTTCTCCCACCCCATCTCCCACCATCTGTGCAGTAAAGGGGTAATTAGTGGAAATTACTGATCCAGGCCCTACATGCTGAGCGGTTGATATAATACCCCCTACCACCCGCGGGACATCAAAGCTTCCCCCATCCCTACCACTGGAGGATCGGTAGGGGCCCCAATACATTGCTATGCCCAGGGGTCTACACTGCTGTTGATGCCCATGTATGTATGTATATATATATATATATATATATATATATATATATATATATATATATATATATTTTATTATTATTATTATTATTATTATTATTATTATTATTATTTATATATTATTATTTATTATATATTTACATTTGGTCTATCTATAATACTTTAACTGACCCGACATATACTGGGTCACCTTATACCCCTTTCCCACTGCAGGCTTTACACGTGTAAATGCCGTTTTTTTAGCCTTTTTAAACGGCTAGAGCTGCAGTGGGAAAGCTCCAGGTTGCTTTACACGGGTAACAAATACCGGTTTTTGTTACCCGTGTAAAAAGCAGTGTTTTTAACGTGTAATAGCCGTTTTTTCGGCAGTGGGAAAGGGGTAGCCCTTTACCCGTTAAAAAAAAAACCGGCATGGGGTCCCCCCCCACTGCCGAAACCAGCACCAGGCTGAAGGAGCCGGGGCTGGTAATAAAAAATCAGGAAACCCGACAAATAGGGGTTCACCGATTTTTTACAACCAGCCCCAGGCTCCAGGTCCGGGGCTGGTTCCCAAAATACGGGGGACAAAATGACTAGGGGTCCCCCGTATTTTAAGAACCAGCCCCAGGCACAACCAGCCAGCAGGGTAATGCCACAGCCGGGGGACACTTATGATATAAGTTCCCGCGGCCAAAGCATTAACCCTACCGACCAGTCAGCCTGGCCAGGGGCCCTGGGGGAGTGGGGACCCCCCCAATAAAGGGGTCCCCCCCCTCCAGGACTTACCTGACCAGGCTGAAGCCTGGTGCTGTCCCCGGTGACCCTGGAGCGGTGGTCACCGGGCTGATGGTATTGTGTAAAAAATAGAATAAAAACCATTGTCTTTTACTGGTGAACTATGAGTCCCAGCAAGCCTCCCCCGCAAGCTGGGACTTGGAGAACCACAAGTCCCAGCCTGCGGGGCATTAAAGGGCCCGCTGGGTCTTGTAGTTCCACAGTAAAAGAAAGAGTTAAATAAACACACTGACACACGTGAAAAATAAAAGTTTAATACATACATAACACATACATACTGATACTTACCTATCTTGAGCCCGTAGGTAGCCCTGGTCCTGATGTCCTGGTCCGTGTCGGCGTCTGTATCCAGTCGGCATCCCTGTCGGCGACGGCGTCGGCGGTCCGGAGTCCGAAGAAATCCATTTGGGAAGCTGTGGAAGGAAATCCTACTCACCTGTCCCAGCGCGACGTAGTCCAGGTAAGGTCTTTGCAAAAAAAACAAACCGAACACCCGAACCAAGCGGACAGCTGAGAGACGCACGGTGTGTTTACATCGTGCGGCTCCGCCCCCGAATGCCGCTATTGGCCGCCTTGCGGCCTAGCGGCCAATCAGGAGCCGCTAGGCCGCAAGGCGGCCAATAGCGGCATTCGGGAGGCGGAGCCGCACGATGTAAACAAACACACGTGCGTCTCCGTCAGTCCGGTCTGGTTCGGGTGTCGGTTTGTTTTTTTTGCAAAGACCTTACCTGGACTACGTCGCGCTGGGACAGGTGAGTATGGTTTCCTTCCACAGCTTCCCAAATGGATTTCTTCGGACTCCGGACCGCCGTCGCCGTCGCCGACAGGGATGCCGACTGGATACAGACGCCGACACGGACCAGGACATCAGGACCAGGGCTACCTACGGGCTCAAGATAGGTAAGTATCAGTATGTATGTGTTATGTATGTATTAAACTTTTATTTTTCACGTGTGTCAGTGTGTTTATTTAACTCTTTCTTTTACTGTGGAACTACAAGACCCAGCGGGCCCTTTAATGCCCCGCAGGCTGGGACTTGTGGTTCTCCAAGTCCCAGCTTGCGGGGGAGGCTTGCTGGGACTCATAGTTCACCAGTAAAAGACAATGGTTTTTATTCTATTTTTTACACAATACCATCAGCCCGGTGACCACCGCTCCAGGGTCACCGGGGACAGCACCAGGCTTCAGCCTGGTCAGGTAAGTCCTGGAGGGGGGGGACCCCTTTATTGGGGGGGTCCCCACTCCCCCAGGGCCCCTGGCCAGGCTGACTGGTCGGTAGGGTTAATGCTTTGGCCGCGGGAACTTATATCATAAGTGTCCCCCGGCTGTGGCATTACCCTGCTGGCTGGTTGTGCCTGGGGCTGGTTCTTAAAATACGGGGGACCCCTAGTCATTTTGTCCCCCGTATTTTGGGAACCAGCCCCGGACCTGGAGCCTGGGGCTGGTTGTAAAAAATCAGGGAACCCCTATTTGTCGGGTTTCCTGATTTTTTATTACCAGCCCCGGCTCTTTCAGCCTGGTGCTGGTTACGGCAGTGGGGGGGACCCCACGCCGTTTTTTTTTTTTAAATTCTCCCCCCCCCCCCCTATCTTTACACTGCTTAAACGGGTTTTTAAACGGGTAAGTGTGAATGTGACAAAAACAGCTTTTAAACGGTAATTTACCGTTTAAAAGCTGCAGTGGGAAAGAGTCTTTATGGCTCTTACCCGTTTAAAGACCCGTTTAAAAAAAACGGGTCTTTACCCGTGTAGGCAGTGGGAAAGCAGCATTAGTGTCCATCTCAGTGCTTTGCTCCGCCCCTCTGGAAACCCCCTTCTGAAAATCCTGCGTTTGCCACAGAGCATTAGCACTGGTATATAATATGATCAATAGCACTGCCATCACATCATGCAGTTTAAAGGACAGAGCAGAACCGCTGCACATGCCCAGTGTACCAGATTCTTCTACCACATTTACTGTATGTGTGGATCAGTGTCCTTAATCATAGCAATAGACCAGAGAGCAGATGCCAGGAGGAAGAGACAGGAGCCTTACCATGAAGTGGTAGATTGTGAGCTTAGAATGTGCAGTACTGGATCTATTATTTTTGTGTATTTATTTAGTATGATATGTTTAACCTTTTCCTGACAACTTATTATTTTTATGTTTGAAACAGCCTATACTATAGACCAGTGGTGGGGAACCTCAGGCCCGGGGGCCGTATGCGGCCCCCGTAGCCGGTCTGAGTGGCCCTCCTACCCATCCGGCGGCTTTGCTGGGAGTCAAGTAAAGGGGACTTCTTGCGAGAGGTCTGTAGTTCTTGCGAGATTCCTCTTAATCAACAGCAACCAGAGACTGTCAGTCCTATTCAGCGGCAGCCGCCGGAGCGTGGGACGGCTGTAGCAGGACAATTCGTAAAATAAATTTTTACATATGGCCCCCGAAGGATTTTTCCACCATACAATTGGCCCTTGGCCCAAAAAAGGTTCCTCACCCCTGCTATAGACCATCTGCACTGTTAAATATTAATACTGTATTTCATACAGTATCCAGTGTATAAAAATACCAATTTTTAACGCTGTTACTGCTCCCCCAAACTCCGGTACTTACTCCAATGTGCTGCAGAGTGGGAGATATTGGATTACATTTGGAAACTCCCCTCTAAAAATCCTGCATTTGCCACTGATATATATCCAAACCAAAACACACTCCGTTAAACCACTTATAGAATTAAATTAAGAGGCACTTGTTATAGTAATGTAATTATAAACAATAGAAAAATGTATCTTGCAACTATTGTTAGAAGTATCTCCAGGTCTTAAATAGGTTTATGTAAAACACAATTTGCAGAAGCATTTCTATGCATATATTACTAAACATGAATTTTTGTAGTGTATGGAATATATAATAGTTATATAAAATATATAATAATTGCACTGTTGTTACTTTAGATTTTTAATTTTTTCAAAGCCTTTTTGCTTTGTTTTGGATTTAAACTTTTTAATAAATGTTTCATATTTTGCAATTGTTTTAGGATTATGAAGCCATAGCTGACTCGCTCATTAAGCAAGTGGTAAGATCATATTTTCATTGTAGCAATGTTTTCTCACTGTGAGCACTATTACAGGATTTATTCATTCACTTGTTTATTTCAGTTTCTATATTCTAAGGGTCATTCTTCTCCACACAAGTGATTGGAGCAATGTTGTTCCATGTCCAGGCATTGTTTTCCCCTAGTAACTTACTCCTGCTGGTGCCAGGAACACAGCATACTCCAAGGCTTGACTCTATCAATGAATACAGAAATGACTGCAATGTTTTGATAATGTTGGTTGGGTTCTCCAATCAGTATTACCAATTAAAACAGAGTTAATATACTCCCCTCTAAACTAAACAAACCACATAGTGTAACAGGATGTATAAGGCAGTAAATGTTATGTTTAACTTTTGCCTTACCGGCCATCATTATAGTTGGTGGAATTGGGACTCTCTGCGTGAGCATCAAAAAAGAGGGCATGGCCACTGCTGAGGGGTCATAACTTATGAAATGCCATGGCTGCGAGCCATGCTCCATGTCCCATCACTTTGGCCATGCCCCCAGTCCCTCTGTCTCTCTGAACAGATGCTTTACACATGTATACTGAGCAGAGAGAGCAGTGATGGACAGAAGGACTTCCAACAGCCCCCCACCTCCAATGCTGGACACTGCTGCCCACAAGAGGTACATTGGGACAGTTCCAAAAAAACAGGACTGTCCCACTAAAATCAGGACAGTCTGGAGGTATGGTTTTGCATATACACAGAATACAAGAAAAATCTGTACTTTGAGCATGCAGAATATGAGTGAAACTGTGCAGTCGCCCATATAGATTTGTCCTCATATATCTTTGCTGAAGTTGTGCCAAACAGCCCATCATGGCACTCTGACGCAGGTGGCATTTTGCAACTTTTTGATGAAAATGCTATTACAGATGTAGCAGCCCTCTTCCTTGAAGGGGCTGGCGATTTTATCGCCAGCCCCGGTAACGGGCGCCTCCCGCCAGGGCCACGCGTGCATGAGACGCTTGCGCACCCCGTGGCTATGGAGCTGGTCCCCGCTGCCTCCCCCGCCGCCTCCCACGGTGCCCCTCGCCACCCCGCTGTCCCCCCTATCCCTACCCATCTCCCTGAAGAGGAGACAGGCAGGGACCCGCAGCGGCGCCATCCTGAAACTGGGACACGCGTGCGTGTGAGACGCACACACCTCCCAATCAGATGGACAGCTTCTGCGCCGGCGATCGCCAGTGAGGACATATTGGTGATCCCCGGCCAAGGAAGAGAGGCGCTCCATCTGTAGTTACAATATGAAGGGACTAGAATACGGATTAGTTAAAGATTCAATACTTGTGTTGTGCTTCATATACAGACTCAGTTGCACAAAGATTTACAAGTGTCGCATATCAAACTAACCAGTATCACATTGTGACTAAGACGCATTTTAGGCAAAAACAAAAAAAAAAGGTGCCAGAAACTGACAGAGTACACAGGAACTTCCCGTGTCTCCCACTGCATGGCTGACTGGGGCTGGGTGTATGAGGACACATCTGTACATACAGGACATGTAGTGTGGGATGTGTGAAGGACACAGGAAATAGTTAGTTGGAAGCACTTCAGCATGCAGAGTGTAAGTGGTACTGTGTACCTGTCAGCACTCATTGGCCACACAGGACTGGGCCTAGGGAGTCAAACTTGTAGGAGCACAATACAGATTTTTATACTTATGAATTGTTAAAGCCCTTCTGTCTTCATACAATTTAGGGGGAGATGTATTAAGCTTTGTAGAGAGATAAATGAGGAGAGATAAACTACCAATCAATCAGTTCTTTGCTGTGATTCAACAAACACAGCATGTAAAATGGCAGTTAGGATCTGATTGGCTGGTCCTTTTTTTTCTCTCAACTTTATCACTCTCCAAGGTTTATGATTTCTCCGTCTATATGCGGTAATATAATTTCTGATATGATATAATATTATGTACCTGCATCAGGGAAGCAAGAGCAAAATCATGTTGATGTTTCTAGTAGAATATATTTGCTTAGATAGGAAGCAATGGCACTTCAGTTCTGGGGACTAAAATGTATGTCCTGCAAATGTAGCAGTTGTATACTGTGCCATAGTAATGTACATTTAGGTCACACATCCTGTTCTCATCTGCTTCACTCCTGGTTGCCTCCACTGTCCTACTGTAGGTAGATCTTCTCCAAGCTGACTTTACACATATGGTTTACACATTCACCTGTCTGTAGATTTCTCTACTGCTTAATTTCTTTGCTAGTTTCAGCTTCTTCTGTACTTTTTCTCCATGTATCTGTGGTTGTCCTCTGTATTTGTACCTTACCTCACCCATGATCACCATGCTTGGACCTGGCCCAGGGTGGATTACAGCTTTGTGTTTACCTGTACTCATGAATAAATAACCCCAAGCCCAGATAATGTATGTTTGAGACCACACTGATTGCGGTAGACAATTTGTCTTTTATATGATAAGGTATCTGTAACAATTACCCCAGACAGAGGGTGTACAGTAGTCGCCAAGTATTGTGTCAGTGCATCCGTTTCACCATAGCAGCATTGATCTGATGGAACTCTACAGCCCTAATGCTGATATAGTTTTATACACAGCAACATAGGCAGCTATCATTATTACCTTGTCAACCATGTGTACAGTATGTTAGCCACACGGCTTCTAAGGGGATTACCTGGTCTGGGGAATTTGCTTTTCTATGACATATATAGTCCTATGCTCACAATTACACAAACTGACATGCATCCCATCGGATCAGCTTATACATTGGTGCTGTGACCAAGGTAACTGGGGACACTCTGGGCAGGCAGATGGAGAAGACTGTGTCAAAAAATATGATTTATTTTAAATGCAATTGAATGTATTTAAACATGTGGATTAATGTATCTTACTTACAGACAGTTCTTCTGGAGTCCGATTGTGTAAAAAACCTACTAAAGGTATGGATACATTTGTTGTCTGTATTATTGTATATTAAGACATTATATTGTAATGACATAAAACAATAATTATAAATAGATATGTGTGGTTTGGGTTTTCCAGAAATCCGAATCTATTTAAATTTTGTGGATCCAAACTCAATCAAAACTGGGTCCGATTTGAACTGAGTTATGTTATAGATCAGAATTTGTATTATATGGTCTGATTCAGACCCTTACACAAATCTGTGAAAATCAATATTTGGTTATTTTCACAGATCTGCGCATATGCGATCACGACAGCATTCATACGTCAGTGCTGAATCTGCAAATATAAATCAAAACCTTTGAGGGCCATTTTGCTAAACCAAAACACAAAGATGAATCCAGATCCAAAACCAAAACGCATCTCTCCTTACAATACTGTATAACATTCATTCATTAAAATACTGTATTTGTTTTAAATACTTATCTGCAGGAACATTTTTTATGGAGGATAATTTCCAAACTGAACAGTAATGTGTGATGTCATTATGGTATGCCATTATAAGATGACATTAT
The DNA here is from genome assembly GCF_055691185.1 of Crinia signifera. Classification (NCBI taxonomy): domain Eukaryota; kingdom Metazoa; phylum Chordata; class Amphibia; order Anura; family Myobatrachidae; genus Crinia; species Crinia signifera. The sequence goes on along the minus strand of NW_028142774.1, from coordinate 84,150 downwards.
GGGATGCCATGGGCAGAAGCTTACCTAGATATTTGTAGGCCCCATAGCAAATGTTTGTAAGGGCCCCCTATTTAGCAACTGATGGTGATAAATGTATGTAAAACATATTACTTAGACAGTAAAAGTGAGCCCCCTTCAGCTCTGGGCCCCATAGCAGCTGCACCCTTTGCACCTATGGTAGTTACGCCCTTGGCCATGGGCTTATTTATGCAAACATACTGTTTGTAAAGAGAAGTGCAAGGATTTCTGGGATAAACTAAAGCAGATTAAAGAGAGCACACTGTGTTGATCTATCAAATATTTAATACATTAAAAAACCATACACATACTGTATACCAAACACAAATTAATACTATGAACGTTTGATAAAAACAATTAATGATGTTCAGCATTGCATACTCAGTCCATTGTTCTTATTTTAATATATATTTGCTCTGTACCACAATGTTTATTAACACAGTTTCCTTAAAAAAGGGGAGCCACTTTTTAACTAATAAGGCCAATATTCAAATGTCTCCTAGAATTGATAATGATCCAAATAGCACGTTTCTTAGTGATTTATATACAGTACCAAAGGACAAGTTCTTGTGCCTTTCAATGCTTGTAGCTTTTTGAATGGAAACAGATATTCCTGTGCAATAATATTTACCAGCACCTGCTCCTATAGGTGAGATGGCGTCCACGAGGTATGATGTAAATCTCAGGTGAGGGGTGTCCGCTTCTACCGGCATTGGTATTGGAGCCTACGTCGGGAGCAGACACTCACCCTCACTCCTCTCGCTGTCCTCTCAAATAGCGAGGATAGACGTCACTCACTGGCCAGATTGTATATCGCTGTAGAGATCGCCGCAGGTCACTCTCAGCAAGCGGCCAAGGAAACAGGGATCCGTGGAGCAAAGATAGGAGTCCAGTTGGAAAGGGAACAGGTTTTGGGGGTGTAGCAGGCAATCCTGGGTACAGTGTTCCACATGCTTGATGCGTTTCTCCGTCTAGAATACCTTTCTGGAATAAAATGACAGAATCTGAGGACGATCTGAACAGATCTGTTGAGTAATAAATACATAATTAGAATTATGTAAATGACAGTTAAGGAATTGAAAGAGCAAATCCTGTTTTGTATCTTTCTACTATACCTACATATTACATTATATTTCTGTGTCATTTTTCTATCAACATCCAGGCATTGCAAATGTAAATTTAAATCATAACATTAAATTTGTTAGAAAAAACCCTGCAGACTATGAGTACAGTGCTGATGGGTTAGATCTAGATGTGTTTTTTTTTTTTTTTTTATAAAGGTTGTACAGTAAAAAATATATTTTTTATGGTACTTGTTTCCTAGCACGGCGCCAGCGATTTTTATCTCAAGCATCGGGACCTACAAAATCGCGTCGATCGCAACCAAATCGCATGTGATGCGATCGACGCAATTTTTACATTGAAATCAATGTAAAATGGTCCCTGAGACCCAATTTTACATTGGGCTCAATGTAAAAAGCCCCCGAAACCCCAATTTTAATTGCATACCCCCCTCATGGGTGAAATGCCCCCCCCATTGTTAACGCCACCCCACGATGAACGCCAAACCGAAGAGTGGCGAGCGTAGCGAGCCCGCGAGGGGCGGCGGTACGCGTCCTACGACCTTTTCATACCCCCACTATCCACGTCGGCATGGAGTTGATTTCACAAAGTGTGGTGAGCGCAGCGAGCCACCGAGCCAAAAGCGTGGCGAACGCAGCGAGCCCCGCGAGGGGACGAGCATAACTTCACAGGTATACGTGACCCCTCGCCGGGCTCGCTGTGCTCGCCACGCTTCGGGCTCAGTGCCTCACTGGGCTCGCCACACTTTTTAAAATCAACTCTATGCCGAAGTGGATAGTGGGGGTATGAAAAGGTCGGAGGACGCATACCGCTGTGCTCGCCACACTTCGGGTTGGCGACAATAGTGGGGTGGCTTTAACAATGGGGGGACATTTCACATACTTAAAACCCATGACGGTGCATATACAATAAAAAATTGGGCCCATTGGCCCATTTGCCATTGTTCCCTATGTAAAATCGCGTTGATCGCATCGCATGCCATTACAATGGCATGCGGTGGACGCGATCAACGCAATTTTCACATTGACGGCAATAAAGCCACTTAATTGACAGAAAATCGCGTCCATCGCATCGATCGCATACCTGAAGTTTCCTTAACTTAAGGTATGCGATCTACCACGACGGGCGCCGTGCTAGGAAACAAGTACCTTTTTTTTTAATTTAGGGAAATAGCAAGTATACAGCCAATGATATATATTTGCTGCTTGTTGATTTATCTTCTCTGGCCGACATTAGATATTGGTTCTGTTTAATATGTAATTGCAGTATAATTATAACATGCTTCAGTTCTAAAATCTGAAATTCATAACCAGATGCCTCAGTTCCATAACACTAATTTAAATCATTATTTTTTTTTTTTATCATTTAGACAGCTCCTGAAGAGGTTATTCAAAAACTTAAAGACTTTGCATGTCAAGTAAGGAAGATTCTAATGTTTTTTTTATTTTCAAGTTCCTCATGAGAAATATATTTGATGAACATTGTAAAACAATATGGCTTCAGTACAAATAAACAGTCTCAATTTATTTCTACTGCTTAAGAGGGGAAAACTGCTGTATTTGGTGCTGCTTGGGTGCAGACATGAAGACAATGGTTATATTACTCAGAGATTAACTTTTCCATACTCTGCATCACTTGGGGCCATTTGTGTAGAGCAAGACTTATACAGTGCATCTGTATAGGTGCAATTGCTGTACATCCACTTTTACAGATCAGACCATACAAATGATCCCACATTACACCAGGCAATGTCCTTCTGTACACCAGATGTGTTTGGAAGGTTGCACTTTTCAGCCTCCACTTTCACATTTATAATATTACTATAAAGCCCTATTTAATAAAAAAAAAAGGCCCATACACACTAGAAGATTATCTTTCCAATCTTGCTGGCTGCAATGAAATAAACCTGTCAAAAGAATGGTCAGCCGCTGATTGGCTTAGAGAGCTCTCTTAACCAATCAGCAGTTTTTTTTCACTGTTTCTATTTACTGGCTGCTGCCCTCCCCGCTGCCCGGATCTTAGCAGCTTTTGCCCACACCGCCTCCTGGACATAGGTGTGTTTACCCCTGGCACACAACTACAGAATCGGACCCAGTACATAGCGGGTGCTAAAACCACCTGTGATGTACTGCTAATGGGTCCGATCTGATAAATCCTATGTGCAGGAGGTTCAATCTCTAGAGTCTGACTCGATGCACATGGGGCCGTGCATCGGGTCAGGTGGGATATCAAACACATGCGATTTATCAGCCCGATCTCTTGAAATCAGGTAAAATCAGACCAAATCGCAGTAGTTTATGGGGGGCCTTTACAGTTAAATTATTAGTAGTAGTTTCTTATTGTGCAGCATATTCGGTTGTGCTTTACAAATGGAAAAAGTTATCAAACACAACAGTACTCAGATTCCTCTCTTTGGCCGGGATGTATCAAACAAAAAAAATGCGTTAAAAAACTCGGTTTCAGCGTAGACGGTGAGAGAGAAACATGCGGGCACACTCCCACCCGGTGCAGGTGGTTTTGCAAAGAGCAGCTATTTTTGCAAGAGTTGACATTAATGATACTAATTGCATATGTTAGTACATTTTTTCAAGAGTTGTCATTAATTATACTAATTGCATATGTTAGTATGTTAGTACATACTGTATGCAATTAGTATATATGCAATGTGTGGCAGGGTGTACTACAATTGTTTAGTGCATCCCACTTTTTCTCTGAACTCTGACAATCACAGCTCTGTGTGGGACAGGATGCTGGATGTTATCAATAGGGACTGGAAACTTTCTATCATGTGTTGTTCCTGTTGTTAGCCGTCCACATGGGAAAGATGATGGAGCTGCTGTCTGCCAATATTATAGAGGCTGATAGTATCTCTGAGACAAGAGCACCAACATTTCTAGATAATGCCCATGTGTAACTCATTTATGGATTCTTTTAAGAAGGAGCAATTACCCCTCTAGCACTTAGAGGTTTTGACTTCCGTGAAGATGTGTGTGACTCTAGCTTATGCCATCAATAGATGGGGCTAGAGTTATGGTCCCTATTACCAACACTGGGCCCCTGTAAAGGCTATAAAGCAGACTCTCCAGGCTTTGTGGAGTCCTTGCCAGCTGTAAGCACCATGTGCAGGCTGTCATCACATATGCGCTATAGCCAGCAACCAGTAGGCTGCCAGCAACATGGCAGAGGACACCACCAAAGAAGTGGAAACTGTAAGGCCTCACTGGACAGGACCCCATGCTGAGCACCATCCATTCTGGATTTAATCAGAAAAACAATTATATTAAGGTTAAAGCCATATTTAATTCTAGTTATCTGATATTAGTGGTAAAGTATGTGACCACCTGAAAACAAGTATTCGCTTGTACAAACATCCCCTCTAGCTGTATTGTCATATTACTCTCCTGTGTCCTCTATAGCTACTGTAGCTAATTAACAATAAATCAAATAACAATAAAAACCCTTATACAGCATCACTTACTTCTCCTTGTAACCATCACTAGATAAGCAACAGGCTATTTCTGTATGATAAGGAGAACATACAGTACCTATCATCACATTATTTACTCAGATTATTTCATGAGATGCAAGTCATATTAATATAACATCTATGTTTTATGAACCTTTTTGCCTTTTATATTTTTGTGAAAAATGTGTATAAAATATTTTATTTTATTAAAATAGAAGGCGGGTGTAGATTCTGCGAAAGTCTTACAGTCCTTGGCAGCCTATTTGGTAAGATTTAAGTTACATTATTTGTCACAGATTTATTTTAATAAATGCCTTGCCTAACCACCGCATCGCAACCACGATGACCTGCATCTGTGCAGTAAATTGGATTTATTTAATTCTAAATAAATCAGTAGTCAGTGTAGCTGATATCTCATTTTTCAAAGTGCAATATTTGATGATGATTTTGCTCTGCTTTTACTTTCATTAACTGGAGGGACGTTCAAATCAATTTAAAGTCTGTAGGAGTATAGAAAGATTTTGTGGGTCAAAAACCCAATATTTAAGCTGTATGTACTGTAATATAAAAAATGAAAGCAAACTTGAGAATGGGATTGAGAACCATGATGTACTGTAACGTGCTCTTATCTAGATGTAAGAAAATCCACATGCTTCATAAAACAGCTAGATTGCAGTGACCTTAGATTCACAAATCTAAATTTAATATATATATATATATATATATATATATATATATATATATATATATAATTCATATTTAATTATTAAAATTAATGTTTGTTCCAAGGTCACAAACACTGTATACAATAGTGTTACATTTTCCATGTTTTTGGCTAATGACAGTTTGGGAATGGATGATGAATTACTGTACACATGGAACCCATTTCTTTGAATTAAAGCATACAGGGGGGTTACTGGTTGAGTCGGATGGCTCCAAATGCGGACAGACAGCCGATGGTTGGTGTTTGCGCATGTGCAGAGGTGCATGTGCGAACGCCACGCACGTCCGAATATGGCGTGAATTCTGTACAGAAAACGATCGGTCGGATGCTATCCGAACAGGGGGTGGAGAGGGACGTGAAGGGCTGTTGGGTCTCATTACCATATGAGTATGCCCTGCGTTTCATGGGCGTTCCCACTAAAACGCTGGGAGTACGTATGGTAATGCAGCCGTGACGCACGTGTGGGGGGCGGACATATGACATAGCTGGACGCCAGCTGCCCGCCCATATCCCTGCTTTTGCACGGAGAAATGCCCGAGTGGTCTGGAGCACTCGGTGCTGCCTGACCGCTCGGCCCTGCATTCAATGGTCATGGAGGAGGTGTTCACATGAAAAATCCACTTGCGGTCCGTTCGGTCGGCGTCTTACCGCATTTGGACGGTGTGAGCAATCCGAGCGGAAGGCGGGGCTAAGAACTCTCGATTCCTGTCCGAAAATACGCCTCCGACCAAATCAACCAGAATAAGGCCCACAGTACATTACAGTATTCTCAGAAGTTACGGGGTCAACAGCACTCTATTGTACTATCTCTCACCAAGAAATACACTATCTTGGTAATCAACCTACAGTAGGTGTAACATTATTAGTTAATCTAATGTAACAATGCTTTTGCATACGCCAGGGACCTTATTCATCTCTGTTCGCTCGCATGCGAATTCACATGCAAGCTTGATGTTTAACGTATGCACATGCGCAGCCTCATTTCTGTGCATATGCCAGGTGCGTACACCAGGCGAACAGGCTGTTCGCTGGGTGCACGCATCCAAGTTAGTGGGCGGGGTGTGTGGGATGGCAGCGGCAGATAGGCACATCCATAGGAACCCCAGCGTTTCATGGGCGTTCCCATGAAAACGCTGGGCATTCCCATGGAAATTGCCGGGTGACGTGGGCTCCGGGGGGGTGGGCAGCTGACATCCACTCACTTGCTTCAGATTGTGCAGGCATACATAAGTGACCTGAGAGTCACTTTATATATGCGTGCACGCACCACATCTTTCGATGGTTGGCGACCATCAAAAGATGTGGGAGGTTCCCTCTGACCTACGATTGGATGTTTATGTAAAACATCCATTCGCATGCCGGGCGAACGTACCTGGTGTCCGAGGGGCAGGGCGGCATACCACCATTTGCGGGGCAGGTCCTGGTTGACTCGGAAGGGTGCGAATTTGCATACAAGCAAATCAACCTGAACAACCCCCCATGTGTAATCTGTAGCATGACAACATAAATGCATGTAAACTGTTAAAGGTTTCCATTAATTCTGTTTTCTATTTTTTTAGGCTACTATCTGCCCAGAGAATCCCGTTGACTTGGTAAGCAATCCTAATTGATCTTAGTGTTGAAATATAAAATATGTATGCCCATAGAACATGTTATCTCCTCTGTAATTGCTTGAGCCTCCCCTGACCCAGCTACACATGTCTTGGTCCAATCACAATGTCACGCTCCAGGGTAAAGTCAAATTATTTTCTCTGTGATGTTTCTTCCAGCGGGCAGTGAGATCTAATACCCCTTTTACACCAACGAAAAACCCAGGTCGGACCCAGGTCGGACCCAGGTCAGTGTTGGTGTAAATGGGACCAACCCAGGTCCATTGACACTGGTCTCCTACCCAGGTCCTGACCAGGGTTGAACACTGGTCGGACCTGGGTCGTGAGCGGTGTAAATGATCCCAACCCAGGTCGGGACATCTGGCTAGTGCTGAAAGGATACCAGAAGCATGGGACGCCTTTCCGTAAGTCAGTACCATGCATTCCACAGTGCATTGCAGCAGCAGAAGACAGCAACCCATGCGGACAGTGCACACAGGCTGCTACCTGGCACTCCACAGGTGGACCTGTCACAACCCTGTCTGGCACTAGGATGCAGCGCTGTCAGGCAGTAGTGGGACCAAGAGCTTAAAGGAGGAGGGTGCGTGATGTGCCTCCCACTCCAGTGACTCCATTTTTTAAGGGATATATACTCTACCTACAGAAATCATTTATGTTTGTTTTGGGGGGGCTGGAGGGAGGGGTATGGATTGTATGGTCGACCTAAAGATTGTCGACAGTCATAAGGTCGACATGCTGCAAGGTGGACATGTGTCTAGGTCGACATGGGATAAGATCAACAGGTCATTAGGTCGACACAAGCATTAGGTCGACATGGTCTAGGTCGACAGTCAAAAGGTCAACATGGGGTTTTTCACTGGTTTTTTTTTACCCGAATGTCGACATAGTCGACATGGACACAGTTTTAAGTGTCCATGCACTCGGCACACTATTTTATTCTCCCACAATGCCCCAGTGCAGTGATGGCTAACCTTGACACTCCAGCTGTTGTTGAACTACACATCCCAGCATGCCCTGCATCAGTTTTAGCATGGCCAAATAGTAAAACTGTAGCAGGGCATGCTGGGATGTGTAGTTCAATAACAGCTGGAGTGTCAAGGTTAGCCATCACTGCACTAGTGGATATTAGGGCATGAAATACCGCTTGTCGGTATATGTCAGCTCATTAAACAGTGAAAAATCCTATGCCGACCTAATGCTTGAGTCGACCTAATGACCTGTTGACCTTGTCCCATGTGGACCTTGCAGTATGTCGACCTAGTGGTGAGGCCCTAATGACTGTCCACCATCTTTAGGTCGACCAACTGAATGCTGCTGCAGGGGCAGAGGACTGGGGGGAGCACATGGGTGATGCTGCACTTTTATACCGCTATGTGCGCTTCATCACTGAATATAACTTTTTGAAAAAATATTTTGCTAAATAAACCAACCAACATTTTTCTCAATGCTAACTTTTCATGTCTTTTAATTTTTATTTAAAGACATTGGATTGGCTCCTTTGTGAGTCACAGCGTTGACTCACAACGCTGTGACGGGCAGACGGGCAGCCCCGAAACTCAAGGTAGGAGACAGAGTTTGGCTCTCCACCAAAAATATTAGACTCAAAGTTCCGTCTATGAAGTTTGCACCTCGATTCATTGGGCCATATACAGTAATTACTGTGATCTCTCCGTTGGCTTATTAGTCACTGCTGCTCTCCTTCAACATCCTGGTCTGATGCTGCTTCATACCATGCTGGCTTTCTCTTCACTGAATGCCCATCGGCCCTGGTGCATGACTCCCGCCAGCTCGGGTACCACTATGTTGGATATAATCAGCTGTCCATGGCTCCTAAAATAGAAATACATCAATTTACTCTGGCAGCGAATCAGGGATTAGCATATTCTTCCAGAAGCCAGTACAATTTGTATCTTCAGACACCATTTTGATCCATCTGGGTCCTGTATATTCAAGTGCAGCATCTGCAACACTTCACTGGTACCAGCCCAGTTAGCTAAAGCAATAATGATTTGAGCCCAGTTAGCTAATTCAATATTGGTCTTAGCCCAATACCAGATATATTACTGGTTCAAGACATGAATTAGCAGTCCCAGCCAGGTACCAGATACAATACCATTTCCAGGCTCTTACTAGACTCACTACCAGTTCTAGCACAGCTTCCTCACATATTTCCTGTGTCAGCTCATATAAGGGTGTGGTATGACTCACCAAAGGCCAGGATCCCGATGGTCAGAATACCAACATTCTATATAGCTTCTATTCACCCTTTATGTGGGTCGTGGACCCTACCAGGGAGAGCAGCCCCATAGGTTGCAATCACGACTCTCAGGCAGCTGAAAAGTTAGGATTTTGGTATCTGTATACTGACTGATATAATAGGCCTAGAACCGATAACACATTATTGGTTCTAGGCCTATTATTTATATATTATTCATTAACAATTTCTATCATAGCGCACCAAATTTTTTTTTGGTTTACAATTCGAGGGCTAATACTAGAACCTATCTTGATGATATTCTCACTTCTCACTTCAAATTTCCTATCCAGTGCCTAGTATGTGCCATTGCTGTCTCCATAGCCTAATATAGCCTCCAGATTTTTACACCTGTCCCACAATTCACCCCCACCCCCCCCCCCCCCTTGTAAGCTTCAATCCAGGTACAGTAAAATCCTCAGTCCTGACACATACTTGCATGTACAGTATATTAAGGGTATGCAGGCATGTTTGGAATTTGTATAAAGTACAAACAAAAGTATAAGGTTATATTTTAATATCAGTCCAACACATTAAAAGAAAAAAAAAAAGAAAACTTATAAGTTCAAATAATATATTATTGTAACTTCTGAGATGTAATGTTTTGAGCTGCAGAATGACGAAATTAGAACAATTTGACTTTCTTTATAGAATTGCCAGTCTGAGATTTTGTGCGTAGATGGTAAATTCACTATTATTATATGTTGTTTTATTTCACAAACAAATGATTTTAAATATTTTACCAATATCCCAGGGAACACAACCAGTGGTGTAACAATAGCGCGGCAGACCCCGCTGTGCCAGGGAGGCGTCGAGTAAGTGTGGGCACCGGAGGGTCTGCGGGGGCTATTGTTACACTGCCACCTGCCGGGACCTGCCTTATCCTGACACATTTGTGGCCCGTATTCAGGACCCGCAGATGGTCTTGTCTGCATCCCGGCTCCCATCTTGGCTCCTTATGAAATGTGTCCCTCACAAAATGTCCGTCCCCTTACAACAGACAGGATTTGAGGATGCTAGAGGAGGCGGCGGCCTCCTCTTGCATCCTCAAAATGGGTCTGCTGTTAGGGGCAGGGGCAGCCATGTATACATATTAATCATTTAGGACAGTTTACAGGGGAAGTACTGTATGTGCATGTCCTACCCATTTAGACTCCATTCAAGATGGCATATGGTACAGTATAGTGGAAATATCTTGCAGTTGCTGGTACATTTCAGACTTGCAGTACCAACACAAGCATCAATGTGTGCGACCCCAAACAAATGTCGCCCCTAGTTTCTGCACTGCCCCCACCCCATCCATCCACTGCATTACATGTATCTATTGAATAGTGCAGGTAAGATCCGCACTATGATATTCCAGCACAGGGCAACAATCATGTCAGTGGGTTCTTGGCTCCAATGTGTGCTAAAATTCTTGTGTCTGTGGTGCTGCAATACTGTCTATGAGGAGTATTCAATCCGGGGTTCCATCTGTCGGAATGTTCAGACAGTCGGAACCCTGCCCCATTTTGGTCTGCTAACCAGTTTAGGTACTTCTTTACTTTCACGGCGCCACTAGATAGGACAGATAGGACAGATAGGACAGATAGGATACTAGATAGGATACGATTTGTATGCGATTTGACATAAGATATCGCATAAGATATAGGATAAGATTTACTATCCATTTCATTACCCCACTATCCACTAGGGCGTGGAGTGAGAATAGAATAGTGTGGCGAGCGCAGCGAGCCACCGAGCCCGAAGCGTGGCGAGCGCAGCGAGCCCCGCGAGGGGACACGGAATGTATTTTATGGAATTGCATGCAAATGGCATGCAATATTGGGGACTTGCTTTCAAACAACATCCGTGTCCCCTCGCGGGGCTCGCTGCGCTCGCCACGCTTCGGGCTCGGTGGCTCGCTGCGCTCGCCACACTATTCTATTCTCACTCCACGCCCTAGTGGATAGTGGGGTAATGAAATGGATAGTAAATCTTATCCTATATCTTATGCGATATCTTATGCCAAATCGCATACAAATCGTATCCTATCTAGTATCCTATCTGTCCTATCCTATATCTTATGCGATATCTTATGTCAAATCGCATACAAATCGTATCCTATCTAGTATCCTATCTGTCCTATCTAGAGTGGCGCCGTGAAAGTAAAGAAGTACCCCAGTTTATCGCAAAGTTGAATGTTCCACCTGTCGAGCGGCGAAAAGGGGGCGTGTTGCCCGCGGATTGTCAAGATCCGGCCGTGAACTCGACAATTCATGGCCGTTTTTGGCAAAACGAACCTGACTGGTTTTAAAGTCTGGTCTGTTCTATAGAAATGACAGCACTGAATAGGCGCCCGCCGTTATTTCCCCAGTCAGAAATAGTGGTGGAGATTGAATAACCCCTTAAGAGCAGGACATGTCACTAGCTATTTGGCACCTTACTAAACAGGTACAGTAGAGAAGAACATGGGGTCTAGGTACTAAGCCTTGGCAAAGAGATAAAGTGGACAAAGCTAAAGTACCAGCCAATAAGCACTTAACTGCCATGTTACTGGCTGTGTTTGGAAATTTCCAGTTAGGAGCTAGTTGGTTGGTAATCTATCCTTCTCCAGTTTCTCTCTTTACAAGGCCTAGTACAAAGGAGTCAATTCAAAAGTGCCAGTAGGGCAGCAAATTATTCGAATTTGTCGACTGCACATGTGCATAGGTGATGATGCGCATATGCAGTTCCCCACTGCGAGTGCCTTCAGTGATTTTTTTCAGTCGCTGGGGTGCTCACTGACTGATAGGCAGAGAGCGTTCCAGGGTGGACACCCAGCATTTTATTGGTGTGCCCAAATAAAGGTAGGTGCGCCCATAGAAAAGCTTGCTGGGCCCCAGGGAATGCAGGTATTCTCCTGCCTGATTGGGGCAGGCGGCTTATGTCAATTAACATCGGCATCCACACCCAATTCGGAGAACAATGTGTGGCCGAAATGTAAGCCCTGGGCTACCTTTTGGCTGCAAACAGAGGCAAAGTCATTCAATGGTGAGCAACCATCAAATTATATTTCCTCCATGCAGGAGCTTGCGAGCAGATGTGTAAGCGTACACGTCTGCTCACAGCATAGCAATGGGATTTGGGAGGCAGGGAGGCATGCATTCGGCGGGGCAGCATTAACCTGCTCGCTAGTCTGCGAATAAGCGCAACCTAGTGAGCAGGTATGAATTACCCCCAAAGACTCCCATGTATTAAATGAGAAAAAAACCTTTCTAGGCACTTGTTTCATTGTAGCTACAATAAGAAACGTGTACATTCACAGTGTTCAGATGACCCGTGGGTCGCCGTCCATCTGTCCTGAAGAAATCCATAGGGTACCTGTGGAAGGAAATTATACTTACAAGGCTCCTCCAGCATAGATCTGATCGTCTTCTGTCCATGTAGCATCCCCGGGTCTTAGCAAAAAAAACAAACCGAACCCCGATCCAAGCCGCACTAAGGTAGGAGCTGCACACTGTCCTGAATGTCGCTATTGGCTGCCTAGTGGCACCAAGCAGCAAATCAGGAGCCGCTAGGCTGCTAGCTGGCCAATAGCTGCATTCGGGAGGAGGAGCCTCACAAAGTATACAAAGACAATGTGCGGCTCCTATCTTGGTCCGGCTTGGATCGGTTTGGTTTGTTTTTTTGCCAAGACCCGAGGATGCTACATGGACAGAAGAGGACCAGATCTACGCTGGAGGAGCCTTGTAAGTATAATTTCCTTCCACAGGTACCCTATGGATTTCTTCAGGACGGATGGATGCATGGCGACCTATGGGCTCAAGATAGGTAAGTATCATTATGTGTGGGCTATGTATGTAATACATTTCTCTTATTCTGGTGTGTTTGTGCGTTTGTTTAACTATTTGTATTGTGGAAGCACAAGCTCCAGGGGGCCCTTTAATGCCCGCATACTGGGACTTGTGGTTCTCCAAGTCCCAGCATGCAGGGGAGGCTTGCTGGGACTCAATATACATTATTTATTTCTACTTTTTACAGCATTTATCAGCCCGGTGCTCACCTTCCAGGGACACCGGAGACAGCCCCAGGCTTCAGCCTGGGCAGATAAATTCTGAAGGGGGCGACCCCTGCATTGGGGAGTCCCCACTCCCCCAGGACTCCTGCCTAGGCTGACTGGTCAGGGGGTTAATGCTTTGGCCTGGGGGACTTGTAAAGAAAGTCTCCACCTGGCTGTGGCATTGCCCTGCTGGCTGGTTGGGCCTGGTGCTGGTTCTTATCATATGAGGGACCCCATTTCATTTTGTCTCCTGTATTTTGGGAACCAGGACCGTCCCTTGGGCCTGGTGCTGGTTTTTAAAAATAAGGAGAACCCCAACATGATTGTATCCCTGATTTTTTAAAACCAGGACTGGCTCTTTGAGCCTGGGGCTGGATATGAAACAACAAAAGCGTACCAACCACAAGTGCGCAATTAAAACAAAGTGCAGCTAGTGCAGATTATCTTTGGTTAAAAAGAAGTTTTAATACAAGTCCGCGGTACTTATGTAGTAACTGGGCTGCCGATTTTTTGATTGTATGCCTTAAGTTAAGGCATACAATCAGATGCGATGCGATGCGATATCGCATCGCATCGCATCGCATCCGATATCGGATGCGATGACCCGATTTTTCCATAGGAATCAATGTTAAAATGATTCCTATGGAAAAATGGGTCCTTTTCATACCCCTACTATCCAAGTGGGCATGGAGTTGGATATAAACCTGTGGCGAGCGTAGCGAGCCACCGAGCCCGAAGCGTGGCGAGCGAAGCGAGCCCCGCGAGGGGACGGTATTCGTCCCCTCGCGGGGCTCGCTTCGCTCGCCACGCTTCGGGCTCGGTGGCTCGCTACGCTCGCCACAGGTTTATATCCAACTCCATGCCCACTTGGATAGTAGGGGTATGAAAAGGACCCATTTTTCCCATTGAATTCCATGTTAAAATGGACTCAGTCCATTTTAACATTGATTCCTATGGAAAAATCGGGTCATCGCATCGCATCGCATCGCATCGAATCGCATGGTCGCATGCGATGCGATGCGATCTCCCGATCCGACCCGATTTAGAAATCGGCAGCCCAGTTACTACATAAGTACCAAGTCCGCACTTACAACAAGTAGACTTTTTCACAGCATATATGATAAAACCCTCGGGCAAGTACAACAGTACTAGCAGCTTTGCCCGAGGGTTATATCATATATGCTGTGAAAAAGTCTACTTGTTGTAAGTGCGGACTTGTATTAAAACTTCTTTTTAACCAAAGATAATCTGCACTATGATTTTCCTCTATTCCACCTACTCACATACTATGTGAGAATTGGTGGTTATCTTTTCAGATATTATCACTGGATTGAGAAATCTCCAATGCAAAATCTATTTGGAAAAAAATGGTGATATCTCTGCTTATTACTATTGTGTTTTAAGGTTATACATTGAGCGCTGTGTGTGCAACACCCTTTTTTTGTTTATTGGGGCTGGATATGGCCGCAGGGGGGACCCCACGCCGTTTTTTTAATTATTTCTTTTTATTTCTTTTTCTTTTTTTTTAACACTGCAGCCAATAGGAATGTGTATTTAAAAATACGAAGTGGAATTTAAAATACAAATTTGTATCGGGAAAAATTGTTGTATCTGCAATACGATTTACTGCACTGTATAACAAACAATTTAATTTTTCAGAGTGGAGTAAATGGTGACAATTCAGATGCAGTTTTGAAACTAGTACAGAACGGTTTGGTACCTGCTGCGGTAAGTGCTCTGGAATATGTGCGTGCTTTATATATATTAACAAATATCATCTATTGGTGCTACACTATAACACAACATACTGTAGTTTTAGTTACATTTTCATGTAATAACATAGGGATGTAATCTGATGTTATGCTCATGATATTCGTTTCTAATAGGTCCTACACACATAGTGAGTGTGCTGAGTGATCTGAGCTATGCTAAATTGCTCAAATCGCTTAGCACACAGTGCTGCTCAGCACACACACAAAATATCCTTATTTTTGTAAGAAAAGCACTGTTTTCTTCATGTAGATAACTTTAAATTAATGGGAAATACACTCCATACATTGTTGTTATTATTATTATTATTATTATTATTATTATTATTAATAATAATAATAACTATACTAGCTGCAAACATCTGTTTTTTTAAAGGAATGTCAACATGCAGATAGAGCCATCCTCATCTAGCCCTTTAATAGGATTAAATGAGCCAAAGCTGTCAGACTTAATCCTCTGCTAATCCCCTACTGTATTGATCTATGCATTGTATTTCAGCTGAGAACAATAGGCCTTGGTGAGCTATGGCTCCCCATGGCTACCCAGAGAAGGCTAGTTGAAGAAGGCTCCATCTGTAGGTGTATATAGGCCCATTTCCAACATTCATCACTCCAGTGTTCTATTAGTACGATGTTTGCTAATCACTTTAGAAGACTAATGAATGATTATAAAACCTATTAAAACTCTTGTGCAACTATGTTATGCACAGCTGAAAATGGGTTTATTGGTTGGAGAAGCTATAAAACTGGCCTTCCTTTTAGCTAGTTGAGAATCTAACATTGGTGGGTTCGATTATACTCACAAAATGGCCAAAAAAGAGAACTTTCATGTGAAACTCGACAGTCTACTCTTGTTCTTAGAAATGAAGGTTATTCTATGTGAGAAATTGCCAAGAAACCAAACATTTCCTACAGCGATGTGTACTACTACCACGGCCGGTGCAAGGTTTCTCAGCACCCTAGACAATCTGTCAGCCCAACACCCCTCGACTCCCCATGGCCAAAATACCCTGCGGACACGCCATCTTGTAGGTTACACAGCTACCACCTGATAATTTAGCATTTTGTGTTGGGGTATTACAATTAGATTGGTGTATAGGATTAGGGTTTAAGGGATAGGATATTAGGGTTGAATTACCAGCTTGGCTTAAGGCGTTACAGTTAGAAGTTAACAGCCTGCTAAAACAGGCTGCCCAAGCTGTCACTGCATAAATAACCAAGCATCCCGATTGGTGAGTATGTGGGGAGCGGAGCAGGAGTGGTTGGCCAGGGAAAGCTGGGGGGGTTAGGTATTGCCACTAGTGGAGGAACTAGAGTTAGGATGTGGGAGGGGGTGGTTTACATTCAGATCCTGCCTTAGGCATAGGCAAACTATGCAATTGCCTAGGGCATTTGGAATGCCTAGGGGCACCAGCAGCTTCTGCTGATTAAAATGATATGCAGCATGCCTATATTATGTGTGTGAGTGAGGCTGTATCTGCATATGAAATAGTGTAATTATGGAAATCACTGTAACATAGCATTCCGTATGCAGGTACAGCCACAGTCGCACACAGAATATAGGCATGCCACATATCATTTTAATCATCGGAAGCTCCTTGTGTGCACTGGTCACATAACAATGCAAATAAGATGAATTTTCAGCAAAAAAGGCACCCAACGTTAGCAGAACTGGCCAGGAGCTGCATGGCCTATTGAGACAAGATGTTTAAGGAAACATCTGTATCCAAGCAGAGGCAGAGGTCACAGTGTTAGTGGCTGTGCGAGTGCTGTCTGCGGGTGGATTGGTTGTGCAATAGTGTTCAGCATATGAGTAAGGGGCATTATGTGTGTCATGTATAAAGGCATTAATAATGTGCAACATATGTGTAATGAGCATTATGTGTGTCATGTGAATAAGGGCATTAATAATGTGCAACATACGTGTAAGGGGCATTATATATGTCATTATGTGTATGAAGGGCATAATAAAGGTTGGCATAATGTGTAAGGGGCATTATGGTTAAAAGGACATTAATAATGTGTGTCATGTACTGGGTGGTATTATCAGGGGTGTTGAGAGAAAGGGGCAAATTACCCAGGCCAAAGTCTGATGGAAGGGCCCAGTGGGGGCCCCGGGCCCCCTCCCCTTAAGTGACAGCAGCAGCTGCAGCTCTTCTCCTATGCCCAGCATACACTGCTTTGTGCTGGGTTGCAGTGTGGCCATGGAGGTGCTTAAAATACAATATTTTTAGGATTTTTTTCTAAGGGTATAATGTGAATAATATGAGGAGTAATGTATATAAGGTAAAGTGGTACTATTGTGTGATGTAAAGTGAATAAGGGACACCATTGCATGATATAATGTGAATAAAGTTGCACTACAGTGTGGCATAATTTGAATTGGGGGTACTATTGTGTGGCCATGCCCCTTCCCAGCAAGAACGCACCCCTGTTTGGGCTGGGAACCAAATGTGTGCACTGTTTCTATTTAAAATATTGCAAGTAGGAGCACCAAAATGATGACTGCTATGATGAGGGTTGATGGTGCTGGGAAAGGGGAGCAGGGTCAGAGGCTGAACTAGTGGCGGTGCTACGGGTCACCAGCTAAAATCTTGCCTAGGGCATCATTTAGGCTAGGGCCGGCTCTGTTTACATTGCAGGGAGGGCAGATTTGGCAATTAGAACAGGGGTTCAGGGTTTTCCAGGCTGTGGTGCTGGGGCTTTGGTTCAAGCAGAGTGGAATGAGGTTAGGCAGGGGGGTTGAGGGCCAGATCACCACCGATGGAATAATATATGTATCCCCTTCTACGTGGTTGTATCTACGGATAAGGAATTCCGCCCTTAAAGTCTCATGGGCTATTAATGGCTGAGATTGGATTATGTCGCCAACGCTGGTTGGGGATGGCTGTGAAGGGAAATTGGATCAGCTGGTGTTTGGGGAAGCTTGTTCAGCCCCAGGTGAAGGTGCCATACCCAGCCTCTAGCAGTTTCATGGCCTGGTTGCATCATTTGTGGTTCCAGTGGAAGGAGCAGCAAGGCAACGAGTAATGTGAACATTAATAGAACAGAATAGAAGTGCGCTGTATCACCAATACCAATCCTTAAAAAGGTGACTCTTAAATTCAAATACATCAATGATTTGTAAAAACAAATGGACATTTATTAGATTTTTTCCAATATGTATAGCATGGGTCTTCAAACTGTGGCCCTCCAGATGTTGTTGAACTACATGTCCCAGCATGCCCTGACAGTTTTGGCATGCTCTTATAGGAAAAAACGCGGCAATGCATGTTGGAACATGTAGCTTCACAACATCTGGAGGGCCACAGTTTGAAGAACCATTATGTATAGATTCATCAGCGTTTTCACAGGTGTCACTTAAAAGATCAATCCACAGCCCAATGCGTTTCGTCCCTCAGGGCTTCATCAGGGGCAATGAATAAATCTCTATAAATGGTGAAAAAAATCTGCTGTTACACACATACTGTATATAGAATATAATAAAACATATACATACTGTATATATATACATATATTTATAAACATATAGAATATGTGTATACTGTATATATATATATATATATATATATATATATATATATATATATATATATAGACATTGGATGGGCTCTGCACACACTAAATTAACTGATAATAAATAGTGGAGATTTGGTTCATGAATTGATCAATGCATTTAAGCCTGCAGCCCCCGTCAAGGGCTGCAGGCATATATGTATATGTATGTGCACATGTTTTATTATATTCTATATATGTGTGTATCGGCAGATTTTTTCACCACTCGCCCGCAGTTTGGATGCCTATTATCACGTATTTCCAACATTCCTTCACTAGTTCTAAACAGTATAAATGTGGTAACACTTAATTGTTTAAACTTTAAACTATCCATTCACTACAGAGAAATATGTCTGACATAGCCATATACGTTTATATATATTTAATCCCGGTTAAAACATACAGGAAGTGATGTAGGTCTGCCCTTTTGATAAATACCAGCACCATCCAGTTTGTCCCCACCCCCTGATGAAGTCCTAAGCGACAAAACATGTTGGCCAACTTCTAAGACTGCATCTCCCGCACAAAAGCCACATATGTAGCTACACCATTGAGGTCATTTGTTTAGCTCAGTATATGTTGCAATAAAACATATAGAATTATTTTATTTCAGAGAAAACTGCTGACTGAACTAGGTGTAAATCTGGATACGCCAATTGACAATTTAGGAACCGCTGCAAATGGAGTTACAGGGGGCCTTTTATGTGTACTGGTAAGTGTTAAATACTACATGAAATTGGAAAATATTTACTAGTAATTTTAACACACATATATATATATATATATATATATATATATATATATATATATATATATATATATAAACAAGAACAAGCGAACCAGCACTCAGAAATTCAAATAACAGCTGCCCAGGGTGCCAACAATGGATTTATCTGGCAGTTGCACATGAAGTCTAGATAAAGATACTTGAGTGTATCGAAATGTCGACCTATTGTCATGTAATGCTGCTTATTGAAATATAAAAAAATGTCCAAAGTCCCCTGGAGTGACACAACCATTCTTCTTATCTATCTATCTATCTATCTATCTATCTATCTATCTATCTATCTATCTATCTATCTATCTATCTATCTATCTATCTATCGTTATATATAGTTAGGGATGTAATAGTGTCTGAGTTTCCTGGAGGTGCAGGATACCTGGCTAATGACTTTGATAGCATCCCATAACTCCGGTGAACTCAGACACTATTACATCCTGCCAATAATATGAGTAGCATTAGACAATCTACAGACAGAGATCTCTGACAAATAAAACTAATATAAAATGGTTTTAAAAATTTCCAAAATAGTAGTGAAATGTTAGTGAGAATTATATCAGAAAAGTGACTTCTGCATCCCCATATGTAAGCCTAGAACTGTGCCTACACAGAGGCGTAACACCTTGAGGCAATGGAGGCACCAGCCTCCAGGCTCCAAGCCCTGAAGGGGATGCCGTTACAATCCCGGTGGTCAGAATCCCGCATTAAAAATCCAGACACCTGAATCCCGACAGTCGAAATCCCGACACTTTCTCCCTCTGTCGGTGCCCACGACACCCATAGAGGGAGAATGAATTAGTGTGCAGAGTGCAGCAAGGCACCGGACCCCCTGCGTGGCGAGTGCAGGGGGTCCCCCCTTGTCAGGATTGTGACGGTCGGGAATCCGGCGTCGGGATTTTGAAAACCGGGATTCCGACCAACGGGATTTAGTACCAATCCCCCCTGAAGGGGCTGCATGTATAGAAGCCCTTTATTGTTTAGGGGGGAGGGAACCACCAAAGTCCAACTTGCTTCCAGTCGATTTGGATGAATTTATGCTTCTATGCCCTTAGCTGCCATCAGAGAACACATCCCCTTATGGTGCTGGCTGCCCATGAATCTGATTATTTAGGGGTAACTTCATTGTTGCAACTCCATAGCCAGCTGCTGGTTATCATGTTGTTCCGGCTGCATGCACCAGTTTCCAGCTGTTTGACAAGTTACCTACTCCTCAGACTGGGATTTTAGTGCAGCTAAAGATAGTCTTAGTCACAAATTTTAATTGTCCTTGGCATTCAGTTATTAATCTAATAAAAATCCGCAAAAATTACATTAAAAAATAGAAAAGTCCTATGTAGATGCTCTATTTAGCCTGATAAAATGCAAGAACACTCATATACAATTGTGCACTTTTTGACACTTTTAAGTAAACTGCTAATAACAATACTATTCTATTTATTTCATTTAAGCTGACTAAGGGTCTTAATGGCCTTCCTGGGATTCCATCCATTGGTATTTGGTAAGTGAGTTACGTATAGGATAGTAATATACTGTATTAATTATAAATTAACATAATCCATTACTGCTGGAGTAATCACACATCTGAGAACAGGTTATTATTTAGAGCACTATTGTGGTCATACAGATTATTTTCTTTCTTCACTGCAATGTAACCAGAACACATCAGCAGGGCAGCTGGGCAACACTCTGCTGCATACCTCCCAACTTTGATCCCTCCGGAGGAGGGAAACTCATATTCATGCCGCAGACTTGCAAACATATTGGGGGATGGGCCTAATGAAAGGGAGCATGGCCTATGCTTGCGACTCCTGCGAGGCCACATTCCCATTTTTGCCGGTGAGGGGGCATGCCCAGCAGCTACATGAGCTGCTGGCTATGCCCCCAGCCCCTACAGTTGCAGAAATAGATGCTGTGCGCATGTGCAAGGCGGTTATTCAGGGTGACTCCCAACTGCCCCCCGCGGGACACTGCCGTCCGTGGGAGGGACGCAGGAACTTCCCAAAAAAACCTGACGTTCCCGTGATAAGCGGGACAGTTGGGAGGTATTCTGCTGTCCTGACAGTACTGGCCTACAGTGAGAGGGGTTAGCTTACAGTAATGGCTGGCCAAAATGTGTGTCGTATGCACCAGCGACAGAGTAAGAAAATATTATTATGTTCTAGACAAACTGATCTGATGACAACAGAACAGGTATAAATATGTGACATAGGCTTCCCCATGCAAATGTGGGTTATCTCCAGCAGGAACAATGCTATCACTGATACTAACCCTTTTGTGTTAATGTGAATGCCCAAATTGCCAAATGAAATGCCCGGTTATCTGGCAATAAGGTCCTTTATCATAAATACAGTATGTCCATTATAATTCTTAAAAAGTGGAACAAATACAAATCATTTTTAATAAGTTTATTCATCCTGTTATAACACATCAATTGCCCGCACTGACATACTTGCAGCCCTGCACATACACCTTACATTCATCTAGTGATTCTTGGTGTATCACGTACTGTATGCGCTGCAGCCGCACAGCATTTGCACAGATTTCATAGTGCAATCACATCCCGCAGCCAAGATGTAAATGTAGTGTACACCCTTATTGCTATGATGGTGATAATTAATGTAATGCAATCAAAATTAGATTACAATCAAATCGCTAGGTGTCCTCAGCATGCTGGGTGGCCATGCATTGTCCTGCATGACCCCCAGCATGCAATCGCTACCAGTAGCAGAATCTGCTACCTGAATAAGGAACTATGGGGGTCCACCATACCCCGCCTTGTGAATGGTGGCTTGGCCACCACCCATTTGCAGCGTGTGTTTATGTAAAACATCCATTCGCAGCCTGTGGGGTAACTCCCACATCATTTGATGGTCGGCAACCATCGAATGATGTGGAAAGTGCACGCAGATCTAAGGTTGCTCAGAGCAACCTTAGATCTGCGTGCACATTCTGTAGGAAGAGGGTGGGCAGCAGACATCTGTTGATGTCAGATGGTCGCCCCTCACACCATTGGCCCATTATCATGGGATTGACCATGAAATGCTGGGCATTCCCATATGGTAATAGGGCTGCCCTGCCGCAACAACCCCCGCACACCGCCCACAAGATTGGGTGCGTGCACCCAGCGAACATTATGTTCGCTGTGGCCACACACACCAAACACATGCAAATGCGCATGCGCAAAGTAAAAACAGCGGGGGTGAGAGCGGACCTGAATAAGGTCCTATGTTCCTGCTGACACCTGCTCCCACATATTATCAGCAATATCCTCCATTGTCCGTATATGTGGTACATTAGAGGACATACTATGAAATGCACCAAGGCCTCCGTCCATGGCCCATTGCTGTCAGTAAAGGCAAGTGTGTGTGCACTTGATGATGCAACCAATAGAGGTGACATCACTGGGTACATACATTGGGGAAATTTACTAAGATAAGAATTCTATTTCACATGGAATGTTGCTATGGGCAATCAATCAGAATCTTCTTTTTATTTATTTACCACCTTCTAGAAGATCATAGTATTAACCAATCAGTGTCAGGGCTCAGGTGACTGGTGTTCCCGGCTGTGGCAGCAGTGGGCCAGTGGTGGATGCTGGGAATGTGAACACTGCTGCAGGTAGGATCTGTAAAATGACAAAACGACCTGCGGGGCTGCGCATCAGATCGGAATCGGATCTGATTGGCCCCAAAACATGCCCTATCTACATAAAATCGGTAGGGATTGTATCTTTAGGGGTGAATTGAGCCCAAATCATTTTGGCGTGTACCCTGCATTACTCTTCTGAGCAGCCATGACTAGATCTAATCCGCAGGTGCAGCAAAATAATCCAACCAGGCACAGATTGGAAGAGCTTTCATAGTTTTCTCACTGAAGTGTGTTTAATGCCCATCTAAGCTTTCCCACTTGTAGATACAAAATTAACAAAATGCTGCACTGATCAAGGGAGGAAATAAGTACAACTGTAGCATGTCATGTGCCAAGGGGGCGGGGCTGAGTGACGCATTGCATCCCAGTGGCAAACGCAGGATTTTCAGAAGGGGGTTTCCAGAGGGGTGGAGCAAAGCACGGAGATAGACACTTAGATGACCCAGTATATGCCGGGTCAGTTAAAGTATTATAGATAGACCAAATGTATATAAATAATAATAATAAAATAAAAAACATATATACAAACACACATATATATATATATATATATATATATATAAATATATACATATATATATATATATATATATATATATATACATACAGGGGAGTTAACAGCAGTGTAGACCCCTGGGCATAGCAATGTATTGGGGCACCTACTGATCCTCCAGCGGTAGGGGTGGGGGAAGCTTTGAGGGGGTATTATATTAACCGCTCAGCATGTAGGGCCTGGATCAGTAATTTCCACTAATTACCCCTTTACTGCACAGATGGTGGGAGATGGGGTGGGAGAAGGCGGCATTTGGCTGAATGAAGGGGCCCTGATACATACCTTCCAGGGTGGTAGAGGATGTTTAATACGCAGAGGAGGGGTGTATAGTGGAGTGGACTTATTATTCATAATTTTCTAGTGGGAGGACAGCTTGCTTGACTGCAGATTTCTTAGATTTTAATGGAAATAAAAACTAGAGGATCCCACCTACCAAGTGGTACTGGGTCTAGGGGATCAAAGTTCAGGAAGCAGAGCAATCTGCCAACGAGGATATAAAACTACATACCAGGTGTGTGGAGCTGGAGTAGTAACCAGCTGCTAGAAGGCTGATATCTCTGGTTCTGAACAAAATAGAGACAAGATACTAGTATTCATGAAAGGGGAAGAGTCCCTGCTTTTGGAATATATCCTCAGAAAAACTCTACGTCGGACAGAACTTGAAATATCTGACTGGGAAGAGCAATTAACAGGCTTGGATAGGGACCACTGCTTTGAAGTCAGATATCTCCGGTTCCCAAGGGCTGATTTTTTAATTTATTGTACCCATGGAAAGAGGGGACCCTCAGCTTTCAGCCTAGGGCCTGGAGACTCCGGGGGGGGGGGGGTTCTGGGTACTCAGAAACCCCCCCTGCGTGCGCTACTGCATCCTGGGATTGTGGATATCTGTTTCTATTACATCCACAGCTAGGAAACTAAAGGCCTGATTAAGACCTGACTCTAATCTTAGAATATCTCAGTACACTGCAAAGTAAAAACCTCCACCCAGACAGAAAGAAACAATGCCCTTTGCTAAATTGCAAAAGAATTGTGAAAAGTTTGCTAATGGTAATCCATTCACCCCCAGACTCTCGCTTCCAGTCAATCATTCTGCAGCTCCTTTTGTGTTTATGAACAGTACACAAGCGTAGCATTCAATAATGTCTCAATCTGTGAATTCTCTAATTAGCGGTCATGTCTGAATCAGGCCCTCAATGCATTTAAATGTAAGCTACTGTGAGCTGCTTTAATTATATATCTAGTTTGTGTTCATCACATTTTATGTGGTAACCAGTGGCATATTTATAACGTGTGCAATGTTCGCGTGCTCACAAGCCCCTGGGTCCCAGGGGGACCAAAACTTCACCCATTTTGTTAATACTTACCCTCAGGAGTCCCGTGATGAAGGCCATGGTGCTGACGGAATTGCTGGAGAAATGGCCAAAGTGCCAATATTCTGGGGGTCTGCGCATGCGCAGAATCTGAGTGCTCTAGTGCTCAGACTTTATTACACTGGGTGGCACAACACAGTGGCCAGCAGAGAGGAGGGAGCCCAAACAAAGGAGGCTGCACATTGGATGGATAAATACAGGCAGATTTATTTTTACACTGCAATTTAGATTTCAGTTTGAACACACACCACTCAAATCTAAAATAATCCCTATGTTTCTAAATGTATTTATATTGTTATATGTTGTTTTGCAGAGTCACATGATTCAATCTGAAGCACATCTGCTTCCAAAGGAGAAAATTGATTCTGAATCTTTGCAAACAAATATTAATAGTCTTCTGAACTCTCATTCTCATTGGATCGCCCAAGTTTTTGAGAAATCTTGATTTTTGCTTTATTTCCTGAGTGATTTGTTTAATCAATAAATTTCTTGCAAGTTAGTGCACTGTGTATTGTCATTAGTTACAGATCCAAAGCAATGAGTTGGAAATATGTACAGTATATTAAAAATGAAGAATAGGACACTAAAATGGATCTAGATACCTGCAGTGCATAAAGGAAACAACAATATATTTGATAATAACCTGCTAATGTAATTGATGGAGCAAAATGTCTCTAAATTTTAACAATAAATGGCTGTAGCTAGGGGCGTAACAATGCGCCCACACAGGAACGGTGCACAGGGTGTGGGGGGAGTGGATGCAGCCACCGACCTGCTCCATGGGGGAGGGTGCAGGTGACACTCACCTGGATCCACAGGGGGGATTGGCAGCCAGTGGCGTAACTACTGTAAGGCAGCCCCAGCTGCTGTTAGGGGAAGCAAGCAGCAGGGTGGTCTGTGTGGGCGCCTGCACCTGCTCGATGCACTGACATGCTACTGCCTGCCACTGCCAACTGACTAAGCACTGGAGGCGAGTCAGCCGCAGCTCGGGTATGGCCATGGCAGAGACGACAAATCCCCCCATTGCTTCAATTGACTGTACGCAGAGCCGGGTGGGGATGATGGGTGTGTTAGGGTGGCCTGGGATGCGTCGGAGCCATGGGAAGCAGCAGTGTCTGCTGGTCTCTCTTCCTCTCTCCTGCTTCAGCTTCTCCGTTATGCATGTGATGTCATCATATCACACGCTGGGGAAACACGCTGGAGAGGAGCCCGGGGGGGGGGGGGGGGGGGGGGACACACAAACTTTTTGGCAGGGGGGTGCAAAATGTATAGTTACACCACTGTGTGCTGCCACCCCACCGCTCCAATTGGGGGCAGATGCAGCCATGGGCACCACTCACTTCACTCCACATGGGGATGTGCGGTCTCCCCACAGCTCACCTGCTCCACTTGGGGGGTGGATGCTGCTGACGAAATAGAAACATAGAATTTGACCGCAGATAAGAACCACTTAGCCCATCTAGTCTGCCCCTTTTTTAAACATATTGTTTCAAACCATACTTTATCCTTATTTCTTTGTAAGAATAACAATATGCCTATCCCAAGCATGTTTACATTGCTCTACTGTATTTGCCTCTACCACCTATGATGGGAGGCTATTCCACTTATTCACTACCCTTTCTGTGAAGGAATTTTTCCTCAAATTTCCCAGGAATCTTCCTCCCTCTAGTTTCAGTGCATGCCCTAGTGTTATGTTGCTCCTCTTCCTGTGAAGAATGTCTCCCACCTGTACCTTGTTAAAACCCTTGATATATTTGAAAGTTTCTATCATGTCCCCCTTTCCCTTCTCTGCTCTAACTATACATATTAAGAACTTTTAGTCTTTCCGGGTAAGTTTTGTATTGTAGGCCACAGAGCCGGCCCTAGCCTAAATGACGCCCTAGGCAAGATTCTGGCTGGTGCCCCCTAGCACCGCCACTAGTTCCGCCTCTGACCCTGCTCCCCTTTCCAAGCACCATCAACCCTCATCATAGCAGTCATCATTTTGATGCTTCTACCCGCAATATTTTAAATAGAAACCATGCACAGATTCGGCGCACAGCCCAAACAGGGGTGTGTTCTTGGCCACACGATAGTACCCCCAATTCAAATTATGCCACAAAGTAGTGCAACTTTATTCACATTAGATCATGCGATGGTGTCCCTTATTCATGTTACATCACACAGTAGTTCCACTTTACCTTATATACATTACTCCTCACATTATACCGTTAGAAAAAAAATCTTGATAAAATCTTGTATTTTAAGCACCTCCATGGCCACACTGCAACCCAGCACCAAGCAGTGTGTGCTGGGCAGAGGAGAAGAGCTGCAGCTGCTGCTGTCACTTAAGGGGAGGGGGCCCACTGGGCCCTTCCATCAGACTTTGGCCTGGGTAATTTGTACCCCCTACCCATTTCACTCGGCACCCCTGATAATACCACACAGTAATGCCTCTTACACATGACACACATTATTAATGTCCTTATAAACATAATGCCCCTACACATTATGCCAACCTTCATTAATGCCCTTCATACACATAATGACACACATACTGTAATGCCCCTTACACATACTGTATGTTGCACATTATTAATGCCCTTATACACATGACACACATAATGCCCATTACACATATGTTGCACATCATTAATGCCCTTATACACATGACACACATAATGCCTCTTACACATATGTTGCACATTATTAATGCCCTTATACACGACACACATAATGCCTATTACACATGTCGCACATTATTAATGCATGTATACATAACACACATAATGCCCCTTACAAATATGCCGAACACTATTGCACAACCAACCCACCCGCATACAGCACTCGCACAGCCACAAACACTGTGACCTCTGTCTCTGCTTAGATACAGATGTTTCCTCATACATCTTGCCTCAATAGGCCATGCAGCTCCTGGCCAGTTCTGCTAATGTTGGGTGCCTTATTTGCATTGTTATGTGACCAGGACACACAAGGAGCTTCCAATGATTAAAATGATACGCGGCATGCCTATATTCTGTGTGCGACTGTGGCTGTACCTGCATACGGAATGCTATGTTACAGCGATTTCCATGAATACACTATTTCATATGCTGCATATCATTTTAATCAGCAGAAGCTGCTGGTGCCCCTAGGCATTCCAAATGCCCTAGGCAATTGCCTAATTTGCCTATGCCTAAGGCCAGCTCTGGTAAGCTATGCACCATTTTTGTTGCCCTTCTTTGTACAGGCTCAGTATTTATATCGTCTGGGGATATGACCTCCAGAACTGAACACAGTACTCCAGATGAGGTCATACCAAATGATCTATACAGTGGCATTATTACTTCTTTCTTTCTTCTGCTGATTCCTCTCCCTTTGCAACCAAACATATGACTTTCCTTCTTCATTGCTTTGTTACATTGCCTACCTGCCTTTAATTCCCCTGAAATAGTGACACCTAGATCCCTCTCTTCCTCAGTAGTTTCGATTATAGTGCCATTTATACTACTGTATATTTAGTCTTTGGATTTTTCAGACCCAAGTGCATGATTTTGCTTTTTTTGGCATTAAACTGTAGTTGCCATGCTCTTGACCATTCCTCTAATCTACCTAGATCATCAATCATTTTTTTTACCCCGAATGGTGTGTCTACCCTGTTGCATACCTTTGTGTCATCTGCAAAAATGAACATTTTACCCTCAGTTTCATTTATTTGCAATAACACCAATTAAGATATTAAAAAGCACTGGGTCAAGTACAGATCCCTTAGTACTCCACTTGTAACCTTTCCCTCCTTTGACTGTACTCCATTTACTACAACACTCTGTTTTCTGTCCTTCAACCAAGATCTTATCCATTCAACCGTCTTAAGCTGGGTACACATATATACAATTGTCGGGCCGTTCTTCCGTTCTGGGTCGGACAGCCGTTCAATTGTATATGTGTGTACACTGTCCCGTACGAGCGATAAACGGCAAAAAACTGTCTTGTCCGTCCAAACTCGGTCGGTCGAAGGTTCTTTGCAGTTTAATTTTCATCCGACAGGACGGCCTCATATCGGAACAAAAGTGCAGTGTGTACGCACGTTCGATCGATATGCTGCCGTCCTTGCGACTATACTGCCAAAGCTGGAACGCCCATGTGGGTGTTCCATAGCTGCATGATCTCTCCTACAGCACATATAGACTGGTTATGCGTCTAAACTTTAAGAAGCCGCTTAGAGATATAGAGAGCAGCGGTTAAATGATCATTAGCCGCAGACACAAATAGAATCAATTGTGGACTCATAATAAAGATAAATATACAAAAATCTGGATATCAGTCTACATAAAAAATTCTAATAAAATCAGCCAAAAATCTGCCAATTCCCTAACAGCCTGAGACGGAGGAAGCGGCAGGGGAAGCTGTAGATTTACAGCATCAGGAAAGGCATTCAGGATCGTCCTGCCCGCTGCACTAACATCCTAAATTATCCCTCAGCATACAGCAGGTCGCCCCGTGCCCCCTCTATATAGCTAAAAATGGCCCTGGGTGGAAATATTACTGTTTTACAAGCACAATTACAATTACCGCTAAACCCATCCACGGCTGATACATAATGCGCCCAGCGCACTACAGTCTTCTCCAGCGGCGCGGAGGGGGGGTTCATCTTGTTTGCAGCCCAGCTTTCAGAGAGATTCATTTCAATGGACCTCAAACAGCAGCAACTTCAATTTCCAAAGGGAACGACACATGCAGCGTTTGGGAACCCCAGTAAAATCCCGACTCCCAAAAGCCCAACCTGCACCAGCCCTGGAACTCTGACTCCTCACACAGTAGCTCTGCAGCTGCACCACGCACCCACCAGCAACACTGTACCCATAGGCATGGAGGGACAGGACAGCCCGGGTCGCGCGACTTCGCCTGCAGCTACAGTATGAATCCCTGGCACATACATGACTAGGGGACACTACCATGCCTCACACAGGGGACCTGCTGCTCCTTGACTCGGTCAGTAAGATCCACTAGATCCAGAGGGGGTTGCAGCACTGGTACCAGTCAGACACATCCAGATCCAGGCACAGAGAGAGCGACTGCAGCAGCGCTGCCGGCTGACTAAAGTTTACACGCATAACCCGTCTACATAGAACTTTAGTCACCCTGCCGGCTGACTTTTATATATATGACTATCGGCAGGGTGACTAAAGTTCTATGTAGACGGGTTATGCTCCAAAAACTGTGGAAGCCCGTACAGAGCTAGACACAGATATTAATAGCTGGAAACAACTGTTGTGTAACAAATAATCACTCATATCACACCAGTGAAGGGAATTAATAATTGAATGACACACAAGGATTTGCATATGACTGAGTATGGATGCCAAATTATTCCAGACAAAGGATTAATTACTAAAGAAGGAATTAATGCATTCACATGTACACCTTAAATCAAACTGCCTATATGCAAATAAGAAATAATATATGAAACAAAATAACTTCACACATGGTCTTTTTAAGAGAGAAGCTACCAGAATACAGCCCCAAATTACCTGTTTAAATAAGAAAATATTGCTCTCCGATAAAACTCTGCTAACTCCAGTAAGAAGCTTAACCAATGAAGAACTAACCATAAAACAGTTACATTGTATAACTGGCAAGCAGCCCAGAAAATAGATCAAAGATTCATGATATAAGCAGAACTGAAAAAGATACAAAGTACAAAAATATATTGAAAAAGATACTGTACATAATTTCTTACCAGCGCTGTTGCTAGACTTGATCTAGAGACCAGACTGACAGGCTCATAGTCCCTCTATGCGGATGCCCTGCGCACCATCTACCGTCTCCCCACTCAGTGCAGGCACAGGAGGAAGAGCCCCAGGTCAAGGAAGGAGAGGCGCAGTGTAAGGGGGTCACAGGAGCAGAAGTGGTGCAGTGTATGGGGAGCAGCAGCACCGTGTATATGGAGGAGTGGCGCCATGCACATAATGAGCACCAAACTGCTATAAAGCCGGGTATGCGACTACAGGGTGACTACCGCAAACTGACAAGTTGCATACCCGGCTTTATAGAAATAATGAACTACAATAGTTACAGTTGCGGTAGTCACCCTGTAGTCGCATACCCGGCTTTATAGCAGTTTGGCAGGGTGACTACTGTATCTCTTGCGGCGGATGGCGGTGTCGGCGGTCAGTGTCGGCGGTCCCTCTGGCGCAGGGGAAAAGACCCTATTTTGAGTGGAGATGGGGTACCTGTCAGCGGCCAGCCTGACACGGCGCTGCCACTGCTGTATCTCCCCCGCTGCTGTATCTCTTGCGGCGGATGGCGGTGTCGGCGGTCAGTGTCGGCGGTCCCTCTGGCGCAGGGGAAAAGACCCTATGATTGCCGGCGCTGCTGTATCTCCCCCCGGCGGCCGGTCCTTGCGGCGGATGGACAGTCAGTGTCGGCGGTCCCTCTGGCGCAGGGGAAAGAAATAGTACTATTTTCCCTGCGCCAGAGGGACCGCCGACACTGACTGTCCATCCGCCGCAAGGACCGGCCGCCGGGGGGGAGATACAGCAGCGCCGGCAATCATAGGGTCTTTTCCCCTGCGCCAGAGGGACCGCCGACACTGACCGCCGAGGGACCGCCGACACCGCCATCCGCCGCAAGAGATACAGCAGCGGGGGAGATACAGCAGTGGCAGCGCCGTGTCAGGCTGGCCGCTGACAGGTACCCCATCTCCACTCAGTAGCCGCAGGGACCCCCCTCCTCCCGCAGCACCCGGGGACAGCTTCCCCCCTCTACCCCCACAACACCCGGGGACAGCTTCCCCCCTCTACCCCCTCCAAGCTATATAGATAGATCTATATAGATCTATATATATATAGATATATATCTATATATATAGATATATATATAGATATATATATATCTATATATATATATATAGATATATAGATATATATCTATAGATATATATCTATATAGATATGTATATCTATATATATATATATATATATAGATATCTATATATATATCTATAGATATCTATATATATATATATATATATATATATATATATATATATATATATATATATATATAGATATATATATATCAACAAGGAAAGGCAGGGCTGACCCAGGTCTGCGACTAGTCAGTTTGCGGTAGTCACCCTGCCAAACTGCTATAAAGCCGGGTATGCGACTACAGGGTGACTACCACAAACTGACTATACTCCCATACCCGGCTTTATAGAAGTTTGGCAGGGTGACTACCGCAAACTGACTAGTCGCATACCCGGCTTTATAGAAGTTTGGTGCTCCGTGTGTGTCACATTATGTAATGCATATTGAAATATTAGCAACTGTGCCTTGTATTATCCTTGGCCATTTTAAGGGCTATTGTCTGTCTGCTTGTGCCTCTCAAATTTAACTGCGGGACCAGTCCGGCATTTCTATACTGAAGTTTAGTAGACGCGTACCCCGTCACTTTTGTTTAGGTTCTGTACTCACGCCTCTTTGTTTTGGTATGCCCTTAACCCAGCCCATTATGATAATTTTGTTCATATATATCGTGTCAAAAGCCCAAATCGAGAGAGTGTGTACGGTGGTACAATCTTTTTCTTGCGACTGTTTGGACGGGAGTACATCGGACGTCGCAAGTAAAATTGTACAGGTGTGTACGCGCGTGATCGGCTGTTGTTTGTGGACGGTCCGACGGGAGTACAGTCGGCCAAACGGTTGGATTGTATATATGTGTACCCAGCTTTAGAATCCAATCCCAAGCTTTCAAGTTTATTTAACAGTCTGATGTGTGACAGTGTCAAAAGGCTTACTAAAGTTTAGATAAGCTACATCTACAGCCCTGGAACAAAGTTGAAGGGTCAACACTAAGTGTTGTCCTTCTAGAGCGCTTAATTAGCGTTGCTTTGCTTAATGGAGCAGCTGCAGGGGTGAGGATGGTCAGTCCCCACAAAAAAACAAGTTTGTACACAAAGAATTAGCAGCGCTCTTATTAATGATGAGTAAATACCACTTAAAATGAATGTATTTTAATGATAAAAGTTGACAATCTTTAAATATTTAGAATGCACCTACTGTAAGTGCAAATGACAAAAATATACATATAAAAATTGCACAATAACATAAAAACACACAACAATAAAAAAAGAGTTGTATCAATAAATTGGCTATGTAGCCAGATCTCACGTGGGGAGATGAGTCCAAATGGGGGTATCAATGTGTCCTGCACTGTCCACACTATAATAATCCCAGAAAGTAGATGGAGTCCTAATTGTGCGGCAATAAATACTCCTGTGTACCAATTGAGGGAGTGGCTGTTTGTTGTAAGCCTGACCTACAACATCATGGTCAATTGTATCCAATGGACAGGGAGATGTCCTGATGACTTCCAAATTGTGGGGACCCGGTGGTCAGAGTAGTGAGCAGGTGTAAATTCAGATGTCTCCCCAGATCAATAACAGCACAGTACCACCAACGCGTTTCACTGGGCTACGCCAGCTTTATCAAAGTGATGATTTTGCCTTTTTGGCATTAAACTGTAGTTGCCATGCTCTTGACCATTCCTCTAATCTACCTAGATCATCAATCATTTTTTTTACCCCGAATGGTGTGTCTACCCTGTTGCATACCTTTGTGTCATCTACAAAAATAAACATTTTACCTCCAGTTTAATTTATAACACCAATTAAGATATTAAAAAGCACTGGGCCAAGTACAGATCCCTTAGTACTCCACTTGTAACCTTTCCCTCCTGTACTCCATTTACTACACCTCTCTGTTTTCTGTCCTTCAACCAAGATCTTATCCATTCAACCATCTTAGAATCCAATCCCAAGCTTTCAAGTTTATTTAACAGTCTGATGTGTGACAGTGTCAAAAGCCTTACTAAAGTTTAGATAAGCTACATCTACAGCCCTACCTACTTTAGTCACCCAGTCAAAAAAAGTCAATAAGATATGTTTGACATGATCTTCCCAGTAAACCCATGCTGTTTTGGATCCTGTAAGTTGCTGGTTTTGACATACATACTGGTTTCTACAAGTTGATTTGATGAGTGTTTCCATCCATTTCCCTAATACTGATGTAAGGCTTACTAGATGATAGTTGCTTACCTATTCCTTGCTTCCACGTTTGTGCAGTGGAGCTACATTCACTGTTTTCCGGGCCTCTGGAATTACTGCAGTAGCTATTGACTGGTGGAATAATTTACAGTGCCAGATTAAGCCTTCGGGGGGCCCGGGGCACTTTAGACAGGGGGGGCCCCCTTGCACTTGACATTACTGGCCGCAAACTGCATGGGAGAATATTACACTGTCAAAACACAGAATAAAGGCAGTATAAACTTGGTCAATGGGTAACTGCAGGGGAGATATATTTACACACATATACATATATACACATACATACACATAAATTCATACCACATGAAAAGCCTGTGTTTGTCCCTCTGCACCTTACTCGGTAGGAGACCTCACAGTCCCAGTGCTGCCTCTGATTAAAAACCCTCCCAAGACTAGGCTGCTGCTGCTGTTCTCCATGGGCCTGAGAAGAATGTAATGAGCTCCACCAATCAGAGCTCAGCACAAACATCTCAGCCTCTGCCCTCTGGTGCAAAGTGTCATGGGACTTAGTCAACTCCCAGTAATGCACTGCACACTTGTGCAATCAGTGTGCCTTGGCTCCCGATGCTCAGCGCCTTTAATCATTGTCACATTGGCAGATAGGTGAAGCTGCAGAACTACCCCACTCCCATGCACAAAACCTTTAGCTAAAAATATATATATATATATATATATATATATATATATTATATATTTTTTCAAAATACATGCCAACCACAGGGGGCCCCTAGCTAGAGGAGGCCCAGGATACCTTTTAGTATCCTTGAATGTATCCCATCTGGTCCCATTGATTTATCCACTTTCAGTTTTGAACGTTCTGTTAGGACTTTCTCCTTTGTAAATGCATTTGTTTTTCCCTCATTTTTCTGACTATACTTGAAACTTAACTGTGGCCCCTTCCCCTCTCTTTCAGCATTGAATACTGAGCAGAAATACAGTAATTAATAATATGATCTGCTATTACATTGTCTCCCTCAAGAAGACTTACACTCTCAGGCTTTTATTCAGATCTGATCGCATTACAAATTTGTTTGGAAAATGGGCAAAACCATGTGCACTGCAGGTGGGGCAGATGTAACATGTGCAGAGAGAGTTAGATTTGGGTTTCTGTGCAGGGTAAATACTGGCTGCATTATTTTACACTGCAATTCAGATTTCAGTTTCAACATACCCCACCCAAATGTAACTCTATCTGCACATGTTACATCTGCCCCACCTGCAGTGCACATGGTTTTGCCCATTTTCCACACAAATTTGTACTGCAAACAGATCTGAATAAGGGCCTCTGTCTTTAGTCTTAGTCTAATTACTCCACTTTTTGTTTTTCTCCTTTCACTTATATACCTAAAAAAGTTTACGCCCTTGACTGGACCATTTTCTCCTCAGCCTGTGCTTTTGCACATTTGATTACCTTCTCAGGCTCCTTCTGTCTAACAAGATATAACTTATTGACTTCATTATACTGCGTCTGCTTATATTTCTTAAAGGACTTTTTTTTTTTTGCTTTCACAATACTTGCTACTTCTTTCGCAAACCACACTGACTTCATTTTCCTTGTGTTTCTACTATCTCTTTTAACACAAAGTTCTGTTGCTATTGCACATTTTTATTTTTTCCACTTCTCCTGCACTCCTTCCAAGTTCCTCCACTCTGCCAAAGAATCCCTTTCAGAGTTTCCCATCTCTACAAAATCAGCCTTCCTAAAATCTAACACCTTTATTTTTGTGTGTGATGAGTCGGTCTCTTTCTTTATTCTGAACCATACTGCTTGATGGTCACTGGATCCCTGGTTTTCACCCATATTTACATCAGATAATCTGTCACCATTTGTATGACGGAAGGTATTGTTTGGATCCCGCACTGGATGTTCCACCATGATTGTAAATATTTGTATCATAATAATCAGGTGGAATAAATTTGGTTAATCCAAATCCTCAATTTATACTCTGACAACCATCAGTGTTCCATTATAGGAGTTTGGAGGTGCTCCTCAGAGTCAGGGAAATCATAGGTTAATACAGAGAAAAAAAACCCAATTAGTTGGGGCACGCTAGAGGTATATATGCGTATTGATCAAAAAAGTTTAGTGAAAAGTATCAAGTCCTAAATAAAATGTAACTTTTAATAGTTAT
Organism: Crinia signifera; assembly: GCF_055691185.1. Classification (NCBI taxonomy): domain Eukaryota; kingdom Metazoa; phylum Chordata; class Amphibia; order Anura; family Myobatrachidae; genus Crinia; species Crinia signifera. The sequence goes on along the minus strand of NW_028142774.1, from coordinate 48,078 downwards.
TTTTTTTTAAATGGTAACAAATACACACAGCATAAATACAAGATTAAAAGACTAAACAAACACCCTTATGTTACAGACAGAGGTATAATTGTATCCTGATTATGCTTGAAAAGAAATTGTAACTGGTACAAAAAATGAATAACCCACTCAGCAATTATCAGACTGCAACTGGAAATTAGTTTATAATAAGTATCGTGTAAGGGCCCTCATACATTTGGCTGACTTGTCCTAAGGACAAGTCAGCCCTGACTTCCCCTGAGCTCTCCCAGCAGCTCCCCGGGAGAGCTTGATAAGATTTTAAGATTTGGCACTTGATGTGCCATTTTTTACATGTGATAAATTGGCTCATATTATCACATGTAAACCCGGGGAGCAGCAGGAGAGCAGGGTCTGGTGGGGGGCTGCAGGAGAGGGATCGGTAGCGGCAAGGTCCGGGTCCATGGCAGGGGGCAGGGACCGGAGAGCAGTGTCAGTAGCGGTGAGCAGTGGGAGCATAGAAAAAAATCCTATTAAAAAAACTGGGTGACCGCTGATTGGCTGAGCTTTCAGCCAGTCAGTGGCCGCCCAGGCTTTTGAATAGTTTTTTTTTTCTATTCTCCCACTCACTACAGGATCCAGTGTAGCAGTGAGCATTGGGAGAATAGAAAGAATCCTATTAAAAAGACTGGGGGATCCCTCTCCTGCAGCCCTACCCTAGACCTTGCTCTCCTGCTGCTCCCCGCCACGGACCCTGCAGCTACTGCAACCTCTCCTGCAGCTCCCCCCAGACTATGCTCTCTGGTCCACGCTCCCGCCATGGACCCATACCCTGCTGCTAGCGCTACCTATCCTGCAGCCCCCCCCCCCCCCCAGATATAAGACAGCTAGATCCTCAGAGGATAAACTTAATGTTTAAATATTCATTGTCAACAACACAAAGGGAGGTGCGTGCTTTCCTGGGCATGGCACAATTTTCAGGCAATGGCTTCCAGGGTTTTCTTCTGTTGCATTGCCATTACAGAAGTTAATCTCACAAGACAAACCACAGGTAGTACAACACACACCTGAATCCATTGCAGCATTTACAGAGATAAAGAATCTCTTAATAGCAGCACCCGCTCTGGGTTTGCCAAATTATAATTTGCCTTTTCAGTTATACTGTACTGAAAATCAGGACACTGCATTAGGCGTGTTGACACAAATTCATGGTGGAAAACACTGACCCGTTGGTTACTTCAGTGTGCAGCTGGACACAATACAAATGCACTACCAACCTGTTTGCGTGCAGAAGCCGCAGCAGTTCTCATGGTAGAAAAGACACAATACATTGTACTACAGCCAGGGCCGATGCAAGGCACCGGAGCGCCCCAGACGAGTCAGGGTGGGGGCACCCCGGTGCCGGGGGGGTGGTACCTGTAAAAAAACTTGCGTCCCCGGCGTCCCTGCTGAGTGCTGGTGCGTGCAGGGGTGTCTGTGCCTCCGGGGGAACCTGCGGCGCTGTTATTGTGTATAAGCTGGCCGCGGCCGGCGGGGTCCCTACAGTGAATAGAAAATAACTAGCGCTATGCGCGCTGCCGAAGAAGCACGTTTTTTCACAGGTACCACAGTTCGCTAACCCTCCATGCTGGGGGTGAGGGCGAACTGCCGCACTCCAGGTGCCGGCGCCCTAGGCAAATGCCTAGAGCTACAATAGCAACAACAGGAGTGAGTAATGTGATACACAGGCGCAGTGCTTGGAGCTGCCGGGTGGAACTCGTTCGTCTGGGTCCCTCACAAACCCTTCACCATCACCACAAAAACAAAAATACAAACGTGACCTCTCAGGCGCTCCACTTAAGGTAATCAGGGTGTCTCTCCCCAATTTAGATCATAAAAAAGAGGAAATAAAGAAGCAATGGTGAATCAAGTTTTTAACACGCTTCCCTCCCCTTTTAATGAATAAAATATATGTATAAAAACATGACATAAAAACAATATCATAAAAACAATAGAAAAGTTATATCCACAATAATTGATAAAGTGCTGTGTGCAGTCACGGAATTCAGATATCCAGACAGGGATGCATATGGAATAATTACCAGGTATGGTGGGAACTGGTCGTTAAACCGTTCCTTACAGCGCTTGCAGCACAAATTGACAACACTGATTTCCTGGCATCTGCTCCCCGGACCTCCGTTCACCGTCTGTCCACAGCGATAGTGTGTATAACAGCCACAGTTCACCAACGCGTTTCGTCCTCCTGTAGGACTTTTTCAAGGTGTACTTGACCATAGGCAGTAATCACACTTATATACCCTAATTGCGTATGCCAGCTGGACCCTAATCAGTGTGTTCCTACAAGTCCCATGGTCCTTAGCTGACAAACGCACTTCCGGCCCGCACGCCAATGCAAGCCGGGTTACCTAGGAGACGCTGACGCTCTGACGCAGCAGGCCGTCAGGTCCCATTACCTAGCTTCCGGGATTTATTTCCTTTCTAGCGGCGCGTCACTTCCGGGTTGTCAAGGTGATGCTCGGACGCATTTCTAGTGGCCGTCCGTCCCCGGCTCTTGGCTTTCCTTCGTTACCAAGGTGAAGTAGTGTTGTGATACGTCACTTCCGGGTTTCCTTGGTGATGTTTAAAAGCGCTGTCACATTCTCATTACTGCGGATTCTAGCGCTTTGTATTTTGCCAATAGGACGCCCGTTAGGAATACTCTGTTCTTATATGCCCTTGTGGAAGAAGTACAAATATAGAGAAATTAGTACCCATTCTAAAATACATGATCCTTCTGAACCATAACCCATAACCACCAGAAAGTGCATTATAGTGTGAAAGTGCTAAGTGCATTTTGGAAACCACTACAAAAACCACTTAATTTCGAAATCTGAGTTTAATCCTCCAGGGATCAGTGTCCCCAGATCATAAATAAGTTGCATCTCAGCTTTAGCTAATTGTTTTGATAAACCTTTGTGCCTCCAATTTTCTTTAATTTGTTTGAGGCCACAAAGCGTAAATGACGCTGCTACTATTACACATCACGAAATCCCTAATGACGTGTAATAGTAGCAGCGTCATTTACGCCATCGGTTGCAGCTGCAACCTATGGTATATAGGTCGGACTTCTAGGCCACTGAAGGTGCGCCTAGGAGAACACCTTAGGAATATAAGGAAAGGAATGACAACTCATGCACTATCTGAACACTTCAGGATGCACCACCAAAGTGACCCAAAGGGAATAGTTGCTTTTTGTGGCCTCAGACAAATTAAAGAAAATTGGAGGCACAAAGGTTTATCAAAACAATTAGCTAAAGCTGAGATGCAACTTATTTATGATCTGGAGACACTGATCCCTGGAGGATTAAACTCAGATTTCGAAATTAAGTGGTTTTTGTAGTGGTTTCCAAAATGCACTTAGCACTTTCACACTATCATGCACTTTCTGGTGGTTATGGGTTATGGTTCAGAAGGATCATGTATTTTAGAATGGGTACTAATTTCTCTATATTTGTACTTCTTCCACAAGGGCATATAAGAACAGAGTATTCCTAACGGGCGTCCTATTGGCAATATACAAAGCGCTAGAATCCGCAGTAATGAGAATGTGACAGCGCTTTTAAACATCACCAAGGAAACCCGGAAGTGACGTATCACAACACTACTTCACCTTGGTAACGAAGGAAAGCCAAGAGCCGGGGACGGACGGCCACTAGAAATGCGTCCGAGCATCACCTTGACAACCCGGAAGTGACGCACCGCTAGAAAGGAAAAAAATCCCGGAAGCTAGGTAATGGGACCTCATGGCCTGCTGCGTCAGAGCGTCAGCGTCTCCTAGGTAACCCGGCTCGCATTGGCGTGTGGGCCGGAAATGCGTATGTCAGCTAAGTACCATGGGACTTGTAGGAACACACTGATTAGGGTCCAGCTGGCATACGCAATTAGCATATATAAGTGTGATTACTGCCTATGGTCAAGTACACCTTGAAAAAGTCCTACAGGAGGACGAAACGCGTTGGTGAACTGTGGCTGTTATACACACTATCGCTGTGGACACACAGTGAACGGAGGTCCGGGGAGCAGATGCCAGGAAATCAGTGTCAGCACCACTGCCAATTTGTGCTGCAAGCGCTGTAAGGAACGGTTTAACGACCAGTTCCCACCATACCTGGTAATTATTCCATATGCATCCCTGTCTGGATATCTGAATTCCGTGACTGCACACAGCACTTTATCAATTATTGTGGATATTTTCTATTGTTTTTATGATATTGTTTTTATGTCATGTTTTTATACATATATTTTATTCATTAAAAGGCGAGGGAAGCGTGTTAAAAATTTGCTTCACCATTGCTTCTTTATTTCCTCTTTTTTATGATCTAAATTGGGGAGAGACACCCTGATTACCTTAAGTGGAGCGCCTGAGAGGTCACGTTTGTATTTTTGTTTTTGTGGTGATGGTGAAGGGTTTGTGAGGGACCCAGACGAACGAGTTCCACCCGGCAGCTCCAAGCACTGCGCCTGTGTATCACATTACTCACTCCTGTTGTTGCTATTGTATTTTGTCTACCTCATTTGAGTATTGTGATTAATTGGCAGCATATAATGTTCTCACTTAGTGAAGGGAGGAAGACGAAATTTGAATATGTCTTCCGAGAAGAGGGAGATTCCATCATTTTAATTGATGAAAATCTAGAGGGGGTCATGAAGAAATTAGAGACATCACTGTTGAAAGAATACAGAATCTGGTGGGAGGTGGTAACTTTAGAAAAGTACCTGTCCAATCAGATTGTCCCCAAAGGTTTGCTGATTTGTAAAGAAGCCTCATTCTCATCAATGGATGATAAATTCCCCCAGGAATGGGAACACATCCTCAAAACGTGCTCATTGTCATTAATGAGATTGATTGTTCTAGATAGAAAAAGGGATCTGGAACAACTGGATGTAGAAATAAAAAACCTTAGGGAATTAATTCAACCTTTTACTAAATTACCCGAGTATAAAGAACTAGAAAAACGGGTAGAAACAACATTAAGGAAAAATGAGAATGCCATTGTAGAAAGAAAAGTACGTAGGTTTAATAGAGACAGAATGAAGGAATCTGGGGAATTAGAATTGGAAGAAATAAGGGATAAGGACCCCGACACTAAACCCGAAAAAAATAGTAGGAGAAAAACAAGTAAGGGAAATATGAAAGGTAAAACAATTAATCAGGAAAGGAATAATTATCAAACCCCAAATAAATGGATACCCCCCCATAGAAGGAGAAGAAACGAAACTGAAGGATACATAAATAATGGGGGACATATAGAGCCAAGACAGGAAAGATATGAACAAGTACCCATTGAAAGACACTTCCAGAGACGACCATTTTATAACAACCAAAGACGAGAGGGGATAAATAGTCACCATGACGACCATCAATCCAGTTATGCACGCCCTAACCAGAGAAGGTTTGAGGGGAGGGATAATCCACCCAGATATATTAGAGAGCCCCCGCCCCCAAAATGGGAAAATAGGGACAAATATAATTCATGGCAACAGAAAAATTATAGGGGTGAGAACCACAATAGGTTCAACCCATTAAGAGAGGAGGTGGATTTTACACCATCTTTTTTATCTCAACGACGGACGTCATTCCGACCGAGATAGATCACATAAAAACAAAAAGGGGGAAAAGAGGAGGCCGACCCAGAATACATGCCCAGAAAAAGAAATTTAAAAAGAAAAAATCTGATAAAAAATCTGACAAAAAAGATATAGGTGGAAATTTACCAATATGAAAAACCTAGTTTTTCGTATTGGTATTTTCCCTACGACTGCATACGACTGTTTAAGTCGTATGCAAAGTCGTGTTCCGGAGGATCAGTTACAAAGCAGTCATATACGACTGCTTTGTAACCCTCCGATGGTGTAATGATTCGTATTAGCGGCCGTATATACGGCTGCTAATACGAATTATTTCTAGCAGTCTGCACGGATCAGTCAGATCCGTGCAGGCTGCATGGTGTAAAAAAAATAGAAAAAAAAATAAATTAAAAAAAAAAACGGCGTGGGGTCCCCCCCACAGCCGAAACCAGCACCAGGCTGACAGAGCCTGGAGCCGGTAATTAAAAATCAGGGAACCCGACAAATAGGGGTTCCCCGATTTTTAACAACCAGCCCCAGGCTCCTGCTCTGGGGCTGGTTCCCAAAATACGGGGGACAAAATGACTAGGGGTCCCCCGTATTTTAAGAACCAGCCCCAGGCAAAACCAGCCAGCGGGTAATGCCACAGCCGGGGGGAGACTTTTTATGCAAGTCCCCCCGGCCAAAGCATTAACCCTACCGACCAGTCAGCCTGGCCAGGGGCCCTGGGGGAGTGGGGACCCCCCCAATGAAGGGGTCCCCCCCCTCCAGGACTTACCTGACCAGGCTGAAGCCTGGTGCTGTCCTCGATGCCCCTGGGCGGTGGGCATCGAGCTGATGGTTTTGTGTAAAAAATAGAATAAAAACCATTGTTTTTTACTGTGGCACTACAAGTGCCAGCAAGCCTCCCCAGCAAGCTGGGACTTGGATAACCACAAGTCCCAGCCTGCTGGGCATTAAAGGGCCCGCTGGGTCTTGTAGTGCCACCGTAAAAAAAATAGTTAAATAAAACACACTGACACCCGTTTTAAATAAAAGTTTAATAATCACATTACATACATACTGATACTTACCTTTCTTGATCCCGTAGGTAGCCCTGGTCCTGATGTCCTGTGTCGTCCTCCAGGTCCATGTCGGCTGTCTGCGTCGTCCTCCAGGTCCATGTCGACGGTCCGTGTCGTCCTCCAGGTCCATGGCGGTGTCCGGGTCCGAAGAAATCCATGTTGGAGCTGTGGAAGGAAATCCTACTCACCTGTTCCTGCGCTGAAGAAGTCTTGTCTTGATCCGACGTAGTCCAGGTAATCTTCCTGCTGTCGCCGGTCCCCGCTGTCTGCGCTGTCCGTGCATCGCGCTGAGGAGAGATGCTGAAGTTTCATATTCGGCGCCTCTCCTCAGACTGAATTCTATTGGCCGCCTAGCGGGCCAATCAGGAGCCGACTTTCTCGGCTCCTGATTGGCCCGCTAGGCGGCCAATAGAATTCAGTCTGAGGAGAGGCGCCGAATATGAAACTTCAGCATCTCTCCTCAGCGCGATGCACGGACAGCGCAGACAGCGGGGACCGGCGACAGCAGGAAGATTACCTGGACTACGTCGGATCAAGACAAGACTTCTTCAGCGCAGGAACAGGTGAGTAGGATTTCCTTCCACAGCTCCAACATGGATTTCTTCGGACCCGGACACCGCCATGGACCTGGAGGACGACACGGACCGTCGACATGGACCTGGAGGACGACGCAGACAGCCGACATGGACCTGGAGGACGACACAGGACATCAGGACCAGGGCTACCTACGGGATCAAGAAAGGTAAGTATCAGTATGTATGTAATGTGATTATTAAACTTTTATTTAAAACGGGTGTCAGTGTGTTTTATTTAACTATTTTTTTTACGGTGGCACTACAAGACCCAGCGGGCCCTTTAATGCCCAGCAGGCTGGGACTTGTGGTTATCCAAGTCCCAGCTTGCTGGGGAGGCTTGCTGGCACTTGTAGTGCCACAGTAAAAAACAATGGTTTTTATTCTATTTTTTACACAAAACCATCAGCTCGATGCCCACCGCCCAGGGGCATCGAGGACAGCACCAGGCTTCAGCCTGGTCAGGTAAGTCCTGGAGGGGGGGGACCCCTTCATTGGGGGGGTCCCCACTCCCCCAGGGCCCCTGGCCAGGCTGACTGGTCGGTAGGGTTAATGCTTTGGCCGGGGGGACTTGCATAAAAAGTCTCCCCCCGGCTGTGGCATTACCCGCTGGCTGGTTTTGCCTGGGGCTGGTTCTTAAAATACGGGGGACCCCTAGTCATTTTGTCCCCCGTATTTTGGGAACCAGCCCCAGAGCAGGAGCCTGGGGCTGGTTGTTAAAAATCGGGGAACCCCTATTTGTCGGGTTCCCTGATTTTTAATTACCGGCTCCAGGCTCTGTCAGCCTGGTGCTGGTTTCGGCTGTGGGGGGGACCCCACGCCGTTTTTTTTTTTATTTATTTAATTTTTCTATTTTTTTACACCGAAGCCTGCACGGATCTGACTGATCCGTGCAGGCAAAAACGCAAATACGACATGAAAATGGTGTTCTATTTTCCTGTCGTATTTGCGTGGGTGTTTTACACCACTAAGCAGCCGTATTATCCATACGGCTGCTTAGTAAATCAGAAACCACCATTCTTTTGAATGGTGATTTCTGTCGTATTCTATCGATGGTGTAGACATTCGTATTTGTAACTACAAATACGAATGTTCCATCTTTAGGACTACGAATTGTTGTATTTTTGGGATTGTAAATCCCGAAAATACAAATTCGTAAAAAAAAGGTGTATTTCTCCCTACGAATACACCTTTTTTCTACGAATCCATTTTGGTAAATGTCCCCCATAGTCTCAGATGTAAATTCGGAAAAAGGAAAAATCAAAATATTCAACCTTAGTAGCCATCAACTTGAAATAGCTGAGATTGCAGTCCTAGAAAAAGGACTTAAGTATGCACCATCCCTTCCACTAAATAAATTTAATACATTTGTGGACCTGAATAAATATATCAGGAAACTCAGCTTAAAGAATTTTTTTCTTAATCAGACCTCCGAACCTTTGAAGGAAGAAAGTAAGACCCCATTTAAACCTAAATCAGTGTTTAATCCAACACATGTTAGGGGCAATTATATCGAAACTTTTTTAAGACTAGTGTCAGATGATATTAAAAGGATGGGAGAAAAACTGGATAATTGCAATCTGACGTTTAAGGAACGTACAGCCCTTAAGAAATTAAGAGATAACGAAGAAATCGTTATAAAACCAACAGATAAGGGGGGGTGGTGATTATGAAAAAGGGGAACTACGATAAGGAAATTTATCGCCAATTAGAGGACAACAATACTTATACTAAACTCAGGGGGGATCCTACCAGAAAAACTTTGGATAAAATAAAAAGCCTCCTCAATATACAAAAGAATGAGGAGGTAATAACTAAAAAAGAGTATGAGTTCCTTTTGAATGAAGAACCATCCATCCCCGTCCTGTATGTCCTCCCGAAGGTCCACAAGGACCCAGTGTGCCCCCCCGGCAGACCTATAATTTCGGGAATTGGGTCTGTAACAGCAAATTTATCTGAATATATAGATTTTTTCTTGCAACCCCTGGTGACAAAGAACAAATCGCATCTCAAAGACACAAGGGATGTGCTGAACACTCTGAAGGGGGTGGGATGGGAAGAGGGACTGATGTTGGTTACGGCCGACGTCAAGTCCCTCTACAACATCATAGATCACCAGAAAGGGCTGCAAGCATTAAAAGAGGCCCTTAGGGTGAGTGAAATAGAAACCCCCATACAATAATTTTTACTGGAAGGGGTACAATTCATTTTAGAAAATAACTATTTTATGTTCAATGGCAATATTTACCTTTAGAATATCGGCATTTACGCCATCGGTTGCAGCTGCAACCTATGGTATATAGGTCGGACTTCTAGGCCACTGAAGGTGCGCCTAGGAGAACACCTTAGGAATATAAGGAAAGGAATGACAACTCATGCACTATCTGAACACATCAGGATGCACCACCAAAGTGACCCAAAGGGAATAGTTGCTTTTTGTGGCCTCAGACAAATTAAAGAAAATTGGAGGCACAAAGGTTTATCAAAACAATTAGCTAAAGCTGAGATGCAACTTATTTATGATCTGGGGACACTGATCCCTGGAGGATTAAACTCAGATTTCGAAATTAAGTGGTTTTTGTAGTGGTTTCCAAAATGCACTTAGCACTTTCACACTATCATGCACTTTCTGGTGGTTATGGGTTATGGTTCAGAAGGATCATGTATTTTAGAATGGGTACTAATTTCTCTATATTTGTACTGCTTCCACAAGGGCATATAAAAACAGAGTATTTCTAACCTGCGTCCTATTGGCAATATACAAAGCGCTAGAATCCGCAGTAATGAGAATGTGACAGCGCTTTTAAACATCACCAAGGAAACCCGGAAGTGACGTATCACAACACTACTTCACCTTGGTAACAAAGGAAAGCCAAGAGCCGGGGACGGACAGCCACTAGAAATGCGTCCGAGCATCACCTTGACAACCCGGAAGTGACGCGCCGCTAGAAAAGAAAAAAATCCTGGAAGCTAGGTAATGGGACCTGACGGCCTGCTGCGTCAGAGCGTCAGCGTCTCCTAGGTAACCCGGCTCGCATTGGCGTGCGGGCTGGAAGTGCGTATGTCAGCTAAGGACCATGGGACTTGTAGGAACACACTGATTAGGGTCCAGCTGGCATACGCAATTAGGGTATATAAGTGTGATTACTGCCTATGGTCAAGTACACCTTGAAAAAGTCCTACAGGAGGACGAAACGTGTTGGTTAACTGTGGCTGTTATACACACTATCGCTGTGGACAGACGGTGAACGGAGGTCCGGGGAGCAGATGCCAGGAAATCAGTGTTGTCAATTTGTGCTGCAAGCGCTGTAAGGAACGGTTTAACGACCAGTTCCCACCATACCTGGTAATTATTCCATATGCATCCCTGTCTGGATATCTGAATTCCGTGACTGCACACAGCACTTTATCAATTATTGTGGATATAACTTTTCTATTGTTTTTATGATATTGTTTTTATGTCATGTTTTTATACATATATTTTATTCATTAAAAGGGGAGGGAAGCATGTTAAAAACTTGCTTCACCATTGCTTCTTTATTTCCTCTTTTTTATGATCTAAATTGGGGAGAGACACCCTGAATACCTTAAGTGGAGCGCCTGAGAGGTCACGTTTGTATTTTTGTTTTTGTGGAAATGCCTAGAGCTGCCTAGTGGTGGCGCCGGCCCTGACTACAGCATGAATTACACTTGTTTGTCCCACATGCAGTTGCACAAATACTGAACAATGCACAAACCAGACATGTATCCATTGCTCGATTCTCCCGATCGCACTGCTGACTTCCATCAACATCACCATACACAGGTGCATATCTTTAAATCCTGCAACATTGTTGCCCACTTCTTTAGGGAGGAATGAGTTTGAGGAAGAAGGGGAAGACAGTGAGAATGATTGCACAACCTACATGAGCCAAAATGTTTCAGTTAGACCTGACATTTCTCAAACTTCCTTGGACAATCCAGATTTAGTTTTGTTCACTGATGGTAGCTGTCACAGACAAACACATGATGGGTCAATAGCAACAGGCTATGCAGTCACTACATATGATGAGGTAATTGAAGCCAGACCCTTGGGTCCACCACATTCAGCACATGTGGCTGAATTAACAGCATTGATCAGAGCATGTCACATTGCTGAGGGATAAGGGTTAACATTTACACAGATTCAAGAATATGGGTTTGGAGTGGTGCACAATTTCGGGGCTGTGTGGAAACACAGAGGATATCTCACAGCCACAGGAACACCCATTGCAAATGCACGAACTGTGAGAGAACTGATAGATGCCATACAATTACCAAACGAGGTTGCTGTAATTAAATGCCAAGCACATACCAAACAAACTGATCTCATTTCTGTGGGTAATCGGTTGGCTGATGAGGCAGCAAGGGAGGCGGCAGCACTCCCCAGCCAGTCAGAACACACTGATACACATTTGGTGGTTTTCAATGACATTACATTTGATAAACTAAGACAGTGTCAACAGGGTGTATCCCTTAATGAGCTTAACTCTTGGAAGTTAAAACAATGTCACCAAAGGGAGGATGAAATCTGGGTAAATCCAGAAGATAAACCTGTATCTGGCCAGTGCACCCCCCCCCCCCCTTCCCCAGCTTATCCTAATGCCTGTGTTGTAAATGTTTGAAAAGGGGTTAAACCCTGCATGCTTGAGTTTGGTAGCAGTGTGGTGGTATGAGCGAACATTTAACATAGATCCCTTGAACATTTAATGCAGAGTTATTGCATGTAAAGGAAAAAAATGATAGACTGAAAGCAGAAGCTATAATTACCAAGGATACGTTGCTTAGTAAAAAAGCGGATTTGTGTCCTGTCCGAGTTTTTATGGTACCGGTAGTGGATGGCGTGCCAGACCGCGCAATTCCATTGGGGACTCCATAGAACAAAGTTGATTTGATATATATATCACAGGATGGACTGGACGTCACCACATCGGACCAACAAGCCACGCCCAATGCTTTTCGTCACCGGATTGGACTTAGTCACCCCCTGATGAAACGCGTTGGTAGTGGCTTGTTGGTCTGACGCGGTGACGTCCAGTACATCCTGTGATCCGGTCGGTTCTCTGGCATCTTCTCCATGGCGGCTCCGGCATTTGGATATCTGTCTAGGGATCTGTGGCTGACTTGCGGGGTTGGAAACAACTGTGGAGTTCCTTACTGTGATTGTGCATTATATCAGGCTGGCAAGCTTATATCTTTAAACCACAATGTATGTGAGCTTATATATCAGTAAATTATTTTATTGTACATCATGCGCTTTCTTCTTTATTTTATATATATATATATTATATATATATATAATAATATATATAAATATATATTTATTATATATATATATATTATATATATATATATATATTATATATTATATATATATATATATATATATTATATATATATATATATATATATATATATATATATATATATATATATATATATATATATATATTATTAGAAGAGATAAGAAAAAATTTGCAGGACATCTGTTTGTATGTTTCAGACATTCATATTCATATTAAAAGAAAATTTAAAAAAAGTATTCTGTTGCTTGGAACTGTGCCAGATAAACGGTTGTTGTAATGTGATGTTTTAATGTGATGTTCTGAGGATAATATATATATATATATATATATATATATATATATATATATATATATATATACACAAAGTAGTACCCGCACCTGCACTCACCAATAGTCAGCCTGAGGGGTGCCCAGAAGGTCACACCGTGGTGCGCCAGTTATAGTCCAGATATCGCCTCCCAGTTTTTTTTTGTTTTTTTTTACTTTACATGAGAGTATGGCCACAGGTAACTTTGGTTTCTTTGACGATAACCTCCTAAGCCAGGCTGAGCATGGCATAGTATCGCTTACTGACGACGACGCCGACAAGGTACTATTTGACCAAGGGGATTTTGTCATACTCCTCACTGAGGGCCTTATTCTGATCGGTGCGGATATTCCCGCATGCGGACGGATCGCCGATGTTGATCGTCTGCGCATGTGCAGAGGTCACTCTGCGCATGTGCAGGCGATTTCGCCGCACGGATTCTTTATACGCCGCACAGGGGGCGTAGAGGGGCGTGAGGGGCTACTTAGCCTCATTACCCTATGCATACGCCCCGCGTTTCATGGGCGTTCCCATGCAAACGCGGGGCGTATGCATGGTAATGAGGCCGTGACGCGTGGGTACGGGGCGGGCATCTGACATCGCCGGATGTCAGCTGCCCGCCCCCATACATGATTTCACACGGACAAGTGTCCGTGTGGTCTTGTGTTGCGGGACCTGGTGGAGCGTGCGGCCCTGCATTCGATGTTCGGCGACCATCGAATGCAGGGGCTGCTCCCAAGACGGAGGAGGCGTATCCCCGTCCAATTTCATGCGGATCGCCACATATCCGCGTACGGACGGCAGGTGGCGATCCGTATGGAAGGCGGGGATTCGCCTGCACGGTTGCGGCCGCATATTCTGATCGGGCCGCACCGATCAGAATAAGGCCCAGAGTCCTCCACTGACCTCTACCACTGACTGTTCCGTCTACGCCAGGGGTTCCCAATCTTTTTTTTATCACGGCACCCTAGAGCATAAGAATTTTTTTCGCGGCACCCCTAGGCCAAATTTATTTTAATTAGATTGAATTTATATGCGATTCTTAGGGTCAGTTATGTGGAAAAGGGCAGGAATTGCTTCTATTTGTACACATTTTATGATTGGCAGCCACCAGCACTGGTTTTGCTTATAAATAATTAACCATTAATAATTTGAGTTGGTCCTGGACCACCAACCCAGGGCACCCTTGCATGTGTCCCGAGGCACCCCAGGGAGCCACGGCGCACAGTTTGGGAACCACTGGTCTACGCAAACAAGAAACAGACCTTACACTGCACGGCCACTTTTTATCTGAGTATCATCGCAAAAAACGCAAAATGTGCCCACCATAGGACTACAAAATCCTGCATTTTGCAGCAGGTGGTGCGGAGTACTAAATAAATGCTCCCTAGATCTAATGCACTTGGTAGTGGAGGAGGTGGGATCAGAATTACAAAAGGTGAAAAAGACATTGACACCTTCGCAGTAACCCATCTGGCCGCGATTAAGTCAGATAAAACCACAAATCTCATTGAAAAATTGAGAGTGGAGATAGACACATACAAACGTGATCTGGTATCATTTAAACGCAATAAGCTCGCAGTTGTGACTGCTGATTATCAGAATCATTCAGTGTATCGCTGGCTTCTTGGCGAGACCTCAGGGAGACCCCAGCATCCCCCCAGAACCAGAATACAATTCAATAGACCCCCCAGACCAGGCATGGGTTCCTCCACCTCAGCCTCGGACAGTGAATTTGCCTTCCGCCAATCCAACTCTAACGATTTTTTAGAGACCGAGCCCCTTGGCCGAACCCACCAAAGAGGAAGGGGCGCAGAACCCACCCGAGGAAAGGGGGATACCAGCCAAAAAGGGAGAGGACGGGGGAGGACCTAGTTTTCAATTTGTCTGATACACGTCTGGATACAGCCATGATTAGCCTGTTATCCAGGGGCTTGTCATTTGTCACCACAACAACACACGACCCATTCAACACTGCAGTGGATGTGTACAAATTCAGCAGAAAACTCAGACTGAGGGAACAGTTTGGTGATTCCAAAAGTACCAGTGAAATCCCCAGATTCAAAAGTCGGTCCACCTTCGACCCCTTCTTCTCCAATCCCAGTTTGAAAACCTTTTCACGCTTAGTGGAACAAGATCTTAAAGATCTAAAACCCCAAAGGCGATTTGATAATCTCACACGCACCGAGAGAGAGGTACTCAAAACACTGCGAAGGAACCCCAACATTGTGATTAGACCCGCAGATAAGGGTGGAGCAGTGGTAGTGCAGAACTGGGGTGATTACCACAATGAAGTGAAGAGACAACTGGGCGACAATGGCCCTTATTCTGATCGGTGCGGTAATATCCGCGTGCGTTCGTGCCGCCGATGTTTTGTGTCTGCGCATGTGCAGAGGCGTCTCTGCGCATGTGCGAGCGGGGCGTACGGCCAAATCCCGCATGAAATGTGAACACTCCGAACAGGGGGTGGAGAGGGGCGTGAAGCGCTATTTGGGCTCATTACCATATGCATACGCCCCGCGTTTCATGGGCGTTCCCATGCAAACGCTGGGCGTATGTATGGTAATGCGGCCGTGACGCACGTGTAGGGGGCGGACATATGACATCGCCGGATGTCAGCTGCCCGCCCAGATCCCTGCTTTTGCATGGAAAAATGTCCGTGTGGTCTGAGGTTGCGGGAGCTGGTGGACCACTCGGTCCTGCATTCGATGGTCTGCGACCATCGAATGATGGGGGAGGTTCCCTGAGATGGAGGAGGCGTATTCCGTGAAAAATACACGTGCGGTCCGTTCGGCCAGCTTCTTACCGCGTACGGACGGAGTTGGCGATCCGTATGGAAGGCGGGGTTTTGCACGCACGGTCCTGGCCGCATATTCGGATCCGGCCGCACCGATCAGAATAAGGGCCAATGAGACATACCAATTGGTCCATCAGAACCCTATACCTGGTTTCAAAAGGAGGGTGGATAACACATTGCACACAGCAGTGCAGGCGGGTTGGATCAATAAAGACACCATTGAATTCTTGACAGTAGAACACCCTGTCTGCCCCATTATTTACACCCTCCCAAAGATACATAAGTCCTGCACTTGGCCACCTGGTAGGCCCATAATTTCTGCCCGAGACTCTCTCCTCAAGCCACTGGCAATATACGTAGACTCATTTCTACAGCCATTGGTGTGCCAGGGTGAAAGTTCAGTGGTGCATTTAGATTATAGCGCTGACATTTGTCACTGGGGAACAGCATCCCATAGTTGGAGGGGCAGCAGTAGTGGTGTCTGAGGCAATTCATGTGTACTGCAGTGCTCATCCCAATTGCTGCAGCAGGGCCAGTTCTATAAACCCACACAGAGAGTTCTACAGAGTGGTCATAAAGGCCCTTTACCCGTGTCCATTTCCTCGTCACTTATGTCTGCCAGCAGGGCTAGACTGGCCATCTAGCAATCTGATTTACACTGTGCTCAGCAGGCAGGGCTTTCTGAAAGGAGCTGAGGATGTGCAAATGGTGTTACAGCTCTCTGGATATCAGTGGCATTATAACCAAGCGGACATGGTTACTACTAAGACCGCTGGCAGCCAAAATAAGCAGACAGCTGTAGCAAGGAATACACTATAGCCAGGCAAATACTTTTGCTGCATTCTTCTGCTTTACCATCTCCCATTATTCCTCCTCTCTCCCATCTCCCACTATTCCTCCTCTCTCCTGCTCTCCCGTCTCCCACTATTCCTCCTCCCTCCCATCTCCCACTATTCCTCCTCTCTCCCGTCTCCCACTATTCCTCCTCTCTCCCGTCTCCCACTATTCCTCCTCTCTCCCGTCTCTCACTATTCCTCCTGCTCTTCCGTCTCCCACTATTCCTCCTGCTCTTCCGCCTCCCACTATTCCTCCTCTCTCCCATCTCCCACTATTCCTCCTCTCTCCCGCTCTCCCGTCTCCCACTATTCCTCCTCTTTCCTGTCTCCCACTATTCCTCCTCTTTCCCGTCTCCAACTATTCCTCCTCTCTCCCGTCTCCCACTATTCCTCCTCTCTCCCATCTCCCACAATTCCTCCCCTCTCCCATCTCCCACTATTCCTCCTCTCTCCCGCTCTCCCATCCCACTATTCCTCCTGCTCTTCCGTCTCCCACTATTCCTCCTCTCTCCCATCTCCCATTATTCCTCCTCTCTCCTGCTCTCCCATCTCCCACTATTCCTCCTCTCTCCTGCTCTCCCGTCTCCCACTATTCTACCTCTCTCCTGCTCTCCCATCTCCCACTGTTCTTATATAGCACAGCAGATTCCGTTACAGGTTCTTATATAGCGCAGCAGATTTCGTTACAGAGTCTTATATAGTGCAGCAGATTCCGTTACAGTGTCTTATATAGCGCAGCAGATTCCATTACAGTGTCTTATATAGCGCAGCAGATTCCGTTACAGGTTCTTATGTAGCGCAGCAGATTCCGTTACAGGTTCTTATTTAGCGCAGCAGATTTCGTTACAGTGTCTTATATAGCGCAGCAGATTCCATTACAGGTTCTTATATAGCGCAGCAGATTCCATTACAGGGTCTTATATACAGGGGCGGATTGGCCATTATATCTACCAGGAACTTTCCCGGGAGGCCGATGGTAGTGAGGCCGAATTTAAAGCTGCAGGCAGCAGGGGCAGCAGAGAGCACAAATATACAGCAGCTGCTCACAGAGCCAGCTGCGGTCAAATGTCAAGTGTCAGTCATGCGGGCTCTGAGCTTCTGACTGACGCCTCACCCGCCCACTCAACCATGGAGGTGCCAGGCAGGAGAGGCACCCTCTGCATCCTCTCTGCTGTCCTGCTATTGCTGGTCCGGCTTCTGCACTTGCCACAGTGTGTATGAGTGCAGCGCCGGAAGCATAAGTTTTAAATCCGGAAGCTGATCTCTGTCTCCTTCCCCGCAGTGCCTCCCCTGCTCGTCCGCACAGGCTGGCAGTAAAAGTCAGCATCTCTCTGCTGCTTTCTGTTCCTGCTACTAAGCACGGAACGCTTCCCCCTGCAAACCAATTACTAACCCTCCCCTCTACATGCTGCTGCTGCTGCACGGAAGACGGAGAGCCAGACAGATTTAACACTTTGACATTCTGGTTTTCTACTACAGTAAGCTAAAGTACAAGTGTGTGTGTGTTTTTTTTCCCCAAAGACATATAGGGCAGTATTCAATGGGCATTTTGGCGATGTGCAGCGAATCCTGTTTAGGATTCGCTGCACATTCGCCACTGCTCGCTGCATTCCGGAGCCTCGCCGGCTCCTGTATTCAATGAGTCAGGGGCTCGCTACCCCTGACTGGCGAATTTTAACTCCTGCGGCGATGCCGCAGGGAGCCCGAGGACGGTGGCAGGCAGGGAGATGGAAGTCTCCCTGCCTGCCCCAGAAAGTTTGTGGGGGGGAGGTGGGCTCCCCGGGTGCCAGGCAGCACAGGCTGCCCCCCGGGGGTGCCAGCAGGGGACCGGGTATATTCACTACACACGATCATGCATATGTAATGATCGGGTGCAGTGAATATATGAATATCTAATGAGCGGCTTGGCTCCGGCCCCCTGCTGGCTGGTCTGTGTAAAAAAAAAAAAATATATATATATATATATATATATATATATATATATATATAGTATCCAGAAGAACTGGCACTCCTGCCCCGATGCCTGCAGTTGGGAAGTGCCTGCAGTTTACAGCTCCAATTGTACAATTCCAAGAAAAAGGGCACTCAGGGACTCCAAATAGGTGAAAACAAAGGACTGGTTTATTTTTCAGTCATGTAGGTTGTCAACATTTCGGGGTCTCCCCCGTCGTCAGGACAGAAATGGTGAATGAACATAGTGCATACAAGTCAGTGATTTATAAGCTTTAGACATACTTACCCCCTCCTGCAGAAAGCACTCGCATCGCGACCGCCAGGCTTGGAACCGGGTGCGATCGCACACTGGTGACGTCACCGCTACTCACAGCGTCGTCTGACAGGCGCATCACTGCGGCTCCGTCCTGGGGTCACGTGAGGCGGACTGCTGGGGAGGCAAACAAGTGATCAGTGCCATGGCAACAAATACAAAAAAATCACGATGTACATAGAAAGCATCCAATATACTGCATACATTTAAGAGGAAGCCTCAACAGTGTAAAACAAAAAACACGGCAAACAATGAAAAAAACAGTGTATGAGTGACATCTGGTGGATGAATGAGGGAATGCATAAAAAAATACAAAATATTAAAAACCCTGTACTTCTGGGGAATACATGTAGAAAAACTCGCAATGAGTTGAAATATGGCAAATAAATGATAGTGTAATGGCACTAAACAAAGGTGTGCCTCACATAGAACACGTGCACCAAGTTGCTGGGTGCCAGAGCATGTGAACAGAGTGGCCGTCGTGTCAGCATTTAGCAGATGTCGACCATGTATAGGGGCAATGTGTTGCAGGAGCTACAGGCAGGCTATGTCATGTAAAGCTGTGCAAGTAACTAACAGACTGCTCGTTGCAGCTGCTGCTGGAAAACATAATTACAGAATTACAGAAAAGCATGTAAGCCCAAACTGTCATTCAACCCCTTGGGTGCCAGTGTGCCCAATCTGAATATCCATTGGGACTCAAGTTGTAGGAGTTTTTTTGACCGGTCTCCTCCCCGAATGGAAGGAGGGACATGGTCTACAATCTTGTAGCGCAGCCTTGCCAGGCTGTGTTTTGCCGTGGCGAAGTGCCGGGCCACTGGTTGTTGGCTCTTGCCCGACAACAGGGCTGCTCTAATGGCACTGCGGTGCTGCGCCATGCGAACTTTGAATGCACAATCTGTCTTGCCGACATAATTAAGCCCGCAAGGACACTGGATAACATAGACAACGAATTCTGTCGAACAAGTTAAGGGCCATCTAATTTTGAATTTTTTCCGGGTATAGGGATGTGATATATCTTTGTACGCTACCAAATAGCTGCAGGTTATGCACCCTAGGCATTTGAAGCACCCAACCCTGCTACTACGGCTGGACCGTGTGTGGGTGTCGAAATTGGTAATTTCGGTTTTCACTAATAGATCTTGAAAGGTTGGGTCCGCGGGTATAGCTCGGCATCAGTTTGGTATTTTTAAATACAGGCAAATCGGGATCTGTTCTAACAATGTCCCACCATCTTTTAGCTTTACAGGTGGTACTTTGACTGGTGGTGCAGAATTCGTTGACCCAAGGAATACTAGGTTGTTTGTGGCTGCTGCTTTTGTTGTTGATTAAATCTTTGCGATTTTGTGCCATGGCTTTGGCTTTAGCCTGCAGCAATTCTTTGAGGGGGTAACCTTGTTGCAGTGGCGGAAGTTTGTACCAATTGCCAGGAGGCAAGATGCATATTGGAGCCCCCCCCCCCCCCCCCCCCACACACACACACGCAACCTTATATAAATATATATATATATATATATATATAATGTCTCTTATGAAATATATATAGAGAGAGAGAGAGAGAGGCAGACAGAGAGAGAGAAAACACACACATACTGTATTTCAGAACTCAGCAACAGAAGCGATATCAATGGCTTTCGATTAATGGATTTAAACTCACAGAGAAGGAGAGGTGCCCCCTTGAGAACAGAAGCCCGGCGGCAGCTGACTCCATTGTCTCCCAGAGTTCTGCCTCTGCCTCGTTGTACAAATTTATCAATCATAATGTCAATCTGACAGGCTGCTTCTGCATCTAGATCAGCAATCCTACGGGCTCTTAGAAATTGGGAGTAAGGCAGGCTTTTGACAGTGTTGCAGGGATGATAACTATCATGCCTCAACACTGTGTTGCGATCAGTGGGTTTGACATACAAGGAATCATGGTGGTACTGGTGGACAGCGTAAGCTTAACAGGGTGCTGGGAGCTGTTTTGATTGACTACTAGCTCTTCCAGGGGGCTGACTGGACCTCGCCATAAGAGGAAGAAGTCATCTATGTAGCGTTTATACAGGTCAATTTGGGGTTTTACCGCCTGGTTGTCTAGCAACAGGTCTTTTTCCCACTGCCACATATAGGCATTGGCAAGGGACGGAGCTACCGGTGATCCCATGGCACACCCCGTCCTTTGCAAGTAGTAACCCCCATCAAAATAAAAGTAATTGTGTGCTAAGGTGTAACTCAGTAAGGAGCTGAAAAATTCAACTTTAGGGCCTTGATATAAAGGGTGGTCCTGAAAGAGTGTGGCCACTGCCTGTACCCCGTCAGAGTGCGGGATACAGGTGTACAAACTGGTTACGTCAAGCGTAGCTAGGGTGACGTTGTGCATGTCAAGACTCTGGTTGGTAAATAGCTGCGATAATGAGGTGGAATCTCTCAAATAAGTGGACAATGATTGAATACAGGGCTGGAGATATGTGTCAAGGTATACAGCAATTGGTTCGCACAGCGACCCCCTCGTAGAAATTATAGGTCTGCCCGGGGGGTGCTGTGCGTCCTTGTGTATCTTAGGAATTGTGTAAAAGATCGGCGTAACCGGGTACGCTGTCTGAAGTTTTTTACACACTGTCTCTGTAATAATGCCATCTTTGGCAGCTGTAGTAAGCATAGAGTCTAGGGTGCGCTTGAATTTGATCGTCGGGTCTCCCTTAAGTTTTTCATAAGTGACGCTGTCTTGCAAGAGGCGGTAGCAGTCATTTGCTCACTTAACTTCCACTATCACCTCGATGCTGATAATACTAAAATATACTGCTCCTTTCCTGATCTCTCTCCCTCTATCCTCACTCATATCTCCTACTGTCTCTCTGCTATCTACTCTTGGATGACCCAGCGCTTTTTTAGACTTAAAATATCAAAGACTAAGCTGACCTCTTCCCACCCTCCAGCATAAAACCTGACCATCTCTCATCCTAAACTACTGTTTATGCTCACTTCTTTCCCTTCTGTGTCACCCCTGTCTGTCTAACCCTCCCCTTTTAGAATGTAATCTCTCACGAGCAGGGCCCTCTCTCCTCTTGTGCCTTTCTTAGAATATATAAACCTCTGCCACCCTGATGATTGCTTCAGTGTCCTGTCCCCTGATGCAACTATCCATTTTTACCATGTACTTGTCCTAAACTGTCTTGTACTGTAATTTGATATGTGTTTTTGCTCCTAATTATGCTTTGTAAAGCGCTGCGGAATCTGTGTGCGCTATATAAGAAACTGTTAATAAATAAATAATAAATAATAAATTTCTGTAGTAACAGGTGTCCATGACAACTATAGCCCCTCCCTTGTCAGCACTACGTATGACAATGTCTGTACGCTAGCTGAGTTCTTTAAGTGCTGTTCATTCTGGCAAAGATAAATTGGGAAATACCTGCGGAGGGGGCTGTGGGAGCGCTGAGTCTAGAAGACGGGCAAATGTTTTAATCGAGGCGTTTGTGGATTGTGGATCAAACTTCGAGCGAGGCCCAAGGTTTTTGATGGCCAAGGGTAACGGGTCCTCAACCAAAGGTGCCGGTTGCTTGGCAAAGTATTCTTTAAGTTTTACATTTCTATGAAGCTTGAAAGTGTCAACTTTCCATTGGAATGGGTTCGGGCCCCTGGAGGGAACAAACGAGAGGCCTCTGCTTAACACCTGCATTTCTGGGGTGGATAATGGAGTGGAGGAGAGGTTGAAGATCAGATCCGGGATCCCTTCGGGGGTTTGCGTTTGGCCTTTTCGGCGATTTTGCCCTCCTCTTCTTGTTGGTCTTTTTGGCTGGTTTTGGGACCGGTCCTGGTGTGTATCCCTAAAGGGCTAGGACCGCGGATGTTGCTGGGACCTCCTCTGTGAGCTGAATCTGTTTCGCTCCCCGAGGTGCTGGAATTATGCAAGCGTTTGCGGTATCCTGGGCGACCACCCCTCCTACCGCGAATAGAGGGTCTGGAGGGTCTGCCTAGCCACGGATATACCGCGTGTTGTTTGTAGTCGGCTTGTACTTTCTTCAATTTCTCTTTTTTGAATCTCAAAAGCTCAGTTTTGTATGTATCCACTTGATTTTTTAATTTCTCCAGCCACTTGGTAGTGGTGTCGTTTGTGAGGCTCTCTTGTGGTGGCTTCAAAGGCGTCTATTTTCTCCTTGGTGATCTGGTGCTCTTTTTTGGCCTCCTCTATGACTAAGAGGATCAAGTCCATAGAGCATTTATTTAGTATGGAAATCCACTTTTCACAAAACGGTACGCTATAACGGCCAATTGTCGGGGTATTATGCACCCTAAATCCTTGAGGGATTTGTTTGCTTCTATAATAGGCGGACAATGTCCGTGCATGATATATATATATACACTGTTGAGGCTTCCTCTTAAATGTATGCAGTATATTGGATGCTTTCTATGTACATCGTGACTTTTTTGTATTTGTTGCCATGGCACTGATCACTTGTTTGCCTCCCCAGCAGTCCGCCCCACGTGACCCCAGGACGGAGCCGCAGTGATGCGCCTGTCAGACGACGCTGTGAGTAGCGGTGACGTCACCAGTGTGCGATCGCACCCAAAAGCCAAGCCTGGCGGTCGCGATGCGAGTGCTTTCTGCAGGAGGGGGTAAGTATGTCTAAAGCTTATAAATCACTGACTTGTATTCACTATGTTCATTCACCATTTCTGTCCTAACGACGGCGGAGACCCCGAAACGTTGACAACCTACATGACTGAATAATAAACCAGTCCTTTGTTTTCACCTATTTGGAGTTCCCGAGTGCCCTTTTTCTTGGAATTGTACAATTGGAGCTGTAAAGTTCCCAACTGCAGGCACCGGGGCAAGCTACTTTGGCTTAACCTAAGCCCGGGAGTGCCAGTTCTTCTGGATACTACATTGGGGTGTAGACTGCCTTTCTACTTGGACGCAGCCAACACTCGGAACCTGGCACCAGGCACGCCCCTCCACCAGCTTTTCCCCATCCTTGCCCTCTACATCTTACGTGCACCACTTAAGTGGATTTTATGCTGCAACCTTCCCCTTGGCTAAGGGGTTAAGTAAGTTTTGCATCCAGCACCGCTCTACTTATATAAGCACTGCCATTGCCTGAGCATGACAAGCAGCCAGCCCGAATTTCCAGCAGCAGCAGCTTACGTCCTTCAATGTGACAATTCTGACTTCTTCAGTTATTTCGAAACTGAGGCGGACGGCATATTAACTAAAGATCCTGCGTTTGTGGAAACCGACATTGACACCAGCGAGGATATCTACAAGGAGCTCTTTAAACTCAAGAAGAGAGAGATAGATTTCTTATATCACGCACGGACATTGTCCGACTATTATAGAAGCAAACAAATCCCTCGAGGATTTAGCGTGCATAATACCCCGACAATTGGCCGTTATAGCGTACCGTTTTGTAAGAAGTGGATTTCCATACTAAATAAATGCTCTATGGACTTGATCCTCTTAGTCATAGAGGAGGCCAAAAAAGAGCACCAGATCACCAAGGAGAAAATAGACGCCTTTGAAGCCACCAAACTTGAGAGCCTCACAAACGACACCACTACCAAGTGGCTGGAGAAATAAAAAAATCAAGTGGATACATACAAAACTGAGCTGTTGAGATTCACAAAAAAAGAAAAATTGAAGAAAGTACAAGCCGACTACGAACAACACGCGGTATATCCGTGGCTAGGCAGACCCTCTATTCGCGGTAGGAGGGGTGGTCGCCCAGGATACCGCCAACGCTTCCATAATTCCAGCACCTCGGGGAGCGAAACAGATTCAGCTCACAGAGGAGGTCCCAGCAACATCCGCGGTCCTAGCCCTTTAGGGATACACACCAGGACCGGTCCCAAAACCGGCCAAAAAGACCATCAGGAAGAGGGGGGCAAAATCGCCGAAAAGGCCAAACGCAAACCCCCGAAGGGATCCCGGATCTGATCTTCAACCTCTACTCCACTCCATTATCCACCCCAGAAATGCAGGTGTTAAGCAGAGGCCTCTCGTTTGTTCCCTCCAGGGGCCCGAACCCATTCCAATGGAAAGTTGACACTTTCAAGCTTCATAGAAATTTAAAACTTAAAGAATACTTTGCCAAGCAACCGGCACCTTTGGTTGAGGACCCGTTACCCTTGGCCATCAAAAACCTTGGGCCTCGCTCGAAGTTTGATCCACAATCCACAAACGCCTCGATTAAAACATATGCCCGTCTTCTAGACTCAGCGCTCCCACAGCCCCCTCCGCAGGTATTTCCCAATTTATCTTTGCCAGAACGAACAGCACTTAAAGAACTCAGCCAGCAGACAGACATTGTCATACGTAGTGCTGACAAGGGAGGGGCTATAGTTGTCATGGACACCTGTTACTACAGAAATGACTGCTACCGCCTCTTGCAAGACAGCGTCACTTATGAAAAACTTAAGGGAGACCCGACGATCAAATTCAAGCGCACCCTAGACTCTATGCTTACTACAGCTGCCAAAGATGGCATTATTACAGAGACAGTGTGTAAAAAACTTCAGACAGCGTACCCGGTTACGCCGATCTTTTACACAATTCCTAAGATACACAAGGACGCACAGCACCCCGCGCAGACCTATCATTTCTGCGAGGGGGTCGCTGTGCGAACCAATTGCTGTATACCTTGACACATATCTCCAGCCCTGTATTCAATCATTGTCCACTTATTTGAGAGATTCCACCTCATTATCGCAGCTATTTAAAAACCAGAGTCTTGACATGCACAACGTCACCCTAGCTACGCTTGACGTAACCAGTTTGTACACCTGTATCCCGCACTCTGACGGGGTACAGGCAGTGGCCACACTCATTCAGGACCAATCTTTATATCAAGGCCCTAAAGTTGAATTTTTCAGCTCCTTACTGAGTTACACCTTAGCACACAATTACTTTTATTTTGATGGGGGTTACTACTTGCAAAGGACGGGGTGTGCCATGGGATCACCGGTAGCTCCGTCCCTTGCCAATGCCTATATGTGGCAGTGGGAAAAAGACCTGTTGCTAGACAACCAGGCGGTAAAACCCCAAATTGACCTGTATAAACGCTACATAGATGACCTCTTCCTCTTATGGCGAGGTCCAGTCAGCCCCCTGGAAGAGCTAGTAGTCAATAAAAACAGCTCCCAGCACCCTGTTAAGCTTACGCTGTCCACCAGTACCACCATGATTCCTTTCTTCGATTTGGCCATCTCTATCAGTGATGACAGACTGCCTCCTTACTGTATGTCAAACCCACTGATCGCAACACAGTGTTGAGGCATGATAGTTATCATCCCCGCAACACTGTCAAAAGCCTGCCTTACTCCCAATTTCTAAGAGCCCGTAGGATTGCTGATCTAGATGCAGAAGCAGCCTGTCAGATTGACATTATGATTGATAAATTTGTACAACGAGGCAGGGGCAGAACTCTGGGAGACAATGGAGTCAGCTGCCACCGGGCTTCTGTTCTCAAGGGGGCACCTCTCCTTCTCTGTGAGTTTAAATCCATTAATCGAAAGCCATTGATATCGCTTCTGTTGCTGAGTTCTGAAATACAGTATGTGTGTGCTTTCTCTCTCTCTGTCTGCCTCTCTCTCTATATATATATATATATATATATTTCATAAGAGACATTATATATATATATTTTATATAAGGTTGCGTGTGTGTGTGTGTGTGTGTGGGGGGGGGCTCCAATATGCATCTTGCCTCCTGGCAATTGGTACAAACTTCCGCCACTGCAACGAGGCTACCCCCTCAAAGAATTGCTGCAGGCTAAAGCCAAAGCCATGGCACAAAATCGCAAAGATTTAATCAACAACAAAAGCAGCAGCCACAAACAACCTAGTATTCCTTGGGTCAACGAATTCTGCACCACCAGTCAAAGTACCACCTGTAAAGCAAAAAGATGGTGGGACATTGTTAGAACAGATCCCGATTTGCCTGTATTTAAAAATACCAAACTGATGCCGAGCTATACCCGCGGACCCAACCTTAAAGATCTATTAGTGAAAACCGAAATTACCAATTTCGACACCCACACACGGTCCAGCCGTAGTAGCAGGGTTGGGTGCTTCAAATGCCTAGGGTGCATAACCTGCAGCTATTTGGTAGCGTGCAAAGATATATCACATCCCTATTCCCGGAAAAAATTCAAAATTAGATGGCCCTTAACTTGTTCGACAGAATTCGTTGTCTATGTTATCCAGTGTCCTTGCGGGCTTAATTATGTCGGCAAGACAGATTGTGCATTCAAAGTTCGCATGGCGCAGCACCGCAGTGCCATTAGAGCAGCCCTGTTGTCGGGCAAGAGCCAACAACCAGTGGCCCGGCACTTCGCCACGGCAAAACACATCCTGGCAAGGCTGCGCTACAAGATTGTAGACCATGTCCCTCCTTCCATTCGGGGAGGAGACCGGTCAAAGAAACTCCTACAACTTGAGTCCCAATGGATATTCAGATTGGGCACACTGGCACCCAAGGGGTTGAATGACAGTTTGGGCTTACATGCTTTTCTGTAATTCTGTAATTATGTTTTCCAGCAGCAGCTGCAACGAGCAGTCTGTTAGTTACTTGCACAGCTTTACATGACATAGCCTGCCTGTAGCTTCTGCAACGCATTGCCCCTATACATGGTCGACATCTGCTAAATGCTGACACGACGGCCACTCTGTTCACATGCTCTGGCACCCAGCAACTTGGTGCACGTGTTCTATGTGAGGCACACCTTTGTTTAGTGCCGTTACACTATCATTTATTTGCCATATTTCAACTCATTGCGAGTTTTTCTACATGTATTCCCCAGAAGTACAGGGTTTTTAATATTTTGAATTTTTTTATGCATTTCCTCATTCATCCACCAGATGTCACTCATACACTGTTTTTTCATTGTTTGCCGTGTTTTTTGTTTTACACTGTTGAGGCTTCCTCTTAAATGTATGCAGTATAATGGATGCTTTCTATGTACATCGTGACTTTTTTGTATTTGTTGCCATGGCACTGATCACTTGTTTGCCTCCCCAGCAGTCCGCCCCATGTGACCCCAGGACGGAGCCGCAGTGATGCGCCTGTCAGACGACGCTGTGAGTAGCGGTGACGTCACCAGTGTGCGATCGCACCCGGAAACCAAGCCTGGCGGTCGCGATGCGAGTGCTTTCTGCAGGAGGGGGTAAGTATGTCTAAAGCTTATAAATCACTGACTTGTATGCACTATGTTCATTCACCATTTCTGTCCTGACGACGGGGGAGACCCCGAAACGTTGACAACCTACATGACTGAATAATAAACCAGTCACCTATTTGGAGTCCCCTATTTGGATTTCACCTATTTGGAGTCCCCGAGTGCCCCTTTTCTTGGAATTATATAAATATATATATATATATATATATATAGATCGGGTGGGGGGTCCGGCAGCTCCACTTTAGAATTTCCTTGGCGGGTGCCCGCTTGCAGCTGTACACCAGCTATATAGACAAACTCTGGGGTATAAGCAGCACTCCAGCCTTGAATAAAATAGTGTTTTAATCGGTCACAGCAACAACAGCAACGTTTCAATACAAAGCCTGAGGAAAATACACTTTGTATTGAAACGTTGCTGTTGTTGCTGTGACCGATTAAAACACTATTTTATTCAAGGCTGGAGTGCTGCTTATACCCCAGAGTTTGTCTATATATATATATATATATATATATATATATATATATATATATATATATATATATAGCCAATGGACCAGCTCTCTCCACAAATGATTCACACCTGCGTGCCTTTGTCATAAATCTGTAGATAGCAGAGTCACCCAGCTCCCACCGGACGCCAGGAAACAAACACGTCACTACTGCACTTTCACGCAAATAGGTGTAGGTTTATTGTAGAAAAAGCCCCAACGGCTCGTTTCGGGGTTTCCCCCTTTCTCAAGAGGCAATACAGACAAACTAAACAATGTGCACAACATACTGTACCTTAAATACATCTTCAGTTGGCACCAATCACCGCTACGGCGTCCACACCTCCTACCGCACACCTGTGTACAGGGTCCCACTCCGATGACATCTGCATCTCTCTCACGCATCGTCATCACCATGGTAACCCGCCACTCCGTATGCTTGCGATCGTGGCGCCTCTCCCCATCACCCGGCTTGCCTTCACACAGCTGATTCCACGATCACATGCCAGCCTCTCACACCGGCGTCTCTGTTGTCGTGGAAACTACAGCCGCGCACGGCGCCGCTGCATCGGGTTATAGCAGATGATTGGCTCACAGAAATTGGTCCCACATAAAACATCATACTATACAAAACATTTACAACAGGAGACAATATTACAAATAATCATATAAACAAGTCATATATACAAAAATAGTTTTAATTTTTATGGTACTTATGTAATATCTGGGCTCCCGTTTTTCTTATGAGACCACGTCCCCTCGCGGGGCTCGCTGCGCTCGCCACGCTTCGGGCACGGTGGCTCGCTGCGCTCACCACACTATATAAAAATCAACTCCATGCGTAGTTGGATAGTAGGGGTATGAAAAAATGGGGTGCATTTAACATGGGAGCCCAGATAATACATAAGTACCATTTTTATAGAACTCAGCCAACATGGAGGACACACATGAAGTGTGTACATGTCTCACACCCATGTCACCACTACTGTCATGTCCAACCATGTTGGTATGTAACCCATCTGCCGATCAATCACTGCTTGATGGCACACCTAGCGGGCCGTTTCTGACAGCCAACCAAGGCTCTCACCCTTATGACAACTGGCACCTACAACCCCCCAGTGTACACATCAGCAGAGTCAGATCGCGATCATATTTATAAAAAATACAGTAAATCTAAGGTATATTACCGACAAAATTGTATGAACACTACAATTTTTATTATTCAGTCACATTAATTACAGGGGAGATATCATCACCTACAGAATGATCTGGTGGTGCCTACTAGTAGTACAAATTGTCAAAAAAAGGTTTAGCCTCCATTTGATACATCTAACCCAATATGAGCAAAATTCATGAAGATCTATATAAACAAAAGTATGGCTTTTCTCTAGCTTGAGAATACGATACTTTTGTTTCCTCTACATACAGTGGTTACATGATAAGTACAGAGAAAGCACTGCTGTGCACTCACTCTTCTCCACCAGCTTCCAAGTTCCCACGCTGCAGCCTGCCCTGTCTGTCTCCTGTAGTGGGCTAGGGCTGGTGTGCGGCCGGATATGCGGGAGCGCAGTGACGTCACCGCGATGAAAGTTCTGACCACCTCTGCATTGAACCGCGGGAGGAGCTGAATGCGGCCGCGAATGCGCAGCAGCCCTCCCGTGGCCATCTTTAAATCTCTAAGTGTGACAGCCGCGGCCATGTTTGGTTTGGGCAGGAGAGGGCTGCTGCGGCCGCGGCCGCTAATCAATGTAGTACTGCAGTCTGCGGCCCGGGCAGGGGGGGAGAGCAGCCAGGAGGGAGACCGGCCCACCGGGAAACGGCCCGGTTTCCCACCAGGCCAATCCGCCCCTGTCTGTAGCCATGAACCTAACCACTTCCTCTGCGGCGGTAAACAATTTGAAACTCTCATTCCCCTTTTACATGGAGCGACTCTAAATTGAAGTACTTGGGAGTACAAATATCCAAAGATCTATCCAAACACTTTTCCTTGAACTTTACTCCACTGTTAAACTCCCTCCGTTCAGATTACCAAAAATGGAGATCACTACACTTATCATGGTTTGGTAGGATAAACGTCGTTAAGATGAACTCATTACCAAAGATCTTGTATAAATTGCAAACTCTCCCCATATACATACCTCCGACATGGTTCCAGTCTATACAAAAACGTATACGCACCTTTGTATGGAGATCCTCCACCCCCCGTTTCAAGCACGATATTCTCTTTAGACGGAAACTTAGCGGAGGCATGGAACTTCCTCATATCCCTAGTTATTATCAAGCTGTCCACCTGAACCGCATTCTAGACTGGACACGTGCTAAAGACTCCAAACCATGGGTCTCACTAGAAGAAAACTGCTTCCACACCTACATTGAAATTGCCCCCTGGTTGCCAAAGCTCCCCATAGTAGAACACCCAACAGTTGCCCCCACCCTTAAATTATGGAAAAAACACCGTACTCTAACACACATCTCCTCGATTACCTACCCTCTTACCTCTTTCCTTTCAAATCATGGCTTTGCTCCAGGCCTACACGTTTCTTCCTTTACAAATTGGACGGAGGCAGGTATCTTTCGGCTCGGTCAACTGGTGGGTCCAGAGGGGGTACGATCATTTTCAGATATACAGGTACTATGGGGTCTCCCAAAGGAGAAATTTTGGAAATTTCTTCAACTACGCCATTTTTTGTCATCCCTTAAACAATCATAAATTACTAGAGATCTCACCCTTTTAGAACGCCTATGCGCAAACCCACACCCCACATCTCACACAATATCACAGCTTTACACATTGATTATAGAAAACACCTTCCCTCTTCCAACATCCTTTACCTCAGCGTGGGAGAAGGAACTACAAGGGAAGGTCCAGGGTATAGACTGGGAAGTAGTTTTCTGCATGTCTCAGACAAACTCCCTTAGCTTGGACACTGGAAAATTTATACAAACTTATTTTTAGATGGTACAGGATTCCCATAAGAGTCCATAACATGTTTCCAGCAATGTCTGATAAGTGTTGGAGATGTAATTCAGCTCGTGGTACTTTTATTCATATATGGTGGGATTGCCCTGTGATCAGCCCCTTCTGGAACACCATCTTTCAGTGCACCGAAAAAATTCTAAATGGAAAAGTAACCAGAGACCCTGGCTTCTGGTTGCTCAACATTACAATGGCCACCACTAGAACGTATAAACACTCACTTCTGAGACACCTAAATAACGCAGCAAAATCGGTAATCCCAGTCCATTGGAGATCTACCAAAGGCCCCCCCCCCCCCCATTAGAGAATGGCTTAAGAATATTGACTATTACATGGGAATGGAAGACCTCATTTCCATCCCGTCCGGGAATATCTCAAACTTCGCCTCGACCTGGTTACCCTGGATAGAATTGAAGGAATCCTCACTCTACCTGTCCCTATGAGAGATTCTTGATCTTCATACCTACCAGACGTCACTTCTCCTCAGACACCACCATTCACGTAATGGTCCCATGACTCTGCAGACCGCTTGACGTCAGCAAAACCTCCCAACCACTCAGCGCATTCTCCCCAACCTTTCCTCTTCTTCTTCTCTAACGCCTTTTCCCTTATCTCAGTCTTTTTCCCTCTCTTTCGTTCCTTTTCTTAAAACTCCCTTTCTTATTGACTGTTTTAAAAGTTTATAGGATTGAAATTATATGAGCAAGTTACCTAAAGCTATGTTTAACATTCACAACCTTAAGCTAATAATACTGTCAGCTGTTGAGGTTTTCTTTTATGCTTTTTCAAACATGACGCAACTCATTTGTTCTAATGTAATGTAACTTGATTTATTGTTGAACTGTGCAAATGAACCTAATAAAAAACAGTTTGAACACGAATGCTGGACCAAGTGGTCAGGCAGCACCGAGTGCTCCAGTCCACTCGGCATTTCTCAGTGCAAAAAGCAGGGATATGGGCGGGCAGCTGGCGTCCAGCTATGTCATATGTCTGCCCCACACATGTGCGTCACAGCAGCATTAGCGTTTTCATGGTAACGCCCATGAAATGCGGGGCGTACGCATATGGTAATGAGCCCAAACAGCCCTTCAGGCCCCTCTCCACCCTCTGTTCAGATTGTTCCAATCAATTTTCTGCACAGAATTCACGCCGTATTCAGACGTGCGCGGCGTTCGCACATGCGCGGATATGTCTCTGCACATGCGCAAACACCAACCATCGGCCATCTGTCTGCATGAGAATAAGGCCCTAAGTGTCTGGTTTTTATCACCGGACAATCAGCTCGTACTTGTGAAGTTACAGGCTTGGTTTGAAAAATGACAGGTAGGAGCTGATTGGCCAGTGATAAAAACCAGACACTTTATTACTTCAGATGTGCGGGGAAGGGGGGGTGGGAAATGGATCAGAGCACAGGTAATTTAAGGTAAGTTAAGTAGGTATAGGTTAGTATCAAAAGTCCACAATTCATAGAAAATGGGAGAGGCCTATTAGAAAGGATCTCACAAAATAAGTAGCGTGGAGGTGCACCCTAGAGAGTAAATGTACATGCAAGCAAAGGAGGGAAAAGACTCTCCTGAATACATACTCCTATCGATGTTTATATAGATTACAGTCTTGTAATCTCAACCAAAGAGTGCCCCAACAAAGAGAGAGTCTTTTCCCTCCTTTGCTTGCACTTTATTACTTCACCAAGATTAATAAATTTACCCCTGAGTGTCAGTGCAATTTGCTCCGAAGATACAGTAACAGAATCAAATACAAAGTAACAGCACAGAGGTTTGGATACATTTTCAGCACATATATTGCAACATGCTGAAAATTTCTCCAGATATAACCCTCTTATAATTAAGGAAAGATAGGACATAACAATTAACACATTGACAAAATAAACATGAAAAAATTTATTTGAGGCATTATTTGCCCAGAAAAGCTAATTACAAATAAATTAGCAGACACCACGGCCAAACAGTGAAGACTGATTTCTTAATCACTCATTCTCATTATTTTTTGCACCTCTTTTGAAATTATTTTTTTAAATTTAGAAAAATATACCCTATACCAAGGGGATTTTATGGGAATTGTAATAAAAAAAATATTTTAATAGTTTCTTAGTTTCTGTGGATACTGTCCAAAAACAGTATCCCCAGAGTACACCAATAAAGTATCTTTCTTTTCTTCTTTCTATTTGAATGATATACAATTTGAGACAGGGAGCACAACCCCTAATACATATAAGGGGAAAGCATAATGACATAAAGCAGTACGAAACGCCAATATTCCAGGTGCTATAAATACACACAAGCATCTTTGAGAGATATTAGTGCTGACTGAACAGTCCCTCATCCCCCTTCCCCCTTATTCTATATTTTTATTTGTGCTAATTTTTAAAACTGAAACATCACAGATCGCACAGAGATGACACAGACGCCAGGCAGGCGGAAGACATTGCCAACATTGGCCATCTGACCACCCCAACCCATTCCCCCACCCAGTCACCATACCCTTTGACAGCTCTCCCCCGGCCCTATCCTACCCTTCACCCACCCAATCCACAACCCCTTCTACCACTCCACCCCCAGCAACCCTAACATTATCCCACCAAATCCCCACCCTTATACTGGCTACCTCCTCCCCTCCCCCAACCAGCAACCCTACTATTCATAATCCCAATATCCAACTTTATCCTGGCCCCCTCCTCGAAGCACTTCCGCCATACAACAAGTCTATAGTATATACTGTATATAGTATTCCAGTGGGGTTCGGGACACAGATAATAATCAGTGAAAATGCGGTAAAAAGTAGCTGTTTATTTAGCAACGTTTCAACGCCATATCGGCATTGTCATCAGGCTACCAGAATATAACAAAATCATACCTTACAGTATATTATCACCCAGTGAACTGCTGACTGGCGTCATCTGGAAGCCGGCCAGTGACGCAGTAACGTGACATCATCCTCCCCCGGCTCACGGCCAGTCGGAGTAGACTGTGCAACAACCCATCACCATGGAAACAACTAAAACAAAATCTTAGTATAGCGTGAATGTACAGAGCATAGCATATTGAGCAGGTGACTACAGATAATTATAACACTCATGATAACAATCTGACAGGTTATCTGTTGGTCCTACTATGTAAACAAATATGCTTCTATAGAGACAGAATATATACTAAGGAACCAATTGTTACTACAAATACATAACAGCCTATAACCTGAATATATCAAACGTATTATAATAAGGTCGAGATACCAGAATGCTCATTGGGTGCTAGGGTGCCCAACCGGGCTATCCAGCGGGCCTCGCATCGTAATAGGGCTAATCCTTTGTTACCTCCTCTGAGCGACAGGGGTACATGATCGATCATTCTGTATTTAATGGTGGATGCATTATGCTTAAACAGGGCAAAATGCCTAGCGACTGGCTGAACACTATAGTAATCCAGTGGGCTAGACAGTTTCAGATGATTGCAGGTACTTATGATGAGTGCGCCACATAACTGCTCAGACCTTCAGTTGCATAGACTGCATGTGTGTATTCTAATGAGCACACAAATCTGTGAATTAGCAGCTACACCATTGTGTGAGTGACAGCAATCTCACTCTGTGAGAGTGCTGAATCTGCACTTACCCACAGGCTGTGATGGCGTACCATATCTGTATTGCGCAAGGAACACGTCCATTAGGCGTCAGCCTTAATGATCAGAATTTCATTGCTTTTTGTCATTCAAATGGAAGAGTTACAAGAGGTTTCAGAAATGCCAGATCATGTGTATGAAGCCTTAATGGGACATGTGAATCCGTAAGGTTTTTTGTCAATGGAATTTCATAGCTTTTTTTAATTTTTTTTTTTTAATTCAGAAATCTAAAATTTCACTAAGAATAAACATTGGATTTATTTAAATGTTTAACAATAACACACCCTGGCAACAAGCATTACCCCTGCCCACTAGAATTTCAAAACCCTGGCAATGAGCATTACAAACCCCTGGCAATGAGTGTGACACCCGTCCCAGTGCATGAAACCCCCATCAACAGTGACACCCAGCGTGTAGAAGCTGTACTGTAGGGCATAAACTCTCCTAAATCTCTCCGTTTTGGATTCTCACACCCTATTACATTCCCCGCTGGGTGTTAAACTGACTATTCCATGTTGGTATATTTATTGATGGCTTGGATGTGAGAGAACTTCAAATTCTTAGGCTAACATACATTGCTTTGTGAAGTTATTATGCCTTCAAAGATTAAATTGGGGTAAAGAGTTGGACAAGGTTTAATTTATGGGCTTTCATATGAGTTATAAACAGCAGAATATTTCAATAAAAATGGTCAAAATCAAAATTTTAAATTTCTCAAAAAGGAAAGTTTTTAACATTTTGAAACAAATCTCTAACATCATTTATACTGTTGTTAATAAATCAATAAAGTTTTATTTTGAGATGAGCCAATATAGTAAAAGGCCACATGCCATAATGCCCATTAAGTTATGCCACACACCATGATGCCCATTACACATTATAGCAAACACCGTACTACCCATTACACTTTATAGCAAACACCGTACTGCCCATTACACTTTATAACAAACGCCATGCTGCCCATTACACTTTATAGCAAACACCGTACTGCCCATTATACTTTATAGCAAACATCGTACTGCCCATTACACTTTATAGCAAACACCGTACTGCCTATTACACTTTATAGCAAACACCGTAATGCCCATTACACTTTATAGCAAACACCGGAATGCCCATTACACTTTATAGCAAGCACTGTAATGCCCATTACACTTTATAGCAAACACCGTAATGCCCATTACACTTTATAGCAAACACCGTACTGCCCATTACACTTTATAGCAAACACCGTACTGCCCATTACACTTTATAGCAAACACTGTACTGCCCATTACAATTTATAGCAAACACCGTACTACCCATTAAACTTTATAGGGGGCACTGAGGGGTGGGGGCAGCGTACAAATGGGGGCACTGGGGGGGCAGCGTACACACGGAGGCACTGGGGGGGACAGCGCACAGACGGTGGCACTGGGGGGACAGCTCACACATGGGGGCACTCGGGGGGCAGCTTACACACGGGGGGACTGGGGGGGACAGCATACACACGGGGCACAGGGGGGACAGCATACACATGGAGGCACTAAGGGGACAGCCAGGGGCGGAACTACCGCCGGTGCTGACGGTTCAGTGCACCGGGGCCCAAGGGATTGAAGGGGCCCGGTGCCACTGTCTGCCCGGCATGCTGAATTCTTTTATTTTATGTGTGTCACCACCGCTGAGCCACCCGTCGGCAGTAACGCCAGAGCGGGTGTTTTATAAAGATACTTGGCTGCGGGACACGAGACGGTGGGGCTGTAAGACTGAGGAAAATGTCCACTGTCAGGGAGGAGGGATAATGCACATGCCTTCCTGGTTCAGTGCTGTTTCAGTGTGTTTGCCCGGCAGCTGCCAAGAATGATTGACAGCCGCCGGCGGCCGGGTCCTCTAGCACAAGTACAGGACAGCTGAGCGATGGCTCAGCTGTCCAGTGGTTTTAGAAGATGCGGCCTGCCCTGTGGCTCAGGGATTGGCTGAGTCTAAGTGCGCAGGCTGCAGGGAAGGAGGCAGGATTCTGGTCCGGCCTCAGCACTGTCTTCAGCCCACAGGTGACAGAGGAGCCGCCGGCTGGGTAGAAAACTAAAAAGGAAAACAGGCAGGGGCAGCCCAGCTCTCACCTCACAAGGTAAAGGAAAAAACAAGGTAGCTGTAGTCTGGACTCTGGAATATATATATATATATATATATATATATATATATATATATATATATTCCAGAGTCCGGACTACAGCTACCTTGTTTATATATATATAACATGTGCCTAACCATTGATATGTGTAGATAGATAATATTTCAAACTCTACTATTCGCTTATGGATATGTATATATGTATATAGTATGTGTTAGTTTGTCTTGTCTGTATATTCATGTATGATGTTTATCATTTCACAGGATGATATATACTGATGTTGGATATAGTGTGCGCTTGCCTCCACTTTTTTTATTGGTCTGGTTGGGTATATATTTGGACCAAAGTCCTATAGATCCATATTTATATTAACACCCTTGCCTCCTGTTGTGCAGAGCTATGCACAGCTGTCCTCGAAGCTGCTCATCTGCTGGTAAAAGCAGATGAACAGCTTTCCTGACGATGATTTTTAGACCTTAAGGCCCCCCTATCTTAAGTACCCCAGGCCCCCCAAAGTCTTAATCCAGCTCTGGCCGCAGCAACTCCTCCCATGGGCCTTTGCGGAGTTCTGTCTGACTCCAGGGATTACTGTAAGTCACCACCCTCCTCCTCCCGTCCCACCATGAATATGACAAGTATTAATACTGTACACCATGGGTGGCATTGGCCTGCCAATGGAATCAGTCTGAGGAGAGGCGCGGAAGATGAACATCTCGGCGTCTCTCCAGTCCGTGAGCGGGTACCAGCCGGGAGCAGCGCGTCTGGAGCTGAAGATGTCGGGGTAGTCGCCGGGGACCAGGTGAGTAGGATTTCCTTCCTCAGGTACCCCT
The DNA here is from genome assembly GCF_055691185.1 of Crinia signifera. Lineage (NCBI taxonomy): Eukaryota > Metazoa > Chordata > Amphibia > Anura > Myobatrachidae > Crinia > Crinia signifera. Next base: position 10,134 of record NW_028142774.1, on the reverse strand, counting down.
TAGGATTACTACGGATCCAGGACCCCGGAATCTTCAGCCCAGGAGCCTTGGAGCCCCGGACCAGCCCCGAAACCAGGACCCCAGATCCAGGGACTGACCCACGGGCTCAAGGTAGGTAAGTATCAGTATGTGTGGGCTGTGGATGTATTAAACGTTTATTTTTCAGGGTGTCAGTGTGTGTTTTATTTAACTCTATCTTGTACTGTGGAACTACAAGTGCCAGCGGGCCCTTTAATGCCCCGCATGCTGGGACTTGTGGTTCTCCAAGTCACAGCATGCGGGGTAGGCTTGCTGGGACTCATAGTTCTACAGTTTAAGACAATAGTTTTTATTCTTTTTTTACACTTTTCATCAGCCCAATGCCCACCGCCCAGGGGCATCAGGGACAGCCCCGTACTTTCAGCATGGGCTGGTAAGTCCTGGAGGGGGGGACCCCTTCTTTGGGGGGTCACCACCACTTCCCCAGGACCCCTGCCCATGCTGACCAGCCAGGGAGATAATGCTTTGGCCGCGGGACCTTATATAATAAGTGTCCCCCGGCTGTGGCATTACCCTGCTGGCTGGTTGGGTCTGGTGCTGGTTCTTGAAATGCGGGTGTCCCCTAGTCATTTTGTCCCCCGTATTTTGGGAACCAGCGCCGGACCTTGAGCCTGGTGCTTGTTTCAATAAATCAAGGGGACCCCTATTTGTCGGGGACCATGATTTTATGTCACCAGCACCGGCTCAATGAGCCCGGGGCTGGTTATGCTCTGGCGGGGGAACCCGCGCAGTTTTTTTTTTTATTTTAAATTGCGATTTCCAGCAAATGTGCGATTTTCAGACCTGAGAATCGCACATTTTCAGGACTAAAGAAATCGCATCAAATTGCACCTATTCATACTATTTGGGCCGTTTTTCGCATCTCATTAAATGTGAAAAACGGCCCAATCTTGCGATTTTCAAAAAAAGTGTGATTAGGTGCGATAAAAAACATGTGGATTTTAACCGCATCCCATAGAATGTCACCCCATATGTCTGTATACATTGCATATATATATATAGACCCAGATAGCGCCTAAAGGACTGTATCAGTACTTTTTTCTTCTTGTATATATATATATATATATATATATATATATATATTCTGTGTGTGTGTGTGTATATATATATATATATATATATATATATATATGCATGCGTGCGTGTGTGTGTGTATACATACATATTAAAACATATTAATATAAATATACTGTAGTATGGCAAATGGCAGGACTAGTCAGACGTGCAGTAATAATGACACAAGTCATCAGTGCACCTTTTGAATTACACACTTTTGAAAGTTCATTCCTTCCAGTGTTGCCATTTTCTTTTCTATTTTATATATGTGGCTGAAACATCTTAAATTGCTAAGGGGAAAACACATAAAATGTCTTAAAATTAAGCAGGGGCTGCAGGCCACATAAACATTTTAAAATATGCATTACAGTGTGCAGCATAATGTGTAATGGGCATTAAGTTGTGCGGCAAAGTGTGCGGAATAATATGTAATTGGCAATACAGTGTGCAGCATTATGTGTAATGGGTATAACGGTGTGCGACGGAATATGTAATGGGCATTACAGTGTGCAACATAATATGTAATGGGCAATACTGTGTGTGGCATAATATGTCAAGGGCATTCTGGTGTGTGGTATAATGTGTAATTTGCATTATGGTGTGTAACAATGTGTAATGTCCATTACGGTATGTGACAATGTGTCATGGGCATTACAGTGTAAGAAAAAGTGTAATGGGCATTACGATGTGTGGCATAATGTGTAATAGCCATTACGTGTGTGGCCTAATGTGTAATGGGCACTACAGTGTGCGACATAATGTGTAATGGGCATTATGCATTTTTTTTGTGTGTGTGTTTGGGGGGCCCAAACCATATTTTTGCAGCTGGGCCCACAGCTCGCTTGTTCCGCCTCTGGGGACAGCATACACACGGGGGCACTGTACACACAAAAGCACTGGGGGGGGCAGCGTACGGGGGACAGCGCACACACAGGGGCACTGGGGGGACAGCGCACACACGGGGGCACTGGGGGGACAGCTCACACACGGGGGCACTGGGGGGACAGTGCACACACGGGGGCACTAGGGGGACAGTGCACACACAGGTGCACTGGGGGACGGACAGCGCACACATGGGGGCACTGGGGGGGGGCAGCACACACATGGGGGCAATGGGGGGGGGCAGCGCACACGGGGGCACTGGGTGGCAGGGAACAGCGTACACACTGGGGCACTGGGGGCAGGGAACAGCGTACACACGGGACAATGGGGGGCAGGTAACAGCATACACACGGGGGGCACTGGGGGGCAGGGAACAACGTACACAGTGGGGGAAGGAAACATCGTACACACGGGGGCACTGGGGGGAGGGAACAGCGTACACACAGGGGCACTGTGGGGGGCAGCGTACACACGGGGGCACTGGGGGGGACAGAGCACACACGGGGCACTGGGTGGGGGAGCAGAGTCCATACGGGGGCACTGGGGGGGACAGAGCACACACGGGGCACTGGGGGGGACAGAGCACACACAGGGGCAATGGGGGGGGACAGAGCACACACGGGGGCACTGGGCGGGGACAGAGCACACATGGGGGCACTGGGGGTGAACAACGTACACACGGGGGCACTGGGGGGCAGGGAACAGCGTACACACGGGGCAATGGGTGGCAGGGAAGAGCGTACACACGGGGGGCACTGGGGGGCAGGGAACATCGTACACAGGGGGGGCAGGAAACAGGGTACACATGTGGGCACTGGGGGGAAGGGAACAGCGTACACACAGGGGCACTGGGGGGGCATCATACACACGGGGGCACTGGGGGGGGGGCAGAGCACACATGGGGGCACTGGGGGGGGCAGCGTACACATGGGGGCACTGTGGGGGGGACAGAGCACACACGGGGGCACTGGGGGGACAGAGCACACACGGGGACACGGGGGGGCAGAGCACACACTGGGGCACTGTGGGGGACAGAGCACACACGGGGCACTGGGGGGGGCAGAGCACACACGGGGGCACTGGGGGGGACAGAGCAGACACGGGGGCACTGGGAGGGGGTCAGAGCAGACACGGGGGCACTGGGGGGAGGACAGATCAGACACGGGGGCACTGGGGGGGGGGCAGAGCAGACACGGGGGCACTGGGGGGGGGACATAGCACACACAAGGGCACTGGGGGGGACAGCGTACATACGGGGGCACTGGGGGGATAGCGTACACACGGTAGCACTGGGAAGGGGACAGCATACACACGGGGGCACTGGGAAGGAGTACAGCATACACATGGAGGCACTGGGAAGGGGACAGCGTACACATGGGGGCACTGGGTACACACGGGGACAGTGGGGTGGGGGACAGGTTACACACAGGGACTGTGGGGGTCCGCAGGCTGTGGAAGCTTCTCAGTCCTGGCGGTGGCATGGGGAGGTCAGCGTCTGGGCAGGAAATATAATAAATAATATTAAAGCGTACACATGGGGGGGCACAGTGTATGCACGGAGGGGGGCACAGCGTACGCACGGAGGGGGCACAGCGTACGCACGGAGGGGGGCATAGCGTACACACGGAGGGGGCACAGCGTACACACAGAAGGGGGGCACAGCATACACACGGAGGGCATGGGGGGCAGCGTACACACGGGGGCACTGGGGTGGGGGACAGGGTACACACAGGGACAGTGGGGTGGGGGACAGGGTACACACAGGGACAGTGGGGTGGGGGACAGTGCACATACAGGGATGGATTTACCTGGGTGCAGCTGCTCCTCTGACTGCCCGGGTGGCTTTTTTCTGCCTTCCTGGTGGTGGATGCAACTCAAGGAAGCACCTGAATCTGGTCCGCAGGCTGTGGAAGTGCAGTCCCGGCGGTAGCATGGGGAGGTCAGCGTCTGGGCAGGAGATATTATAATAATAACAATAAAGGGCTCAGCATACACACGGAGGGGGGCACAGTGTACACACATGGGGGGCAAAGCGTACACACAGGGTGCACAGCATACACACAGGGGTGCACAGCGTACACACGGGGGCACAGCGTACACACGGGGGGCACAGCGTACACACGGGGGCACAGCGTACACACGGGGCACAGCGCACACATGGGGGGGCACAGCGTACACATGGTGTGCCATTACAGGGTCTTATATAGCACAGCAGATTCTGTTAGCGTTTTATATAGAGCAGCAGATTCTGTTACAGTGTCTTATATAGAGCAGCAGATTCCGTTGCACAGCTTGAACACGGGGGGGGGGCACAGCGTACGCATGGGGGGGGCACATCGTACACACGGGAGGGACAGTGTACACAGCGTACACATGGGGGGGCCATAGCGTGAACACGTGAAGGGCACAGCGTAAGCATGGGGGGGCACAGCGTACACACGGGGGGGCACAGCGTACGCACGGGGGTCCCACAGCGTACACATGGGGGGGCCCACAGTGTACACACGGGGGGGGGCACAGCGTGAACACGGGGGGGGGGGCACAGTGTAGGCACGGGGGGCACAGTGTAAACACAGGGGGGCACAGTGTACACACAGGGGGGCACAGCGTACACACAGGGGAGGCACAGTGTACACACAAGGGAGGCACAGCATACACACAGGGGGGGGGGCACAGCGTACACACAGGGGGGCACAGCGTACACACGGTGTGCAGTGGGGGGGCACAGCGTACACACGGTGTGCCGTTACAGTGTCTTATATAGCACAGCAGATTCCGTAAGTGTCTTATATAGCGCCACAGTTTCGGTTACAGCGTCGATGCTTCTTTTATTGAAGATTTCATCCATATGTACAAAAAATTTTAAACCAGTATATACATAATAAATAAGGAAAGTAATGAATACATATACCTAGAATCAAAATAGCACAAGAAACAAAACATAGAGCAATCTGCCTCATATAAACTAAACATATATATATATATATATATATATAGAATTATAAATGAAACTATAACATTAAAGAAAAAATCTATATATTTTTGCAGATTCGAACTGTCCAGCCAGTGTCTTAGTTCGGCTGTCATAAGGTCTTCTTAGGGATCAATTCAATCAATTAGAAGACCTTATGACAGCCGAACTAAGACACTGGCTGGACAGTTCGAATCTGCAAAAATATATAGATCAAAAAATGATACCTAGGGGCCTTAGGCTTACCAAACCATCAGTGTTCCAGAATGAGACAGTGTTCCAGAAGGAATGGGACCAAACCCTGGATCAATGTTCTCTAACACTGATGGGGATAGTAGTTAAATATAGGCAACAAAAAGCAGATGATCTGACCAAACAAATAGAATCATTGAAAAAAACATTAGAACCCCAGAACAAACTGAAAGAGTTTGAGGAAAGGGACAAAAATCTTATGAATAAGTTAGTGACATTCGAACAGTCCCTCCTAGACTCTAAATGTAAAAAATTCAGGAGGGATATCGAGGACTACAAAGGAGGAGACATTAGGGCATACAGATCGCAAGCCAAGAACAGGAGGAATATGAGGGACAATAACTACACCCAAAACAGGTACCCTTATAGACAGAGAGACCCATCACATAAGGGCCAATATGAAAAAATTAAAGATCTTCTAGTTTACACACCCCCACACCTAAAGAATAGAACCAGCTATAAAGAAAATTATTCATCACGTCAATACAATCATGTCACCAAAGAAAACAGCTATAAAGATGTCCTTACAGGCAATATACAACAAGGGGCTAGACCTAAAGAAAGACCAGTAAGAGACCAAGAAAACCCAGTTGGCCACCAGAACGTTTTTTTAGAGGGGCGATACACCAAACCGAGAGCCCAGAACTCGTTAGACCAAAAAATAGGAACCCCAAAAAGAAGACGCAGAAGCTCAGAGGGAAGAGAGGAGGAAAGAGGGAGATATATAAGAAACTAAAGAAAGAAAACAGAAAAGAACTCCTTAAAAGTGTTATAAATCTGTCTAATAAAAAGCTGAATGAAGGAGAAATCTCTCTCCTTAGTAAGGGCCTTAAGTTCGCCCCTACTGCGACCCCCAACATTTTTACTTTATTTATAGAACTTAACAGATTCGTCCGAACACTATGTCGGCAACGATACTTCGCAAAGAACCATCTACCTCAGGTAGAACAATCATCAGAAAGTATCACCCTAGAACCGGAGGATCTCCCATATGTAAACATTCTTAAGGAATTACAGCAGGAGAACCATAGCGAAGAGAGTGTTCAGATTACAGAGTGTCCCCCAATAAATTTCAACATCAAATGCAAAGACTTTAAACTGAAGTCAGAATTTTTCCCCATAAGATCTAAAGGCCCAAATATAGAGAGCTTTTACAAGACCACCCTGTCTGACTTTAAGACCATGTGTAACAAATCTAAGACAAAAACATATAGCTCCAACCTTACCAAACGAGAAAAGAAAGCCCTAAAAAATCTGGTAGAGGATAAGGGGTTAATCATTAAAGAAGCAGACAAGGGGGGGAGTCTTGTTATACAAGACAAACAGGACTACATCTCCGAAGCCCTTAGGCAACTGGAGGATACCCAGTTTTACATCAAATTAAAGGGGGACCCCACAAACCTGTTTAAAGCCAAATTATTTGAATTGTTGGATCAGGCAGTAATGGAGGGGACCATATCCAGGGACGAGTTCAAGTTTCTTTTTTCTGAACACCCTGTGGTGCCCATCTACTATCACCTTCCCAAAGTACACAAATCACTTTCAGCACCCCCAGGGAGACCCATTATTTCGGGCATTAACTCTTTAACTTCTAATCTTTCATTTTTTGTGGACTCTTTTCTTCAGCCTAGGGTCTCCACCCTCAGGTCACACATCAAGGATACTACATCATTCCTTAAACTCATCAAAGAGACTACATGGAAAGACTCTTATAATTTCCTCACGCTCGATGTCACGGGCCTGTATTCCAACATCCCACATGGCCTGGGACGTCGAACTATAGAGAAACGTCTGGAGGAAGATGGTGACCTGGGGGTGGAGCTCAGACAATTTCTTCTCAACTGTATCACTTTTATTTTAGAACATAATTATTTTTTGTTTCAAGACACTCATTATCTGCAGGTGATGGGTACCGCCATGGGGACCAGGTTCGCGCACAGCTACGCCAACCTGTACATGGGGGAGGTCGAAGACCATCATGTGTGGGGCGGCGGCTGTGACGCGAACCTGGTCCTCTGTGGACGGTACATAGATGATCTTTTTATGATTTGGGACGGGGATGCACAAACAGCACTTGATTTTGTTCAAACACTTAATTATAACTCATATAATTTACAGTTCACCCACACTTTTCACCCCACGGAGATCTCCTTCCTGGATGTGGCCCTCTCCATAAAAGATAATAAAATTGTAACTAAAAACTATACCAAGGAGGTGGGGAGCCAAGCCTACCTCCTCTTTCGCAGTGGTTACCACTTACCCTGGAAAAAAAGTATTACCAAGGGACAGCTCATACGTATTAGGAGGAATTGTTCCTCAGTATCAGATTTTGAAATGCAAGCGGAGAAGATGATGTCCTCCTTTAAAAGTAGAGGTTATCCCGCCCCTTTGGTCCAAAAGGCATTCGATGAGGTAGTGAATATGGACCGAGACACACTGCTCAGTCCGAAAAAGAAAGCGAGAGATACGTATTCAGATGCCAACCTAAACAATATGAGAATGGCATTTATAAGTACATTCACAAGCCATCATACCGAGGTTAAAAATATTATATGTAAAAATTATAATATATTATATCAAGATCCTCTCTTAATAGGAACCTTACCGAAAAAAACAAATTTTATTTTTAAGAAAAAACGATCCCTTAAAAGCATTCTGGCACCCAGCTTCCTACCCTCAATTACCACCCCCTCACCTCTCATGACCTGGCTCCCTTCCCAACTAGCAGGGTTCTATAGATGCGGGAGTTCCTGATGCATCACATGCTCGCATATAAAAAATGCCAAAACCACACAAATTATGGTGGATACCAAAACACACCCTATTAGGAATTTTATAAATTGCAACACCACTTATACAATCTATGTTTTGTCCTGTGAATGCGGGCTCAAATACGTGGGCCGCACAACTAGGAAACTCCGTATCAGGTTCTTAGAGCACCGTCGTAATATTAAAAAGAGTTTAATTTCACATAGTGTCTCTAGACATTTCTTCGAGAAGCACAACGCCGATCCCCAAAGCTTGGAACTGATAGGGGTGGAACATATTAAAAACACCAACAGAGGGGGGGATAGGTTCAGCAGATTGTGCAAACAAGAAGTTTTTTGGATGCACCTGCTGAACTCTATCCACCCAGAGGGCCTCAATGAGATGGTGGAACTTAACTCAGTCATTTAGAATGTATATTCCCATTCCATCACCATGTATGTCCGAACTCCACCATCTGTAAAAAATCATTCCACCCACTATAATGTGTGTGTGTATATATACCATCTGTGTGCACCATCCGTAAAACACCACCTTACCCATTGTAACATGTGTGTATATATGCGCCCACTCTTTTGGTGCAGTGCGCAGCCTGCAATAAAAATCGGATTGTGGGAGATTGCCATATATCCATTCTCCTTCCATTCACTCCTCTAAAAACTATAAATCATCATTATATACCATCTGTGTGTACCATCTGCAAAACATCATCCCACCCATTATAATATGTGTGTATATGCGCCCATTCTTTCGGTATAGTGCGTAGCCTGCAATAAAAATCGGATTGTGGGAAACTACCATATATGCATTCTCTCTAAGAACTATGAACTATCATGATATATGTCCTTCCTCCATTCATTCTTATTTTTATAAATGTTCTTTGTTATAAAAGTTCCATGTTTCACTTTTTATTATTCATTTATGATTTATTCCTTTTTTCTTGCATTTTCGGTTTTTATTTCATGAATACATCTTTCTGATCTTGATTCTTGTACTGCATCCTACTATATTCTCCTTCTCCCTCTGTATAAGTACCAACTGTGTAGTCCGGCCCAAATGAGGCATGTAAAGTGTACTCTAGTTTCCAACCACTAGAGGTCAGCCCTTTCACGTCTCTGGCCTAAGTATGAGATATGGACATCTCAAAATATCATTATATTGTTTTAGATCCTAAATGATATAAAATATCTCTATTAAATTGAAGTCAATACCATTATATGGCATTTTTCTGTACCCATACAAAACAACTCTAATGGACACTGGGCAGCCACACGAAATTCCATTAGCTCACGCCCATCAGTACGACGCCTATTCAGGGTCATCCGCCCCCAATACACTATTGTAATGAGAGTAGGCTACTCCGCGCCTCCGGAAGTCCGGATGACGCGGCGGGTAACCTAAGCCCTAGGACCCCGCCCCTGGCATCACGATCTCCGACGAGCCGCGTCACCGGAAGCCGGGATGACGCGACTGCCGGAAGCTGTTGGAAATGCCCCCAACAACACGCCACTCGGTGGGTCGCGTCACCGGAAGTCCGGGTGACGCGACAACAAGCTCTGACATGCAATCCTCCCCCCCGCCATTAAAGCATAGAGGGGACGCCCTTACAGGTCGCACCACAGGTACTTCCGCCCTCACAGCCCACATACCACAATAGTGTGCCGAGCGTAGCGAGGCACCGTGCCCGAAGCATGGCGAGCGCAGCAAGCCTTGCGAGGGGACGCGGTGCTATGTTGACTGTGTCGACGCTTGAAAAAAACGAAAAGGAAAAAAAAATAAAAAATACATGTCGGCTTTTTCACTGTCGACCTAACACCTGTCGACCTTATGACCCTGTCGACCTAATCCATGTCGGCATTCAGTCAGGTCGACATAATGCAAGTCGACCTAATGGTGAAGACCTATGCTTGTAGACTCAAATGCAGTCTGACGAATGATTCCATTCTGTTTTCAGGGAGGGACAACAAGCTCTGACATGCAATCCTCCCCCCCGCCATTAAAGCATAGAGGGGACGCCCTTACAGGTCGCACCACAGGTACTTCCGCCCTCACAGCCCACATACCATCAGGGCAGAATGACCTGGAAACTAATAGGTTATTCCTCCAATTGAAATGCACGTTCGATAAGGTCATCTCAGTCACCATGACTACCATACTAACAAAATTGA